>NC_079903.1:21581090-21916275 GCF_024868665.1 Triplophysa rosa | reverse complement strand
GTGTGTGTGCGTGCGTGTGTATGTCGTGTGTGTGTGTGCTGTGTTATGTTGCTGTGGTGGTGTGTGTGTGTGCGTGTCGTGTGCGTGGTGCGTGCGTGTGTGTGTGTGCGTGCTGTGTGTGTGTGTGCGTGCGTGTGTGTGTGTGCGTGCGTGTGTATGTGCGTGTGTGTGTGTGTGTGTGTGCGTGTGTGTGTGTGCGTGTGCGTGCGTGCGTGCGTGCGTGCGTGCGTGTGTGTGTGTGCAGCAGTATAGAGGTCAATATATGTAGCTGCTGTGATTTTCAGTGGGTTTTTCTTGGGCTGAGTTGTTTGGATAAGTGGGGGAAAGTTCACATCTCAAAGACTCCTTTCAGTCCCAGCATGCAGTCACAGTCCTCTGTTAACCAAATTGGGGCTGTTAAACATTTGACTTTACTTTAATCTTTATTTATTTTTACAAGTGTACTTACAGTTTGCATATTTACAATTTTCATTATTTGGTCTATACTTGTTTTCATTGACTAACACGATCAGACAGGTTTTTTATCTAAGCAATGTATAGGCTGAAAATGAAAAACTAAAACCTCAAGAGATTTATACTGCAACTTACATTTAACCACAACTGTCTTGATCACAATCTGCCTGCTAGTGGCCTCTAGTGGCCAAGTCTGACGGAGCGCTGTAATGTCATTCCTGTAGGTGAAAGCTATACAGTGCTTTGTTTGTATGCTATGCCCTCTTGTGGACAACCATTCGTCCTAATCTATATATTTTTCAGGATTCTCACATTTTCTTTGTCAAATCTTAAGTGTTGTACTATTCGACGTACTATGTGCTGTATTTTAAGATAACTCAAGCATAAAACCGAGGTGACTTTTCGTAAAGGAAATAAAATCAATTAACCCCTTTACCCATGAATTTAGAACAACCTCACGTAAAACCTCATTTTAACACTTGTTGCCAGATAAAGAAATATTTTGGTTGTCCAAATGTTTGCCTCTCTAGTCTCTACACATTTTGGTCTGTGTCAATACAATGTCAAAGAGAGGTTCACTAGATTTAAATGAGTTATATGTTGTAACCTTAAAAAAAAAAACGAATTACTCACCTTCTACGTGTACCAACCTGTATAAATGTCTTTGTTCGTTTGAACAAAAAAGACAGATATTTGGAAGAATATTAGCAACCTTTAATGCTACACGACAGTGTTTGCACCTGTTCATTACTTCTGGCAGTGATCTTGTCTCTGTTTTGTATCTCAAATCACATTTGTCTTCTCTCAAACCTTGCTCTCCCTCCCTCACTCCTCCCAGTCTCTCTTTCTCTGTGCGTGTGTTTCAGTGTTCAGTTTGCGCCAGAGTTAGAGAGTTAAGTTTCTCTGTGTTTTTCTTGTCCATGTCATTCATAAGTGTTGTTGTTTTGATTTATGCAATTGTACTGGCTACTATTACTTGATTTCTTTAGCTTTAAACAATGAAGCTCAGCAGAAGAGAGGTTCCTATTTACGTGAGTGACACTTTCTTTTTATCTCCGTCTGTATCTTTCAGAATGACAATATCTGAAGAAAAATCCTTAAAAGTGCTGTGCAACTCTGTGATGTGATAAATACGTGTGCATGTGTGGGAAAGCAGCTAAAATATAAATATACTAAATAAAACAACAGTAACAAGTTTTTATTTACATCATTAAAGTAGAAAAAATGTTTTAGGGTATGGTTTAGTCTAAACAATATAATTGACTGAATAAAAACAATCAGAAGCACATATGTTTGTCTTTTAAATATCTGAGTAAATGTGTTTATGTGCGTGTTTCAGGGCCAAGCAAAAGTTTTCGCTCTGATCTCCTCGGTTCAGGAGGAAGAGGTATTTGTGGTTCTAGAGGGATCAACTCTACTACATGTTTTACAAACTAGAGTTCACTCCATGCTGTACTTCATCGCTCCAGGTACAAAAAAGTCAATATTATCATAATTTTAAAACTAATGTGTATGTGTGTGGTTAAACATTGGTGGTCCTTGTGCGTCTTGATCTTTCTGCACAGGTCATAACAAATCAGAGTCGGTGTGTGTGCGAGCGTATACATCTACTGATGATGAGGTAACGTGTGTGGGCATGACTTTTTTAACATACGTGGAGGACGACGCCCAGGAATTGGCTGAATACCTGGTAACCCATAGCGACTGCCTCAGCACCACTGAACACAGAGATTTAATTTCTCGATACGGTTTGAATGATAGCACTGCCCGGGCAAAGATGGATGAAAGGGTCACGCTTGCCCTAGCTAATCTACACACCCCGCACAATCTCCTCGGCCAATCAGCACAAGGTGTGCTGCCATTTTTAATTTGGTGGATATTTTACATTTTTGGAATACATTTTAAAGTTTTTTTTTAGGGTAGGAGGTAGTACTGTTTGTGTGCTTGTTGTGTATTTTAAGTATATGTGTGTGCATGATGTGCATGCGTGTGTTGTGTGAATGTGTGTGTGTTCATAATCTGATTTCACGGCTCCTGCATCACATCCAGATGACACAAATGTCCGGAAATGAGCAGTGGAATTATAAATGCTGAGTTGTAATTGGATCAGATGTCACCGTGGTGACCACAAATGAGGATGTCCAGTGTTCTTCTGTAATCGAAGGGGTTTCACAGATAGTCAAATAAACTATACGTCAGAAGGAAAATGAATATGTTATGCACATATACTTATTTGTAAATGTGTGTGTGTGTGTGTGTGTGTGTGTGTGTGAGTGTAGAATCTCTACTGCACATGTGTGTGCGGCTGGGTTTTGTGACCGTCTCCGAGTTTCTTCTCTGTCAGCCTGGTGCCTTGATGGCTATCACCTCGGCCAATCAGGACGGGGACACCCCCCTACAGCTGGCCCAAGAGACCAATCAGCACACTTTGATTAATCTCTTCCAGCAGTATTGTATCATTATTTATATTATCATTCATTTTAATGTATCCTCGCTCTAATAATATTTACAGCAAATGTCTGTGCTAAATATTTGAAAAAAAAAATTATAAACGTATTTCATGAGCAACATTGATTTCTGCATACCAGCTAGGTTCCTCTGGGTGGTTGCTTACTGATATTCTGGTGCCTTGATCCATCTATAATTTAAGATAATGCAATTTTTTAAAATATTTTTTTCCATACTTTTCTTTTAGCCCACCAAATCCATTAGCCACACCCCTGGCAGGTGTATCTCAGGTATGGGTGGGCAGATCCCACCTCCTCAGGTTTAGCCACGCCTCTGGGATGCTGTGTCTGTCTGTGTGCGTGTCGGAGTGCACGGTCACAACACAAACCTTACAATCATCGATTGTGATTCTTCGAGAGTGCGTAAGAGACTCTGCACTTCTAAACAAGGTTAGATATAACACATGGCGAAGCGTTCTGCAGTTCCGTGGCACACAGAAAACACATCTGCAATCAACTTTGAAATGAAATAAAGCACCTCTTACATATGCTTGGAAAAGAATCAGTGATGTGTTCTGGTTGCTTTGAAGAAGATTTTTTTTATGTGTGTTTGTATTCTATTAGATCAAAGGATTGAACAGGAATACAGAGCGAAGAACTGAAAGGAACCCGTTTTCAATTACAGGTTATAGTTTGCTCTTTAATCATGAAAAAATGCATCCAAAAGGTTGTTGTATGAATATAAATGTTGAGCAGTGATGGCAGCTTCATTTAATTGTCTCTCTCTTTTTTTACACACATCTCAAGAATCGCCATACTCTCTGCCTCACAATGTAGGTGACCTGAAGTAATGTTTTGATGTTTTGCACATTATCACTTGAATAGGACTTTTTCAGTATTTTGTTGAATCTTTTCGCTCTCTTCAGGTGTGGATCAACAGTTCTTCTCTGGATGAAGATGAGGAACTTTTATCGTCTGATTCTCTGTCCAATAGTTCAGGTATTACTGAATATTTTATTGCTACTGTACTTATAATTGCAAATTGCACAAAGTGCTTCTCCATAACATTAAATGAGTTTGACTTTTTTCTAGATTAAGTGATTTTTTACATATGCTCGCTGAAGTCCCAAAGCAAATGTTGATGTTTTCCCACATTTTAGTTTTAAGACAAGATTAAATAAATAAGTTATTAAGTTTAACGTTGACACTCTACTCACTACTAAACTACTGTAAAAACGTTAAACTGTGAGGGAAGCATTTACGTGTTGACGTCATGAACATGCTAATTAGCACGTCGCGCCATTTAGCGCCTTGTGCTTGTAGTTAGTTTCGTTTGAAAATTGTTGGCAAATGTGGGGAAAACGGATATAACATGTTAATCAAAGAGACAAACGTTCCTCTATGTCATCCGAAGTTTTAAAGATGAGGTAAGTTTCTGCCGATCTCATTAATTTTGAGGAAATATACAGTAGTATTGCATACTTCGTATCTTCGAAGAGTATTTAGTTTGATCAAATTTATAAAAGACAGATAAATTCCGGAAAAAGACGAGCGCCTGGAGGCGTCACGGGGTTAGGGGTGGCGGAACTACATCACGAGCCCACAATACATCATCACATTGATTCACTATAAGTTCGTGTTGTTTACACTATGCACGTACATGCCGATTGCCAACAAAACACAGACACGTGTGCGGTTCATGTTTAGCGCCATCTATCAGTTTCAAATGATCTCCAAATCCAGCGTTATATCCGAAATGGTCAGCCGAGTGAGCGGCATTGATGGGCGTGCTCTTTCTCACGCTGGCTGGTTTTCGTGTGGGCGTGCTCTTTCACTCGCTGGATGACGCGTGGGCGTGCTTTTCCGGGATAATTGTCCAAGAAGGGACTAAGAACCCTTGTTACAAAACGGGAATCCATGTTCGTAAAAAACTTTCTGAAACCTGTAGGAGCTGAATAGAGCACAGAAATACTACGTCATACGTTCAACTCGTTTTTTGACAAGTTGACCATGTTAAGCTTGAGAAGCCAGCACGTTTTGCAGTGTAAAGAAGTCAGACTGCATGAAATAGCATGTTACCTTCACCGATAGGTAACCTTAAACGGACCTTTAACGGACTGCTTCTGTTATTTCTCATATTATATATAGTATATAGTCTTCAAATTTTGCGCTCTACATTACGATATAAGAACAAAGAGCCACAAAACTGATTTTTTAAGTCACAGGCAAGTATTCGGTTATTTAGTATGTAGCTTCTAAAGTGCACCCGGTTGTCAATAGAGGCCAATAAATCTGACACAGTGTGTCTGTGTTTTCGTATTTTGGCAATTATAAAATTTTTGTAGATGAACCCACAACTTACACTGACTCAACAAGCAGTTCCCTCACTGGCTCCAGCGTTACCATAACAACCAGCATCAAGACCCTGGAAGCTGCAGATGATCAGGTGAATAATAAGTTAAACTGGTTAAGTAAAGATTTTTTGTGGAGATGTGGCATCTTGAATTGTTTTGCTCTGGAGTAACTAGAATATTTTCCAGATCTACCCTCAAGCTTCTTTAGATTCTGAGACAGATTCAGAGTCTGAGCCATCTGAAACAGACTCGCCAACATCTGACATATCGCCCACCTGCAGCCCGAAAGACGGTGTGTGTGAATGTGTTTTATACTTGTCTTTGACATTCATTCTGTTACCATTTATTGTCAAAAAATGGTTCATTGTTTTGTTTGTAGAGCCGTTCCCCTCCAACGATGACGAAACATCAGCCGAAATGGAAAGGTGTGCATCTCTTTGTCATAACCACACACGTAACTTTGTATCAAGTTACTTTTTGTGTGGTAAACCTCAGCATTAAATACAGTATTATTTATGCTTTTTTGAAAATAAACATTAGCGCTCATATGCCTAGAATGCAGTGCAGTAAGTCCGAGGAGGAGGAGAGAGATCAATTCATCCCTCCGTCCAAGAGCGAGACAGAGAAATATAAAGTGTGTCGAACGCTGAGCTTTCTAAGGAGCCGCATGGTCAACACCAAAATCAAAAACAGGGTAAGATCTGCTCGTGAAATAAAAATAAAATCTATTGTAACATAAACGGGTACAATAAATTGTCATAGAAAATAACGAAATCAATCCACAACGTAATGCAGGAATGCTCAGGATTTGGGCATCTTCATAGTGACTCTCACCTAGATATGACACGGGGTTAATTCATATGACTCTTTACGCAAGATTTAGCCCTATACGTCTGTGTACAGGTCAATACAGATGTTGGTTCTGCCCTGCATCAGCTCTGCTTCCCGCGGCAGCCTGTTAATACAGTCTGTGAGGTGTGTGAGCAAGATGACAATGACCAACGCCAGCAGTGTACTTGTAAGTGTGTGTGTGTTTCCTTCTTTTAAGGACATTGTTTTACATTCAAGCCTTTAACTAGATAACATTGATGTCATTTCCTGTTTAGACTGCTTCATGATAATGCATACAACCTGCAGAGATTTGGCTCCCTTGTGTTTAAAGGTGGGTATGTGTATTCGTATGTGCGTCTGTACAACACACTTTAGGTGAACACACAAGAGTGCATAAAAATAAAATATGTCATTTATTTCCTTTACCTAGAATCCTACATCACTGAAAACCACCGACTCTTCGATGCTACTTTGTGAGTAACCCAATCACATTCTACTAACCTGATAATGGAACCAGTTTTAGGATGCTAACGCGATGCTTTACTAACTCATCCAGGCTCATCCAGTCACAGTTCTCCATCTCTGTTCTTGACCAACGACAACAACATTATGACACGCAGGTCTGTGTAATTGATTTGATTTATTCATTGAGCTTTATTCAAATTGATCAATTATTCAATTCGTTTATGTCACTAATTTGAACATTTTTAGAAATGTTGTGTGTTTCTTTGTATCAGGAAGCGGAGTAACAGTGAGGGGTGTGGCCATGATGTAACATTACGGAAAAGTTGGTCTTTGATTGGTCATTCATCCGGAACAAGCCCCACCTCCGGTACGTTTACCCAGAAATAGCTTATTAAAACTCTGTCATCTCTTTTTACCCTCATGGCATTCCAAACTTGTGTGATGTCCTCCCAGTAATACAAAAAAAGTTATTTCTAAGGTAGCCAATATGGCTGTTTTTTGTTTCTTTTATTTAGTTTATGCTATCTACCCAATGTGTGCATTCAATAAGATAGATTTCGATTCGTTTAATCGTCTCTTTGCCAGATTCTTCTGAATATTCCTTTGCTCGCGTATCCTTTGACTACACTGCTGAATCTTGGAGTGCTGCGGTGGATGCAGAATTCAGTATGGCACTCGACAAAGAGGTCATCAAGAGACAGGAAATCATTTATGGTAAGTAATCATGGCTGTTGGACCCAAACAGTTTTAGTTGATGCTTAAAATAAATATGATGAGTAAGTAATACAAAATACTTGAAAAATAAGGCGTAAAAAACATTCTTAGTATTTCTTTATTTGATTGGATTGAAGATGGCATGTGATGGGTTAGCGGTGTGTTGTTGCAGAACTGATGCAGACGGAATTTCACCACGTCCAGACTCTCGCTGTCATGGCTGACGTTTTAAGGCGGGGTTTGTCAGAGGAAGTGCAGCTGGAGCAGGACGTGATTGGTCAGATTTTCCCCAGGCTGGATGAACTCATGGCTCATCATAGAAACTTTCTTATCGCTATGGAGACAAGACAGTGGGCTTCTGTTTTTCCAGAAAGTCAGAGGAACTATATCATCCGACGCATCGGAGACGTTCTGTTGGAGCAGGCAAACGACTGTTTAACCAATATTTATCAATGACATGCACTACACCGTAGTCAAACTAGTTAAGCTGTTAATATGACTCAAATTGATTTAGTGTGTGTGTGTAGTTCTCAGGTCTGCACGGCTCTCAGATGATAGAGCTGTATAGTGATTTCTGCAGTCAGCATCCGGAGGCACTAAAGATTTATAAACAGCTGCTACAGAGTAACAGGAAACTACAGTTGTTCCTTAGAGTAAGTTGATGGATTGTAGCAGGGTTGGTCTGTTTGTCTGATCAATGGAAATTTGACAATATTGTTTGTAACCCTTACAGCAGCAAAGTACTAACTCTGTCATCAAACGACGTGAAATCCCAGAATTCCTTTTGCTTGTCACGCAGAGAATCACAAAGTATCCTGTTCTGCTGGAGAGACTGCTTCAACACACAGAGCAAGGCAAATACAAACATGACAAATCATTATTCTAAATAAAATGCAGAGATATATCTGATTAACTAAACTTGTATTGCACTTCCGTATCTCTAGATGGCAGCGCTGAGAGGTATGAAGTAACAGTGGCATTAGAGGCCCTGCGCGGAGTGATAGAGGAGGTGGAGCGACGCGTGGGTGAACACGAGCGTTCGAAGAAACTGCAAGACATCATCAATCGCCTAGACAATAAAAGCTGCACTCGTATGAAGAACGGCGAGCTCTTCAGTAAACAAGACCTGCAGAAAACTCACCGTAGTCTAATGCATTCGGCCGTGCTCACATGCAGGACCACCTCTGGCAGATTGAAAGGTGTGTGGGGTTGGAGGTCATGTTAATCTAAGAAGGATTTTATTTTTGGTTCGCAGTCGATATTCGTGCCCGACATAATTCTAACCTTACATCTTACCCCAATCCATAAGATCGAATGAATAATTTGAAAGCCCAACCTTAAGATGTAATTGGTTGATTGTTGTTCCAAGACCGACCATGACCAAAAAGCAGCATGTGTGTTTGTATTCTCCTTTTTATTCATTCCAGGTGTCTCCTTCTCTCTTTTCTAGATGTTCACGGTCTGCTCCTCACCGATGTTCTGGCTTTCCTCCAGGAGAAAGAGCAGAAGTTTGTCTTTGCTGCGTTGGTATGGATCAAAAACCATTATACGCTGTTTATTTCTGTGTGTGGGCAAGTGATGACCTGGTATGCAAATGCATGATGGATAAAAATGTCAACATTTTCAATTCAGTTACGTAAATTATTAAACAAAAAATATGCCTTTAGGAGCAGAAACCATCTGTGATGCCTCTACAGGGACTCATAGTGAGAGAGATAGCCAATCAGGAGAGAGGATTATTTTTGATCAGTAGCGAGTGCTCTGCAGGGCCAGAGATGTATGAGATACACACACAGACCCGCGAGGAGCGAAACACCTGGATGTCGCTGCTGAGACAGGCCGCTGAAAGGTGAGTTTATCTGTGTATGCATAACGATTAATCGCGACTAATCGTTTGCAGAATAAAAGTTTTTGTTTACATAATATATGTTGGTGTACTGTGTGTGATAATTATGTATTTATAAATACACACACATGGATGCATGATTTTAAGAAAAAATATATTTATTTATATATAATATAAATTATATACTGTATATAACTATAAAACCTTTCAAAAGTTACATATTTCTTAATTATATACAGTACATGCATGTACGTGTATTTATATATACATAATTATTATACGCAGTACACCAACATATATTATGTAAACAAAAACGTTTATTCTGCAAACGATTAGTCGCGATTAATCGTTATGCAGCCCTTAGTGATGAGAGAGTATAAATGAGTTGGGTATTCTGAAACACATTTTTGAAACATGTACATTTATTTCAGCCTACCCGATGATCAGATCAAGAAGACAGAGGGGGAGATCAAGGTCAAGAAAATACAGAAGTTACAAGGTACACATCCATACCCATCATTCATCTATACTGTATCTACAGTATATTCATTAGACCATTATCAGTCCAAACAGTACATACATCCATTTATTGGTCATCCATCCAACTATCTACTTTATATATCAAGCTATTGATTGTGTGTGTGTGTGTGTGCGTGTAGAGGCACTGTTCTCTTTAGATCTGCAGCTGTGCTCTGTTATCGAGGAGAAGTTAAGGATCTGTAGAGGAACTGGTAGATGGAATCTGGCTACCTGTCGGCTGCATGTCCAGCCCCACCCTGAAAACACTCCTCAGGGTATCACACTGCTATCTGATGCACAGGGAGAAGGTAATGTTCTTTCTCTCAATAGACACACAGTTATGGACTCCTGGTACTCATCACTCTCTCTCTTTCCCAGTGGTGAAGTTGGCCATCACTTTATTGTCTTGGCTGTTCCCATTCATTTGGTCATCAGGTAACCATGACAACTTTGGCCAGGACACAGTGGCAAGTGAGTAATCACTTTCTTTACCAAAAAAAACGTTGATTCTGTTTGATTTTTGTGTTTCATTCATTATAAATCATACGGGTGTAGAATGATACAAGGGTGCATTGTCACCTTATTCCTTATTTGTTCAAAAGTACAAAATCAGAAGGACCACAATTATTGTCTTTTCCCACCAGGTAACAAACCGAGTATCCCTAGTAAGGCCAGAAGATGTGCTCTGGTAGAATCAGGGGTGGGGCCTCTCGCTATATCGCCAATAAGCCCCGCCCACCAGACTTATGCAAAGGCTGGTAACAGATTCGCAAACAATTTAGTGTTCTGTATATCATGCTAGGAAATAACATATTGAATGTTTATTATTTTCCTCTGTCAATCTACCTGTAGGTAGCGGAGGGTGTTCACAGCTTAATCCATATACTATATAGTCTGCAGGTGGGAATCTTTGTCTATCATTCAGTTAGTAACAGCTGGATGTGCATGTTTGAAAAATGTAACCATTATCATTTTTTGAAGGCTGCTATAATAATCCAGGACAGCTGCTTTGAAGTTCAAAAACTCCTCCTCCTGGAGGGAGAAGCTCTACCCACAAGTCCCATCAGTGATTATGATGTCAGAAAGGTGGGTGTGGATGTTCCTGTTAGCACATTATTAATAGAATAATTTAAAATAATAACAATTGGGCTAAAAAACTTTCAGAATAAAATGAAATTGCTTAATGCTTCTATTTATTCTGATAAAAATTCACAAGTCTTGAAGATCTTCACCTCTGTTTTTTAATCTGTTGATTTGATTTAAATCCAAGTTTTTCTAATCTGGTGATCATAAAACGCTTCCTGAATCTCTGCAGAGTTTGGCCACAGATGGTGTAGTGGGTGGAACTGCGGGCGTGCGACAGAAAGAACTGGAGAGGAGAGAGAGGGAGCACACTGAACTCGTGAACAGACTGATGAAAGAAAGAGAGCAGTATGAGGAGGAGTTGATGGAGTTTGAAAAGATGGTCGAAGAGCTGAGAAAGGAGGAAAAGACGGTGGAGGAGGAGAGGAGGAGATTAGGGGAAGAGGGGAAAAGAGCGATGAAGGACAGGAAGCGTCTGGAGACCCAGCTGAGACGCATTCAACACAATTCAAACGGTCGCCAGAGAGATCTGAAGTTTGTTACATCACAGGAGAAATGATGTGTGATGATGTGTCTGCAGTCGTGTTATTCATTGTTTACAACACTAGACTCCCACAACACAAGACCTAAACCAAGACTAGATCACTCGAGGCCCAGTTCCAGACCCAACGAAGATCAAACCCTCTTTCTCCAAAAGCATCTGAGTGGTGGGATTACTGGATGAACACTGATATATTTTTAACCTGGTGAATTACTGATGACAGCATCTGTGCTCATACAAAAGTCTTTTACCATTGTCACTCTGTTTGCCAACAAATGTTTAACATATTCGCACATCGCATGAATAATTCTTAAAATTTGATTTACAAATGACACACAAAAACCACACAATGATTTTGAAAACACGTGGCAACTCTGTAGAAAGTCCGTATAATCATGTTTGAGAACCAAAGCACCATCTTTGTTATCTATTTGCTGTGGATGGAGTTTTAGCTGGTTGAAGGTCGGACAGATTGGGGACGTGGAAGTCTTCGCCGCAGCCTGGCGATAGCAGAATCCACGCTGACTGCGGCATGCTTTCCATACCGGTCATCCTCAAGAAGCCGGTGGGTAGTCTGCAGATCTGCAAGCTCTTTACGTGAAGATTTAAGATGCCTTTGAAGCATAAAACTGCCCTGAGGGATAAAGAGAAATATGTGTGTTAACCAGTACGACGTGATTAATTTACACTACTAACACTAACCTACATTCTGCATCCTTATCTATAATCCTTATCTAAAAGCATGTTGTAATATTTGTGCTACACATGATTAATCCCAATTAAATCAACTGTATCAGCAGAGTGGCTTGTTCTTAAATTGTGCTTAAAGGGATACTTCACGCAAAAATGAAAATTCTGTCATCATTTACTCACATTTGAGTTGTTCCAAATCTGTATAAATGTCTTTGTTCTGATGAACACAGAGAAAGATATTTGGAAGAATGCTTATAAACAAACAGATCTTGCCCCCCATTGACTCCCATAGTAGGAAAATTTAAACTAATATATAGATAACCAATCTGTCTGGTTTTAAGCATTCTTCCAAATATCTTTCTCTGTGTTCATCAGAACAAAGACATTGATACAGATTTGGAACAACTCGAAGGTGAGTGAATGATGACAGAATTTTCATTTTTGGGTGAAGTATCCCTCTAATATAAGAATTCAATCAAAATAATCCAGAAAAGCAACATTAAAAGACAAAAGCTTTGAAGGTTTGCGATGTTTGAGGAATATTATGAATGCAGTCAGATGTGTACACCTGTGTGAGCAGGTCAGACTCTGGCAGCCCAATGCTTGAATGCCGACCGTACATCTGAGTCATGGGCCTGCTTAACCTTTCACGACAAAACAGATCAGCGCTGCAAACTGGGCCCTACAAAATAGATGAGGAATACAAAAGCATACGGATTAAAAGACAAGAAATGTAGCGTCATTTCTACAAAGCACACAAAAAATATGAATCTTAGAAACAAAAATGAAAGGAACAGTTCACCCAAAAATGAAAAATCTGTCTTCGTTTACTCCCCGTCAAGTTGTTCCAAATCTGTTTACATTTTTTTGTTCTGATGAACACAGAGAAAGAATGCTTGTAACCAAACAGTTCTTGGCCACCATTAGCATAGGAAAAAAATATTTTTAAAGCAAACAGCAATAAATCAAACCGTTCTGGGGCCCTTTTGACTACCATTGTCATTTCTCCTACTATGCTAGTCAATGGTGGCCAAGAACTGTTTGGTTACAAGCATTCTTCCAAATATCTTTCTCTGTGTTCATCGGAACAATGACATTTATACAGATTTGGAACAACTCGCGAGTGAGTAAATGATGACAGAATTTTCATTTTTGGGTGAACATGCTGGAACGGGAACACTGTATTGTAATCACTACAATATATTCACACTTTAATGTTACTTTGGTAATAAATTGGCTCTAAATGAAACATACCAGTGCTTTGCCAAGACTGTATCCGGCACACTGCATCTGTCTCTGTTTGCGGTAAATGGCCTGTCTCGTGGCAGCCGAGCATAGTGTGAGATGTTGCTGATGATTAATAAGAGAGGAATGCATGTACATACAAGGTTACCAAGGCAAATGAGCCATGCGTCAAAATTTCTGTCATAAAGTTTCAGACAAGCTTTAGTTCTATTCTCACACCTCCAGGTTAACAGTTTCGGTCATTTTCTTCAGCAGAGCGTCACTGGTTGATTGGTGGAGAGCCGTTTGTTTTCTGACGACACGAGTCATGAGTTGTGTCGTGTTTTCTCTGAGTTGGTGAGATTCACGCAGGACTGATGCTGAACAATCCAAAGCCTGTTTACATTCTTAAAGAGAATGAGAGGAACTATTAAAAGTCACTCAGCCAGGTCATGAAACTATTCGTTTTGAGTTTAATTTGGGTGACAGAGAGACGGGATGTTGAAATGATGGTGTACCTGGAGTAAATGGTCCAGCAGGGTCAGGTTTCAACGAGAGGGGAGAGGTGTGGGTGATCACGCCCGCTGAAAGTGAACCGTGCTGGGGAAGCAGCTCTGTTACTCTGGACCTCTCAAAGGCGCAATCCAACAGCTGCCTACTGCTCTCAGCCAAAGCCTGAAAAAAAAACACATTTTATAATTGCAACTGATTTCGTTTCATTCAGAATTTCAATATCAAGGAAGACCTGTGGTGTACCTGCTGTTGAGTCAAAGTCTTTCTCAACGTGGTCTCCAGTTCCTGTTTCAGTACATTTAATTCCCTTCGTTCACACCGCAGAAGATCGTCTGCTCCATCCCGTTTCTTGACAAGACATGAAACCAGTCAATACGAAGAGATTCATTCTTTCAGTACATTTCTTCTGAGCTTTCATTCCTTGTCTAGGCCATAAAACTTTTCGGATTATTACAAATACTGTATCTACTCACAGTCTCCGAGGTGGCTGGTCGAAACATCCTGTCATCTGAACTTTGCTGGTTGACCTGTAAAGCTTTCCTCAGACCACGCAGTAACTTCTCCAGTCGTTCCCTTTGATGCTCCACCCTGGTGCCCTCCTGGGACACCCTGGCCGCCTGTTTGCGCAGGTGACCCTCCACCTCTCTCACACTGCGCATGTAGTCTCCCGCTATGCCCATGCTGACCACTGCGCTCTGCTCACGCAAGGCCGGCGGGGGAAAGGGACCGCTGATAAATCCAGAAGTAAACTTTATAAAAGAAAAATACGTTTTTTCTTGGAGCAACCTGATACATTAGATCGTTTCAATACATTTGAATGTATACATAGGACTATTAATCGTGCACATTTTTGGATAAAATATGGCGATTCTGTATTACTTTACCATAGTTCCAGTGGGGTTCCTTCGGAAGTGAGCTTTCTTTTCCAATTCACTCTCATCGTGCTCCTTTTCAACACTATAGTGCCCACTGTAAGCGCTCGACTGTGGAGATCTGTTGGAAAACATCCCAAGACTGTGCCTGACTGTGCGTGTAGAGGAGGCAAGTTGACCAACACGAGTTTTGCGCACGAGATCTTGCGCGCGCAGGATCGAGCGGACCGTAGCGTCTCTCCAGCCTTTTGATCCGATAACCGCAGCAGGAGGAGCGGACTGGCTCATGATCATCATACTCAACCACAAGAACTTTCCACTCACTGGAGAAATGCGACTAACTGAAAAGTGTTTGGGTTTAAAAGTGTTGCGCTGTCTCCAAAGCAACAGTTCCTCGAGAGACGCGCACCGGGCTCTGATTGGGTAACGCGATACGCGCTAACTGATGAGCTTCTAAAGGAGGCCCTTCTTTCAGGTCCATTCAAACTGCAACTAGATCAGTGGAGATTCAGTTACAGGACGAAAAGAGATCATATGCTGTGATGTGCAACAGAGTAGGCCTATCCAATTTACTCAGATTCTGGTTTGGAAGATAACAGACATATGAAATCTGTTTAGTCTTGCTTAGTTTAAATACAGCCAATCTGTATTTAAAGTGTTAATATTATAAACATTTCTGTTAATAGAGAGAAACATTCAAGACCTGCATGTTGCATTAAGGAGTGTGGACAATTTAATAGAAACAGTTGTGTTCCTGTATAGCTCAGCTCGCGGATCGTTGTAGGTTCAATTCCCAGAAAACACACATATTGATAAAATGCACTTGTAAGTTGCTTTGTGTACAGTAAGCCTCCGTTTATGTAAATTTGCCTTCAAGTGAATCCTAGCAAACTTTAATAATGATCACACAACATTCACTTGTTTAAATAGGAGGTTTTTATTGTCAATCATACCCTTGAGTTCTCGAGAAAGAACCTTTTAATATTTCCAAATAAAAGAAAACCTCAAACAACTTTGAGAACCGCAACCGGCACAAACTTGAGGCATCTTTTTGAACAAAATATTTCCTGAATGGAAATGAGGTACACTGAAGGTTGTGGGGAAAACATTCCAGCATACCCAAATAAAATAACAGCAAGATTAAAACAACACAAATATAACAAATCTACAGACAGTCAGTAAAGGCATATTTTATGAGAAAAAAAAAAACTGCACATCAGGGACCATGACTGCGTCTCCAGGACAAAATCGACATCATTCATTCATTCATTCATAAATACAGGACAAAAAAGATAACATGGAAAAGAATGCAACAGACAAATCAAACAATAAGCGAAAAGCAGCATTCAATATGTTCAGCCACCATAACCAATAAAACATTTAAACAGAATTTAAATATTTGATATGAATTCATTTAAGGCAGTAGGGAATGTTATGGAAAAAAATATTGCAATGACATCCACTACAATATACAGACCAACATAAAACCTCCTGAAGTGCAGTGTTGGTCTGTCTCAATTTCCTTCACATCAGCATCAAGCACAACTATTTCTTCTCAAAAAATGGATCGTGGGCTGTAGATTGATATGTTTCGTTCCTTAATTTTAATGCAGCGAACAGACAGTCTAATTATTTACATATGTACTATACCAATAAATGACACAAATCAACGATCGATAGTCAATCGACAAATTCAGTGTATTCACAGGATCATTATCACGTCTGTGTCTCTCATATGTAGTGACACAAGCACACTCACAACGTCTGTTTGAGTCCTGTCTTGGGTCGAAGCCTGCTTGACATGTTTTGTTGAAGCTCTGTTAGCACTCCGTCACGCTCCTCTAACTCCAGGAGAACTTGCTTTGGGGACAAATGACAAACATGTGTAATGTAAAACAAAACACTGACAACAGATAAGCTACATCAGGGCTAGAGGGCTGTATTTAAAAATAAAATGATTACATTTCATTGTATGTAACTTGTCATTTTTAAATTAAAGTATTTCAAAAGCTTTGTTGCATGAACAAACCTTTCAACATCCTACAGTAGATGTAGAATACAGTACAGTACGTACCTCAATGAGTTTATCCCTCTTCTGAAGATTCTCTATTAGTTTCCCCTCTTCAAAGTCTCGCTCCTTATTTTCCTTCTTCTGCCCTAGTTCAGCCTCCTTATTCTCTTTGGTTTTCTCTCTCAGTTCCTCGAGTGTCACCTTGAGTTTCTCTGATAGTTCAGTCATGGCTTGTTTGTGACTTTCTCTCTGTTCCTGAAAGAAAGGTGGACAATGAGAAAAACATCTAACGAAACATTTACAAATCAAATCTTACAGTGGCCCGGGGTCTCGGGTCGGGTGGGACTCCAAGCGCAGTGCAGTCAGAAACTACCTTTATGATCGCTTCAGAGTCCTTTAAAGCTATCGCGAGACTTGAGATCTCCTGCCTCAAGGTGGCGCCAAGCTCTTCTCTATCTCTGAAGCTGGTTTCCAGCAGAGATTCCTTTTCTCGCAGCCGATTTACTAATCCAGCCTCAGCCCCGCCCCATTCCAATCCCCGGCCAATCAGAGAGTCAGAAAGCGCCTAAGGGAAAATAATCGTAACTGGTGACTACTTGAAATCACACATTAACCAAATTCCCTCTGCAGCGAGAAAGATAATGCCACGTCTACCTGCACATCCCTGCGTGAACTCTCTAGCGCCCCCTTGAGTTGGGAAATAAATGCTTCATTATCTTTCACCAGTGCAGTCAGCGCTGAATCTCTCTCTTTCCACACCTCCCACTCCTTCATCATTTCCTGCTGCGCTCGATCTCGCTCGGCCAGCTCCACACGCAGGTGCTGTGTGAAGAAACAAAAAAAGACTTTCATTAAAAACTCACAGATTTGTAATCATTTGTATCATTATTTAATTTCTTTTCACACATAAAATAACATTTTAAGGTCACTAATTGAAAAAGACAGGACTACAAATAACACACACATATCCTAACACACATTTACAACACCAGCAGTCACTAACCATGTGTTTAAGTAAACTGTGTGTTTGTGTAGAGAGCGCTGTTTGTTTGACTCACATGAATAATATCCTGGTTACACTGGAGCACTGTGTTGAGTGTGATCAGGTCTCGCTCTCTCTCTCTGCCGGCGTCTTTAAGAGCTTGCAGTTGTTTTTCCAGCACTTTCTCCCTCTCCCTCGCATCTGACAGCTGAGCCTCCAGAATAAACTAATTACCATCGTACAACATAAACAAATACCCAATCATTTGCATTGTGCACATTACGACGAAGCATGCCATACAACATAGTGTTGTGCGTTTGTGGACTACCAAACGCAAATACTGTTATGTAATTTAACAACGTGCAAGTGTTTTAAGACTTTTTAAGGCCACTACATACTGTATTCCCTCAAGTTATTCATCATACTCGGTGACACAGAACCAACATTTACACAGACTGCGTAAGAGCTTGTTCGGTGTTTTTTTTTAATTGCCGAAAAAAAACGGTTCACGTCAGAATTGCATGACTGTGGTTAGGGTTAGTCTGCGATTATAAGTGGCTTAGTTTAAAAAACAAAAGAAGTAGATGAGAAGTCTTCACGCACATGTGAGATTAGCGTGTGTGTGTCGTTTAATCCGACCCTCACCTCACGCTCGCTGCGTTTATCATTCACGGCATTGGTCAGTTTTTTAATAAGGCTGTCTGTCTCCTTTGACTCCACCCCCTGCTCAGCACACAGCCTCTGGATCAAAGTCACACATTCCTGAGGGAAAGATCCCAGTTTATCATGCACGCAATCGGTTTCTTCCCTGTATCTACAGGAATTTATGGATTTACAAAAATAGCACCCATGCTGAATTAGCCATCACTGAACAACAGTTTATAAATGCAATACTAACCTGGATTACGTTCTCTCTGCTGTGCAGCGATTGGCTGAGATTGTCTATCAGGTCATTCTTTAGACTGGCCTGTGCGCAGCAAAAACAGACACATATCAGAGTATTATTCTCACTAACGGGTATCATTCCCACATGCAGCAAAATGAGTCCTCTTCATGCCTGAGGGACAGTTCATGTCACTGTGACTCAAAAGCATTCCTCTTGAGCTATTTTACTGCTACCAGCTCACATCATGGAGTCAGTTTTCAATCACTCTATGATTATATAACACATTTTAAATGGAACTTTTACCATTTTTACCCAAACATAAAATCATTTATTCATTTACGCCCATGTCATTCAAAACCTGTATCTGTATCGCTGTCCTTCTGAAACCTTGTATGTCCATATTCGCTGTTTTTCAGAAAATGGACAAAACACTGTACTTTTTAAATGTTCAAAGTTGACAAGCACTTTTTAATACTTTTAGATATTTGCAAAACCCAGTGACAAACATAAAGGGCGACTAATAATACTGATTTATGGCCAAAAATAAAAAACACAGAATATGGAGATACAAGGTTTCAGAAGGACAGCAGCGATGTGACTCTTCTGTGGAACACAGAAGAAGATATTTTGAGAAATGTTTTCAAATACAATGGAAGTCAATGGGGGCCAATGTTGTTTGATCACCAACGTTCTTAAAAGTATCTTCTTTTCTGAAAAAAATCAATTTAAGTTTTACCCCTGTAAACTTGTCTTTCCCTCATCTTGACCGATCTTAACAAATATTAATTGACTTGGCATCTGATGTCAGCAATCAGCTTCAATGTTTTTTTTTTTTTATGTATAATCTGAGGGTAGATATTGAGCTCTGAAAGACCAAGAAGATGTTCTAATAAAAGTAAACATGAAGCTTTTTGCAAAAAATGGGCAAAATGTTTTAGATTTTATGCGAGCACTTACGCTTTCGGTTGCAAATATATTAAAACAAGATCAAAAGACACAGGCACATTAAAATAACTGTTGAAAGACTGTTAATGATAAAACAGGTACAACCAAAGCCCAAGGCAAACTCCTCCAGTCCGGGAAGATTCCTGGACGAGGCGTGTGAGCGTGCGCGTGAACCCAGGGCATAAAAAATCCACACGCCCTCTGTAATATGCCTTGTATAACCAATCATTTGAGAAGTCAACAAAAAGATTAACAAAGGGCGTGTCTTACATGTTAATTCTAAAAACAATACGCAGACCACATGTTCAGCTTTCACACCCAGTCTGATCCATAGATTTCTAAATTTATATCAACCCAATGTCAATCAGCACCTTTGGAGGAGTCTTCGGTTGATCGACAGGAGCACTGGGTACTGGTTTGTCTGCGTTCCTGAGCTGCGCCTCCAGAGTTCTGATGCGAGACAGAGCTTGAACCAGCTGCTCACGCAACTGCTTCACAGCGAGGTGAACCCTACCCGTAGACACCTGCATAAAGCAAAGGAATACAAGTATAGAAGAATCCTACATGAAAAAAAAATGTAAAACAGATTCTACAATATTAGGCAAATATTAGCCTCACCTCTCTTTGCAAAGGCAGAAACTCATCTCTTAGTTCGGTCAGCACATCCTCACTCTCCTCTTCAAGCTCATCATCCGTCCCGTTATCCTGCTCTCCGAAATTCAGTTCTCTCACTAACCCCGCTTTCACTCCCACTTCGCCCTTCCCATTATGCACCTCCCCTCTGTCCAGCACAGGAATACGACTGCCAGCTGGCGAGCTGACCGGCTTTCCCTCAATTCCCTTCAACTCTTTAAAAATTGAATCCAAGATGACCGCCTGCTCCTCCGGCCAATCAAATGGATCGTTGCCATCCAAAGAGTCCAGCGACTGGACGGAGGCGGTGCGGGATTGAGATCGTAAAGAGTGACAGGATCCGGACAACGAGGCGGGGCTTGAGCTGACAGACGGCACTTTAGACCAATGAAGAGGCATGCTGCGAGACTTATCCCGAGAGAGGCCCAATGAGGCAAAGGCTTGCTCGGGCAGGTGTCGGGGAATGCCACAAACAGACTCGTAATCTGAGTCGGACACTCGCAGGGAGTCGCAACATTCGCACGTTTTGTCTTGATGGCACCGTTTCCCTGTTCTCCTGTAATGTGGACATGACTCCGCTTTCTCGGACCACCACTCGTACTCGGCGAGAGACATATTTTCCCGCAGCATCTCTCTGTATCCTTCTCCCGCAGAATCATTTCTGTGTCGTCTTCCCGGTTCCCCTTCCTCCTCACTGGAGCTCCCTTTTCCCCTGGAATTAGGAGAGTGGTGTTGATAGTACAAGCTTCGGACCCATCGCCTGATCTTGTCCCTTTCCTGAGTGAGTTTCTGGAGTCTCTCACTCGACAGAACCTTGACTCGTGAGATGACACTGTCGAACTTGAAAACTTGCTCTAGAACAGACACGCACTTGCCACATATAAACTCCCCCCGTCCGTCCTTACGTGGTACAGGCTGCTCTATTATGTGCGTCAGGACACAGAGCAGGTCTATTCCTTTTGTGGGGGTGAGCGCGGAGTGAGACTTGGAGAGCGACCGAGAGGAGCTGAGAGATAAAGTGCTGCCTAAAAATGTAAAGAAGAGAAATTAAATGATCGGTTAATGGCGACGGAAATAATATTACAGCTTTAACGTGTCCATACTCTTTTGTCCATAGTCCTAGATGTTTTGTGCATCATGGAAAGGCTATGGGTGATTTGAAATGTATGTAAAATAATCTCATATTTGTCTTTTTAATAACCTGATTATTAAAAATATATTCTGTTGTTAATAGCTTATACAAAAATAAATAAACAAATCGATCAAACTATAAATGTTTTCTTGTTCATACCCCATGGGCTGCTCTGCACAGATCTGGGCAAGCTTCCCTTGCTGGAAAAATCTGTCGGGGTATGAGGTTGTGTCTCCTTCCGGGTTTGAGCCGTGTACAACCATCGCCGCTGGTTGCCCTGCAGGTCACCTCCACAGATCCGGCACGCTTCACTTTTACTTCTGGAAGTCATTGTGCATACAGTAGATACTCTATAATAATAAAATATAGAGACAATTAAGAGATTGTAAAAAGCAAACACAAACGTTATAAAGAACATTTTCTAAAGCAATACGTCATTTAGTCTGTTCATGACAATATCTACTATATTTTTTAAATGAGTAGGCTTTGCAGTGAAAGCATATTTATTCCACACAGCTGTGTAAATCTATCAGTAATTGTTTTTAATGGCAGTACTGTTGTCCTTTGCCTGGGGTGGATCCACTGGATGACAGCTCGATTTCCCCTCGACAGTGTCACTGTTTACACAGCTAAACCACAGACTGGACACGTCGACCTGCAGCCTTAAAACACACACACAGACGTTATAAAAAAAATCTGATTCAATATTTGTCCAACTCGTCTTTTTTCCAATGTCGCAGGAGTTATTTAATTCAAGCTTATTTTTTATTGCTTCACATTTTATTAGTTTCACTTCAGGCTTTATAGGTACACGCACACCACGTATTTTGTATAATATAAAACACAACGAAGCATAAATAACGTTTAAAATACAATCACGTGATCGTTTACAGCCAATAAGCAGCAGTTTAATAACAAATATATAAATGTGGGTACGCAACGCGTTGGCACAGAAGTTCCCATGCGGTGAGTAATCTCAGCAACTCTCGGTTCGGCTTTCTGTGTCCTTTGAAACTCTCTTGAACTCTATTACGATAAGCTGGTATGAATTTGGAGATAAACGAATCTGACTTTTGATTCCCGGAATGACAGAATGACCCCGCAGAGGACATAAACATGATATGACAGTAACAACTGTCAAACACACGGCAATCGACCTGATAAGTTTTGAGGCACGAAAAAGACGATTGCGACCGCAAACTTACAAATAAAGTTACTTACCGAGATTCCGGAAGAGTAAACTCTCGAGCGCGTCCGTGCCGGAGCAGTAGCCACCGCGCGCGGCCGGTTTACCTTGCTGACGTCATACTAAATACCTGTTGAGCACGCGGCTGCGCGGCGCGCTCCAGCTGTTTGCGCGATTACGTGTCGCCCACATGCACTGTCACACCATTATAAATAAATCTGGTATATCGATTTGCATTACAGAGGACACTGGGGCTAGTTGTCACACTTCGTGAGTTTTCAGATTAGATACTGTATATTTCTAAAGTAAGATTTTGATTTCATGCCTACAAAGCTATTAGACATTGCTATTAAACATATTAACAACACACAGCTTTTACCCAATATGTTTTATTCATTTATTATTAAAACTCCAATAGCACAATAGCAGCTCTTAGAAAATCCTTAAACGGTTCATAACAAATTACATTCTGCTTGCAAATCAAAGGGAATGACAGTATATAACAATAACTACAATCCATACAAGCGATGATTTTGATTAAAAACAGGAGTGTGTAATACTAAGACAAGCTAAACACACACGATCATGCGTTCAAGAAAACTGTTCTTTGTTGTTGTTCTCTGTGGATTATGTAAGCCACTTGTCAATGCAGGTCTGGTAGACCGTGAGGTTTGAATGCCAGGATGTATGCCACACACCGGGAACGACACACTTCACCACGGCTCCTCTTGAATCCAGTGTTTTCAGGCCGAAAGCATCTTTTCGGTAATACTGGATAGAGAGGACGAATGATTATATCAAGCAATACAGCTAAGTAACTGCACTAATGTTGATTTAAAAATGACCAGCATTCTTAAATCTTAAAAACAAGATGTTCTTGTGTCCACTTACGTCCTGATTTTCCATCTCAACCACAGTTTCATTACTGTCGTAAAATCCAAAAATACTGTAGGGCAAATGAAGAGATAAACAGTTTTACCGTAAGGCACATTGCCTTGAACATGTTTTATTCAGAATCTGACTTTCAGAGACGCCAAACTAAAGAAAAGCACCACATAATCCCGTGAGACCTTTGTAGTGGAGTTCAAATGTCACTCTAAATATTTCTCACATTAGTTTCAGTCTGGTGCATTTCCACACAGATTAACCCTTTACACAACTTTCTTTGGGAGTACAGTTTGATCATTTGCGACTCTAATAATTTGCTTAGTATATGGCATGTTATTTTTAGTTGTTTCAAAACAGCAATTTTAGATATGTATTATGTGATAAAATATCTGCAGAGACCTTGACTGCCATGGCGTAATAACACCATCATCGTTTCCACCAATCATGACCAGGGTATGTATGCGTAGGAAGCTGTCTCGCCACGCTGCAGAAGAGAAACACACAACAGGACTCGAGGCCACAGAAACGAAAATACATGAACAACACAAACAGATGTTGTAATCTGAGTAGTATATACACACTAAACGGATTCATATGGGCCGTTGTTATAATAAAACCCAGGTTAAGAAACCTTCTGTAAGTTAGCACTACAAATAAGAATCTTTTTTTCTTTTACCTGTTAAGTTGACATGCTCTATTTCACCATTCAGTGGGGCAAGATAGTTGCTGCTCTGTAGATATCTCTCTCTTTGGTGTGGGTCTACAGAGAGAGAAAAAACATAGAGAGTCACGCAGAGATGATATGTTGAAAATCAAATAAAACAATTATAAAATTCTAAAAATGCACAGATAAAAAGGATTTAAAGGGTTGCGGTTTTTCCACAAAAGTGACATATCTCCTTACCATTCCAGTAGTTGCAGACAGATATCTTTTGTCCCCATGCTGTATAACAAATATGGTACAGCCTTGTCTTGATAAATTTAGGGAAAAAATACCTCAGATAATAGGAATCTGTAAAAAATGGACAAGGAAAATGACACACCACATCTGCTTTATTTAGAGATATTGCGGTTTGTAATATAGGAAGTGTACAAACCTCCGTACTGGCCAGCTAGTGGTGAAGCCAGGAATATCAGAGAGTGAACGTTGTGTGTGGGAAGAGTTGCAAGAACTCCACGGCATATCAGACCACCTGTGCATGTGTAAATAGATTATTATGATTAGATGATGGTTAAAATATAACAAAGGGAAAATATGATATAAAACTGTTAAAAAATGTTATTGAGACAAAGTGCTTCAATCTAGTTTTAGATATGCCATAATTAGTTTAGTATATAATATGTTTTATACGTTTAAAATGTATTAATTTATTTTTTGTTATTGTAACTTTTTGTGAAAATGTAGTTTTTGTGTCTCTGTGCTTCTCTAGAAAAAGTTATTTGGCAAAAAAGTAGGATAGTGTAATCGCTTATAGGGATGGGTAAAGCTGAATGACCTTGTGAAAAGCAGATGAGATGGACACCGTCTGCACTCTGCATGATGGAACTGATGGCCTGTCTGTAATCTTCCACCTGTTGCCACAGTGGTTTCAAACTGGCAATGTAGTCATACAAAGCAAATGTGGTCACATTGGTACCTGGATGAGACTTGAAAAGAGAAGTTTGTGAGTTTCACTGAAGATAGAAAAGAGAAGTGTCAAGGTGGCAAATCCGTTGTAAAATACAACTAAATATTATATTATTTGGTTGTTTAAACCGGAGATTCTTGTGGGTGTACAAAACCCCAAAACTGTCATGTAAAAACAATGGGACCTTTGCATGCAAATGTTTAACTTGGATAAATAAACAGTTCTGGCACTATCATGCATACAGCAGTTGTAAGAAGTCAAGATGATCTTACCTCATTGATATATTTCGCCAAAATCTCGAACTGTCTTGGTCCATCTAAAATCCCGTGAACAATAATTACTGGTCTGTATCCCACAACGGAGGACAGCATTGCAGTCCATATAAAAGCACCAATGACCGAAACCTCCATAGAGTCACACCAACACTCACAATACTTAAAAAATATAAATGTCAATCAAATTTGTTTTTTACCACTAAATATATTCAGTATTTATTATATCCAGTTTGAAAAATGTTTAAAACACGCTCCTTTGAGTCAAATGCGTTTTTAATAGATATTGGTTGTTCCGCATCTGTCGCATATGTCACAGCTGAGGTGATGCTTATATACTGTAGACCGCTTCCTCTTTCACGGCTATTGATAAAAACAGTTGATGTGGTTTTATCGGAAGATAAACAAGCAAAACACAACAATTTCACAATTATAACGACGAAAAGTAACAATGTCTAGATACATTTAACACTTTTGCTATTGACCTCTAGCAATATCGAGTTATAGCCTGCAGAGGTGCCTTTTAATTACAAACTAAAGACGCTTAGCTTTTTTTCTCAATTGTAGAGCGGTTCAGACACTATTACAAAACTACTCGTCTCTGGTTAGCTTGAAATACTGAACATTACCTATTTATTTAAAGAAAGCTTTTTTTCTGCATAACAAAGTCGTCCCATGAGCATTACAATATACATTTACTATATTTAAAAAACTTGTGTTTGTACGTCTACACACTAAAACTAAAATATAAGCTATTTTGTGGTTTTCTACATTCTGACGTATAAGTATTTTTTATTACAGTATTTCATAGGAAAGTGATTGTTCTAAAATTCCATATCTAATATTTAATCGATTTCTGAATAGATGTGGTCATTAAATGTGATATTTTCTTATATTTGTATGTTGAAACATTGAAAAGGGCTAAAAAATAGAAGAGAGTGGCTCTTACTTTCATAAACGTATCGGGGCTTTTATTTTGACAGGTCGCTTTTGAGAACGTCGTGACCCCGGATGTAAAGTAAATGTTTTCATAGGTTAAAGCGCGTGGAGACACAACAAACGTCAGTAAACGTTAATAAAATCATTGTTATATAACAACAATTCTACTTGTACACCCCTGTGCATGATTTCAGGATGTTTAATGGTCTTACCTTTTGCTCGTAGCCGTAGTTTTAATTTCAAGTAAGATTCGCTGGTTAGTTTTTTTTCAAGCGTTTGATTTCAACTAAGTTTTGAAAGTCTTGCAGTGTTTTGATGTCCCCAGAGGTTAGTGTACACTGTTATATAGTGAATGCTGTTCACTTTTGTGACTTAAGACTGATAAATGTTTCTAATGCATGCTGATGTTCTGTATCATGTCTGTATTATGATAAAGAGACACTCTTAGGTGACTCTAGATGTTGTGTGTTTATCTATACAGTCACAATGGCCAGTCTTGAACAGTGGGTTAGTGATCAGCTTCATGACATCCTGGGTTTGAGTGACAGATATGTGGCCCAGTACATGATCGGTCTGGTGCAGAAGTCCTCTGGACCTCAGGACTTTGTGACTCGTCTTCAGCAAACTGGAACCATTGACATTGATCAAAGAATCACAGCGTTCGCACATGAGTTATACAACAAGGTATACTTTTGGACTCACAAGACAGTACTTTATGTGTAAAGAGCTATTCTGTGGCCTACTTTGACCGGTTGATATAAGTAAATGGTGTTGTAATACTTCCGTTTCAGGCCCCCAAAAAACATGTGGTAGAGAAACCCGCCCGAGCGGTGGAACGACATGTGATGGAAATGGAGAGAAAGAACAGAACTTACACTCTTCTGGAAGACAGTGAGAGTGATGAAGAGACTGTCAGAGAAAGCGGAAAAGAGACGAAAAGCAAAGACAGAGACAAAGGAAAAAAGAGGAAACATCTCAGACAGAAACAAGAGGACAGTCCATCGTCCGACGAGGAGGACAGAAAGACGAGGTGAGTTATATCAAAAAGGTTCTTTTTAACATTTGACATTTTTATGCTGTGTAATTTTATTAATAGCCATGGTATGAATAAAATGTGTATTTACAAAGTAATATAGTTTTTCATCTCAACTGGGAGGCTGTATACACTTGTTAGGCAGCTTGGTGCACAAGAACAGATTCAACGTTGGTTCATTCTGTCAGAAATGAAAGTCTAAACTTTATAATAGTGCTTTCGTTCTCAATGGATTCTCTTGTTTTCTCTTGAACACTTTCAGCTCTAAAGCTGTGGATGAGCCAAAGAAAGCTGCTAAAGACGAGGAGGAAGAAGAAGAATGGGAAAGAGAGGAGAGAGAGAGACTCCAAGACCTGGAGGAGAGGGACGCCTTTGCGGAGCGTGTCAAGCAGAAGGACAAAGACAAGACCAGACACATACTTGAGAGAAATGACAAAAAGGTGAAGTGTCTAAGCTTCTTTGAACAGAATAATCGTGTTTCCTGTTCTTTTTTAAGGACTCTGTTTGATCAGGAAAAGGTGATTTATGATGATCTGTGCTTTATTGTTATACCAGGCATATGAGGAAGCACAAAAGAAGCTAAAGATGGCTGAAGAGGATCAAAAGAAGATGGTGAGATATTCTTTTAATATCTGCACGTGTTTAAAGAAAATGACAAATGATCTTATGTATTAGACGCCTGTATATTCTGTGATATTTATTCAAATCCTTTTTTCAGCTCCCTGAATTAAGGAAACAGTCGCGTCGGCAGTATCTGTCCAAAAGAGAGCAGGAGAAGCTGGAAGACCTGCAGGCGGAGATTGCAGATGAGGAATATCTCTTCTCCACAGACAACCTTACAGACCGGGAAAGGATAGATTTGGAATATAAAAGGAAGGTGCGAGACCTGGCACAAGACTACAAGAAAGCAGGGGCCAAAGAAAAAGAGGAGAGAAAAAACAGATACTACATGCCTGAGGAGAAAAGAAACAAGGTGAGTCTGATAGTTGAGTTCCTGGCGGGTTATGGGGTAGAGTTTCCCAAATGTGCAGTTCTGGAATACAACAATCAATGGTGGTGGGGACCAAAATGAAACCGTAGTTTTTTGTATAAAAATAAATGCATGCATTACAATACCATTTGCTATTTATTTGAGTAATCCAGTAAATTGTTCTTGATCTTATTGTTTTTCTCTTTGCTGCTTTCAGTCCATTCCTCAAAGAGACATGGAGCTGGAGTTTGAGGAGATGCCTAGGGAGGGAGGGGGGGAACAGGGCCGGTGGGAGGAGGCAAGAGTTGCCACTGCCACCCTGCAGTTCGGGGCCAGAGAAGAGAGGGAACGCCGAATAAAGGAGGAGAAGGAGAAGTACCAACTTATTCTAGAGGAAGAGGAGATGATCAACTTTGTCACCACGGCCATGACCATGAAGGGAACACTATCAGAGAAGGTTGACATCACAGTAGAATGAAACACTGTCCCCTATGTCTGTCATGCAAACTCAACTTCTTTCTATGCGTTTCTGAACTGCAGGAAAGTGAACCAGAGTTATCACAGGCTGAGAAACAGAAACAGTCCATCCAGGAGGTCAGGCGCAGCCTGCCCATCTTTCCATACAGAGAAGACCTTCTAGCTGCCATCAGGAACCACCAGATCTTGGTGATAGAGGGTGAGACCGGATCCGGCAAGACCACCCAGATACCTCAGTATCTTCTGGAAGATGTACGTACTTATTAGCAAACTCTAGATTCGGGATTTTCTACTCGCTTTTGTGGGGTGTTGTGTATCATATTTTTAAGCATCAGTAGCCCAAAAAAGGTCAACGTTGCATTTCTTGAATTTTTCTTCAGGGTTACACTGAAGGGGGAATGAAGATCGGCTGCACTCAGCCTCGACGAGTGGCGGCCATGTCCGTAGCAGCCAGAGTCGCACAGGAAATGAGTGTCAAACTGGGAAACGAGGTGAGAATCCGTCTGCTTTTAATTGTGGGATTCACATTCGGTTGTGTGCGATGCTGATTCTTGAACATCATCAGCTATTTTGTCCTATCTTCTGGATTTAGGTGGGCTACAGCATCCGTTTTGAGGACTGTACGTCAGAACGCACCATCCTGAAATACATGACGGACGGCATGTTGCTCAGAGAGTTTCTTACGGAGCCTGATCTCGCCAGTTACAGGTATTACAAGAAAACCTTCCTGTAGATTAGATTTGCATCTTTAGACTGGCAGTATGCAAAGTGAATCAACATCAGAAATCTATTCATTAACATGCCTAGGTATCCATAGAACCGCATTTTTCGAAAGGTTAACCGGTCTGCTTTCTCACCTCTGATTGGCTGCCTCCATTATTGTCTCTGTCAGCGTGGTCATCATCGATGAAGCTCACGAGCGAACGTTACACACAGACATTCTCTTCGGCTTGATCAAAGATATCGCCCGCTTCCGTCCCGACCTAAAGGTCCTGGTGGCCAGCGCAACCCTGGACACAGAGCGTTTCTCCCGCTTCTTTGATGATGCGCCTGTTTTTAGGATTCCAGGACGCAGGTTCCCCGTGGACATCTTCTACACAAAGGTAATGAATTGTGATTACATTTACATTTTACTGTCGCTTGAAAAGTTTTCAGAGACAAGCAAATTGTCTTTTCACAATGATTGTGGCAATTAGCAAAATACATTCAAATGTACAGTTGGACCAATGAAATTTCACAGTGACTGGGGAATGTTCTGTTGATTCTCATGCTCGCTGTTTTTTTAGGAATTTAACATTTTCTTTGCTTGATAACGGTGTAGAATCGCTGTTGTATTTAGACCAGTTTTGTGTCTCACATGGCAACATACATTGAAATGTCATCTTTGGTTTCAGGCTCCAGAAGCAGATTACCTGGAAGCGTGTGTCGTTTCTGTCCTGCAGATCCATGTCACCCAGCCAGCTGGAGACGTGCTGGTCTTCCTCACAGGGCAGGTCGGTTCCTGACTCTGTTTTAACTTCACCTTTTAGATCATAAATTGGATTTGTTGTGTCTAAGGTTAAAAGCAACAGATCATCCGTGTTAGTGTAGATCAGGGGTCTTCAACCGGGGTCCGCGGTGGAACTGCAAGGGGTCCGCTAAATACCGTTTACTCACAGGCAACTTTTTGTTAAAAATGTAAAGCATGGGTATAGAAATATTACAACCAATGTTCTGTTTAAGCTGCGCGGACTCATTGAAGCTCCCGCGCATTGCAATTTTAATCTGCGTGCGTGCAGAAACATCCGTTCATTAATATTTATATTAATAATAGGAATGTCAAAAATACTGGTACTTTGGTACCAAACCAGAATTATGATTCAACCTCTGCAAAAAAAAAACCTGTTTCGTTATAAGTGATTATAAATGTTCAGATTTGCTTGTTGAAATGCTTAATCGGACATAGTTTGTCATTTGTGTGTAGTAAGATTAGGACGGTTTATTCTGAAAAGTAATGGATAGTTAAAGGGATATTCTGTCATCATTTGTTATTTGAAACCTGTATGACATTTTTTCTTCTGCGGAACACAAAAGAAGCTATTTTGAAGAATGTTATTAACTGGACCCCATTCGCTTGAATTGGTTTTGTGTCCATCCAATAGAAGTGAACGGGTGCCAGCACTGTTCTGTTACCAACTTTCTTCAAAATATCTTCTTTCGTGTCATACAGGCTTGAAATGACAAGAGGAGTAAATGATGACAGATTTTCATTTTTGGGTGAACTATCCCTTTATTGTTAGTGCAGACTTGATATGTATATTGATGTGTACTGTGTTGTTGTGTTGTAGGAAGAGATTGAGGCATGCTGTGAGCTGTTACAGGAGAGATGTAGGAGGTTGGGGTCGAAGATATCTGAGCTCCTTATTCTGCCCATCTATGCCAACCTGCCCTCTGACATGCAGGCCAAAATCTTCAATCCCACCCCGCCCGGGGCACGCAAAGTAAGGGCGCTATTACCCCTGCTCGCCACCAGGGGGCATCATGTCGGTTGGAAGTTTTTGGAAGGCGTTATACACAAACACAAATAAAACATTTTCCTAATGACCTTGACAATACACTAAACGCTCGGTTTCACAGACACTTAGCTTAAGTCAGGACTAAGCCTTAGTTGAGTTAAGATATTTATGTCGCTTTTATAAAAATGCCTTAGATGAATACACTACTGGTGTGCATCTTGAGACAAAACAATGGCACTGATATATTATGATATTTCTTATATTCAGTTAAGACAGGTCAAACATTGATTTTAGTCTGGGACTAGCCTTAAGCCTTGTCTGTGAAATTGGGCCTAATGTAAATTGACGGTGATAATAACAAGTGTTTTGGGTCTGCAGGTTGTGGTGGCCACAAATATCGCAGAGACTTCTCTTACCATCGATGGAATTATCTATGTGATTGATCCAGGCTTCTGCAAACAGAAGAGTTACAATGCTCGGACAGGGATGGAGTCCCTCATTGTCACCCCCTGTTCAAGGGTAAGAGGCAAATGTTTCTTTCACATTTATGTCTAACGATAAAATGCTTCAAGTATAAATTGTGCGTGCCTATACATTTCTTCACAAAATAAATGTTTGTTTTTTATCGGATGTGTTAGACTACAAGCAAGCATACACACATAGTCCTTCAGCTCTGTTGAAAAGCATCCCCAGGTGCAACTCGTAAACCTATTTGAGTGAATGCCCTGCAGAACTGAAAATTAGTCAGGCTACGTGGAATGATTTTCATTTGGATAACATTGTTGGTCACGTCATAATTCTCGTACGGTCATTAGTCGTCTTTTATACTAATGGTGACTTCACCGTTAAGAACGTAATAATAAAGAATAAAGAGTAGGTGTGAGAGCTGCTAGTGTAAATATAGAGACAACAGAATCAAGTGTGCTTTGTCATTCCATTTATATCTCTTATTAGAAGTTTGCGTCATTTCCTGTTGATCGGGTATTGAAGTAGGTTGAAGTTGAAGCTTTTGATGTGTTGATAAATGCTTTTGAACTTTGACTCAGAGTGATATATTTTGATATCGCACAGGCCTCGGCCAATCAGAGAGCGGGCCGTGCAGGAAGAGTGGCTGCAGGGAAGTGTTTTCGCCTGTACACGGCGTGGGCCTTTAAACACGAGATGGAGGAGACCACAGTCCCAGAGATCCAGAGAACAAACCTGGGCAATGTGGTTCTGTTGCTCAAGAGCCTGGGTGAGAAACATGGAGTCAATATGTTTGCCAAAGTATGGTTGCCACATTTGCAAACTTTATTGGCATGCAGCACAAAACCTAATTATGTTTTTTTTTTGGGTGTGGCACCACTTGGAGAATGTAAAGTCAGCGCGTGCACAATAAGACGTGATGCAGTTCTATCCATGTAATGAGATTCCGATCTGACATGTATTTTTTTGATGTGTGCCACAGGTATAAATGACCTGATTCACTTTGACTTCATGGATCCTCCTCCTCATGAAACGCTGGTCTTGGCTCTGGAGCAGCTCTACGCTTTGGGGGCCCTCAACCACCTTGGAGAGCTCACTAAAGTACGGAAGAACTGATTTAAGGAAATTGGAGCAATGTGAAAGACCTATAATTATGCTCTGTACTAGCATAGAGTTGGTTTACTAAACCCCCATTAGCCTTAGTATACATGGAATTGTGTTCACCATAAATATGGGTTGCGAACACAGTAATGAGGTATTAATAAATGACTTGTCTCTAAACACCACTTGCGGAAATAGGTCAAGTTTTGATTTTGTCTTCTTGCGGTGTAGCTTGGCCGAAGAATGGCTGAACTTCCTGTGGACCCCATGCTGAGTAAAATGATTCTGGCCTCAGAACAGTGAGTCTCAACGACAAAACGTGACATTTCATCATTTCTAGTCATTAAAGCTTTTTATGTTCTTATCGTTGTTTTTCGCTTCATGACACAAGTAAATAATTGTAATGATTATGAATGTGTTCTTCCTTTCAGTTATAAGTGCTCTGAGGAAGTTCTGACTATAGCGGCCATGGTGTCCGTTAACAACTCCATCTTCTACCGTCCCAAAGACAAAGTGGTTCACGCCGACAACGCCCGGATGAACTTTGTGGTACCGGGAGGGGATCACATGGTGCTGCTCAATGTATACACGCAGGTGCGTATATACGAAGAGTTTGGTTCCAAAATGAGATAACTCCGTTAAATAAAGGCAGTTAAATCAAGAGACCAGCGTTTACACACCTGCGACTTGTTATTAACAAAATACTAGCGTGACTTCCTTAAGGGAGAAATGGAGCAAGTTCTGCACGCCTGTGAATGCGTTTGTGTTCAGATGCTGTTGTGGGAAATTGTAGTGTTGTACAATTATAGCTTTGTTTCTGCTAAAACATGATGTTCTTTCTAAAGATGCGATTAGTTCATTTAGTTCTTTTAATACATTGAATTATTAAAAATGAATGCACACCCGAGGTGAAGTATCTGGGAAAAGCATTCTGATGATGTTAAATTGTAATTCGGTCAAGAAAGGTGGAACCATTTATTAGTTTCGCACTTTTAGAAAGTTTTTCAATACATTGGAATGCGTGTCAACCAATCGGAGTCAACAATGCTAGGTTTCATGAAAGTCAAGCTTTATCAAGAGCATTTGTGGTTGATTACCACAGAAAATAATTGTTTCTTCTTCTGGGTTTTTATTTTTCAAAAATTGCAGTAATGCAGCTTTCAACAAAATGAATTATATAGGCCTTTCATCGGTTAATCATTTCTCTTCACGACTCTCTTTCAGTGGGTAGAAAGTGGTTATTCGACTCAGTGGTGCTTCGAGAACTTCATCCAGTTCCGCTCGATGAAAAGAGCTCGAGACGTGCGGGAACAGCTGGAGGGATTGATGGAAAGGATTGAGGTGGAACTGTGCAGTGCCAACGGTGACACCATGCCCATCCGCAAGGTCAGTTAACCACAGTAAACCACAGTGCATCTTTTGCATTTCCTCTTTCAGAACTTGCCGCTTTGCATCAGCTCCGTCACGAGTGTGCTCTTGCGCGTGTGTGTTTTTCGCTTGTGTTTTGCACACTAATTGTTCAGCTTGATCCTGATCGTCTCTTGTCTTGCGCTGTGTTTTTCACACTGGTAGTTCCGGTTCTGTGAGAATGTGCAGTCAGTGTTAGTCAGCTGATTTTAAAGGAGGATGAACAGACAGGCCAACAGAATTCCTGAATGTTTACACACTTGCAAAGTTTCAGTTATCATGCTTTTCTTAAATGGTTTGCGTTTAGAAATGTAGGTTAGGTGACTAGGTGCGAGTTAGAATGCTAACAAGTAAATCTACAAGTAAATCCTACTTGTTTTGACCATCATAAAGTTCACCAAAAAATACAAATTCTGTCATCATTAATTCACCCTCATATCATAATCAAAACCTGTATATGACTCTTTCTTCTGTGGAACACAATAGAAGATATTTTGAGAAATGTCTCATGAGTAAATGATGATGGAATCCCTTTAAATATGCAGAATATAAAGAATAAATGCATGTGTTGAGCACAGCTGAAATAGCACCTCAAAAGTAACTTCTATAGGCTTCGTCCATCATTTTGGATTTGATTTTACACTGAGCCAGTCACAGTGCATTCTGGGATTGCCTTTCTTGCTTTCGTTTGCTGATGAGGTTTTCGATCAGCTCATTAGTTCTAAACTTGGTTAAACCTGTGATCTGTTCCCTGCAGGCAGTGACGGCTGGATATTTTTACCACACGGCACGGTTGAGCAAAGGGGGTTACAAAACAGTCAAGCACCAGCAGACGGTTTACGTCCATCCCAACAGCTCCCTGTTTGAGGAGCAGCCGCGCTGGCTCATCTACCATGAGCTGGTCTTCACCACCAAAGAGTTCATGAGACAGGTCTGCCTCCATCTACATCCTTCTCATTTTTCTCAGTTACTAATGCTAAAAACCGGACTTGGGGTGGGATCGTTTGAGTAGGGTGTGTAAGCAACCTGGTTCTTGAATGTCCTAGAAATGGCCCAGTAACCATGCAGAACACTTTATGGGAACCGTAGCACCATGGGGCTAGTTTTGCATTAGTAAGGACTGATTTAATTTTCCCACATTTTTTTTCATCTTGTCTTCTGTTTCAGGTGATAGAGATTGAGAGCGGCTGGCTCCTTGAAGTGGCTCCTCATTATTACAAGAACAAAGAGTTGGAGGACAGCAGTAGTAAGAAGATGCCACGCAAACAAGGCAAAGCCCGTGAAGAACTGGGCTGACCCTGACATGAGAAGACCATGAGACACGGGACTGAGACCTCGTACGTTCTGTACAGAGACGGGCGACATCGTGTGAACCTCTGTCAGTGTTTGTTGAAAATGAATCCGATTTTTTTTAGTGTTTGGAAATTTGCTGATCGTTGTAAAATATTTTACAGTTGTTTTTCTGCCGTTGTTTTCATTCGTTTCGAATGAGGAAATATATTTTTGAATACGAGCACACACCTGTTTTTGTTATTATTTATACAGCGATATCTGATACTAGCCTGGAATCCATTTGAATAGATAACATTGGATGAGGATCAAGAGGAATATTGTAAAAGGTCATAAAAACACAACAATGGTTTAATAAATAAACAGAGGTGAGTGAAGAGAATGGTTTACCTGTGTTACACTGGAATTTTGCCTTGAAATTGTTTGCATATCGTCGCTGTCCTTCCAAATTCTCGTATGTCCAAAGAAACACTACTTTTTATACATTTTGATAAATACTGTGTTAACCAAGTTGACACACACTTTTGAATATTTTTTATTGGTTAGATATTTGCAAAACGCAGTGACATACATAAAGGGTGACTAATAATAATGATTTGTGGCAAAATATTTAACTAGATTTCAGATTTCACGAGTTTTGACCACAAGTAAAATTTGGAAAGTTTCAGGAAGATAACCAGGTCCCTGTGCTCAAAAGAGAGGTATTCATTTGGCCTAATAACAGTGACAAAGGCCATGTTTAGCCACAGATCTACCAGCTGGCTCAATATAAGAATCCAAGGGAACTGCAATAAAATCTATTGATTTGAAAAGGTTAATGTGTCACAGCAACTGCAATTGAACTGGTAGATAAGAGGCGTCGTGATGCACTAATAAAAGTTTCCCTGAAATTTAACTATAAAAATCCAAATCTGCTACTTGGAAAAGTTCTTGTTAACTGGTTAATATATACCCACAAATCAATGAGTAGTTTCGGGTGGTTTGTAGTTTACCCTCAAGCTACGTTTGTTACGGAAGTGGAAGGACAGCGCTGAGCTGAAATTAACTCTTAGTCAATGAGTAGCTAATGAGCAGTCGTTTTGATGGAAAACTTTTCTGAATCACTCCCCCAGTCGTAATCACATTAATTTTAGCATTTAAAGGCGGGGTGTCCGATTTACGAATTACGCTTGTTTAGACGAAGTCGGGCCGAGTACCAAAACAACCTTGTAGCCAATCAGCAGTAAGGTGCACAGGACGGACATTAGTCGAGCTGAAAGATGGGGGTAGGGGTGTGTCTGTTTTGGTGATTTGAACATCAACAACGGCTAAGAGAAATTGGACACCCCGCCTTTAAGACTGTGTGATCCAAAACAACAGCGGCGCAAACTGCAGCATTATCTTCAAACAGTTATGCACTCGTATTTATTGGCTTTTAAAAAACAATACTTGCAATAAAATCTCTCCTAAAACTTTTCTAAATTGAGACCCTAGGAGTCCTTTAGCGTCTCAGTACTCTTTGTTACCGATGTTCATCTGAGGCTGTGTACTTGGCTATTTTTGTAATGGGTGTAGCTGAAAAGCCCAACCTGTTAATTAGTAGGTGCGGCGTCCACATACCGTGACCATTAAGTGTTAAGGTCAAGGTCTGAATCAAACACGCTTTACATTTACAAACAGCAAGTAAAGAATTGTTTCATTGCTATACACAATTACACATGTGTATTTCATTCATCAATACACGCTACACTTACTATAGAGACAGACCCCCTGAGAACAACATGTGCCGAGATGTCTTGTTCTCAAGGGCACAATGGTCGTTTTTCTTGGAAAGTGTCTCACATGGTTTGAACCTAAAACGTTAAAGTTACCAGCCTAGATCTTTAACCATTACACCCCCCTCTAAGTATGTCTATAATGTGTAAATCTGTTTACATCTAGTGTGTTAGTATGTTAATCCCGTACAAAAGATCTCAAAATACAGGTGTATGATTAGGTGCTATGCTTCGTGCAACAATCATTATCGACAGTATAAATAAAATATTTCCACAGCCAGAGAAAGTTCTTCCTTCATAGTCAAATAACTACACGTGTGTGTGTGTGGACACCAAATTTATCAGCGACTTCCTGGGATGTTATTAAACTTCCGTTTGTTAACCTATTGTTACCACATTCACTTATTTTTAGCTGTTATTATTACATACTGGGAAAAAAGGATTAATAATGCAAATGAATAATAAACAATGAAATTTGCGTTCATTGCAATACACTGTAAATCCAACTTGCAAAATGTTCTCCCTACAAAGATAAGTAACTTGAACATAGAGTTTTTAGTTAAAGGAGTCAAATGATTGTTTTGCACATACTAAACAAAATGAGCGTAAACATGTTTTTAACAAGGATTATTTTGTTTACTGGACTTAGATTCTCAAGTTTTTGGCCAAAATGCCTCGGAAAGTTTGCCCAATTTACAAAACAGCGTATTCTGAACAAACAATATTGCAAGATTTTGAAAGTTCCAAAGATGCATTGCAGCATCTCCAATTCTGTGCTTCTTGTTTGTTTTTCTTTTAAAGATCAGTGTTTTAGTTCTTGCTGGCTTAATTTATGCTTTAATGTCATTGTTACTGTTAGTTATCTGTTGAGTTTAGAGTTCTTTTAATGAATGACGGTTTTTGATTGTTACCATGGTTGAGGTTTGTGTATTCAATGTTGAGGTGTAAGTGCTTGACACAACGCTAAAACTGATATTAATGCACTCAACACAAACTGTTCAAATAGTTGTTTGATCAAAGTTTTGGTCTGTTTGAGGCAGAAAACAAGTATAATTGTAGTAAAAGACAAATACATTTGTTTATTTTTAAATAACCAATCTATATTCTCTGTTCTCTATTTATGTTCAGCCAACAACATATTTTGTTCAGTTGTTCATTAGTTAAACTTGATTATGTTGTGACAACTAATGACTTAAACATATTTTTTTTTAAGTTGGGTGAACTTTAGTCTGTGTTTGTTGAGTTAACTCAAAAATATGCTTGTGATAGGTTGCCTTATTATTTTAAGTTGACTCAACTCTTTTTTTTTTCACAGTGTAGAAATATTTTTAAGTCAGCCCATGATGGCAAAATTCACAAGTAAACTTTGGCAAATAACTCTTGTAGTAGCACTTAAACATGGTAGTAAAAAAACACGTAAATTAAATCACATACGCTGTAAAAATGTTTGGTTGCTTTAAATTTTTAGTTCTAATGATCAAATTGATGAAGTCATTTCAAATTACTGTTCAAAATTTTGTCTAGTTTTAAGTCACTGTTAATTATAAAAAGATGTATTAACTTATATTAACTCACATTGATGAGTAAAGTAAAAATATGTTGCCATGATGTATTGATCACATTACGTCATTTTTACAGTGTATTTACATTGTTGGAGGTGACCTGAGTCAGGGCCCCATCAGAAAGACATGTCGGGTACATCATTTCGCATGCTCTGGCAACTACCCACAAGACCCTAGCATTGAATTTTGAGAGTGTTCCGTATCCAATGTGTTATCTAACTTAATGATCTTATCTTGATCTTTTAGAGGGTTCAGAAACCAATGTTGCGGACTCATTCAAGGTCAGAGATTCAAGCACATGTGTGTTTTGATGATACATGATCATAATAACCTAGTTCAGTTCGAACATTCTGCACATTCAGACTGAAACGGGTTCAAATAGCACCTGGACAAGTTCAGCAGGTATGACCAGGTAAAGGAGAGAGAGGGAAGAAAACACACAGAAGAGGCGGAGACAAAGTGTTCACGTCAAAAGCAACTGACAGATCGTGAAAATCGCGATACAGGGTTGATGTGGACAGAAAGGTCTGGATTTAACACCTGAAATGCACATATAGTGGAATATGTGGTCCTTGGGCAGCACCTAAACATTTTGGGTTCTCCTTCAGGTCATACAGTAGGTGTAAGAACAGAGATGTTTTGACTTTTAATGTTATTTTAAACGTTTAAAATCAACTTTAACTTTAAATGATCATTTGTTAAATGACGTTAGTATGTATTTGCAGAGAAATAATAGGTAACTAGTTTACAAAAGGAGGGCACTATTCACGGTTTATCTGATGGCAGGTTGTGACGGGTGCAACTGACTTGATCTGGTTTATGCGTGGTCAATGGGTGCGTGACTTCGGAAAGTTTCTTACTGCAAAATATATGATGCGCTTAAATATAACAGTCACAGTTCAGTTAAACCACCTCTAAAAATGATGCTTTGATAAAAGCAGACTGTGTCATTGTGTATTACTAAACTAGACGATATTACTTTTACTGGTCTGAGTTATATTACTTTTAATATAAAATTCTGTTACACATTTAGCTGCTCTGTAATGTACACCGTATTACACATCATATTGTTTTAAATATCATTTTAGCACGTTTGCTTTGTAACATTCGCAGTTGAATCTTACAATAACAAAACAAACGTGGAATCTGACACAGTCCTACTGTTGTCTAAACTTGAAATTCTGGTTTGCATTCCTGTGCTGGCAGACTTCAGCTCAATTTTCTACTTAAAGCTTAGTAGTAAGTCAACTGAGAACGAATTTCAGAAACCACAGCCTAAAACGTTTTGTTTTTATTGTTAAAATCTATTTCAAATGTTGGCATGAGGTTGAGTTGATGTAACTTATAAAAATATGTTGAGATTGCTTTGATAAGTGGAAGTAATGTAAAGACATTGTGAAAATTTAAGAACGTAATTGAAATGACTTGTATCACCAATTTGATGGTACTTGAAAACTTGTTTTACAAAAAATGTTTTACAGTCCATAAGTGACTTCCGGCGAGTGCTTAATGTAAATAGTATGCTAACATTTGTGCTATATCTGTGTGCTTGTCACAAATGACTGGTACTTGTACAGACCAAGAGATTACAATTTCTACAAACATAGTCGCAGACTTTGATGACCTGGAATTAAAAAGCATTCACACTTGTCAGTCACTGCCCCAAGATCTAAAATCCAGATTCAAATGAGATCTTCATCCTACACAGCTGATTCTATCTTAAACGCCTATTTTTCTTCTTTAGTCTTCCTCATACATTACAGTGCGTGTAAAAGTTGTATTTTGCATCGTCAGTTTGTCCTGCGCAGCACTTTGGCTTAACTGCTATCATAAATAGGAAGTTTATATCCGTTTCATATCCTCGACATAATCTTGCGCTACCACTGACCACGAGCCTGTTGTGAATACCATCATTTGTGACTGTCATCTGTACTGATAGTGTATCGTTCCATCTCTCTTCACAGGCTTCCGTCCACAGCACTTTCCATTTCTCCTGATCTGCCCCGTGGACCCGCAGCTCTATCATGAGCGACGATAAAGAGGGACGAGGTGACAACAGACCCCGCGGCACCGAAAAAGGGCAAGAACCCAACGTCAAACCGAAGCTCGACAGCAAAGGCAGTTTCAACCTGGGGACATCGAAGCGGCATAAGGCCGACAAGCCTAAAAGAAGTCGAAGTAACGAGGCAGAAAACCACCACCGGGAGGGCGGGCGAGGAAGAGAACAGGACAGAAAACAGGGAGAAAAGCGGCCACGGGGTCGCAGCGTGGAAGGAAGGGGTCAGGTCTACGACCCCGAGCCGAGAAACCCCGAGAACCAGCAACATCAAGATGACCTGGAGGACACGGAGTGCATCGTGTGCTTCTGCAGCTTCGACAACGTCTTCAAAGCCCCTAAGTTGCTTTCCTGTGGACACACGTTTTGTTTGGAATGCCTCGCGCGCATCAACGTGAACTCGCCCGAGATCAAGACCCTGTCGTGTCCCATTTGCAGAGAGACCACGGAAATCCGACACGGCCGAGACCTGCCACAGCTGGGGAATAATGAGGACATCTTCCGCAGGCTTCCCCCCGACATGCAGAGGGCGCTGTCCGTACGCTTCAAGCGCAGTAAGGGCAAACTCGTCCTCAAAAAAACCTCAACACACAATCCCATTAAGAGCACCTTAAATCTGCCGGTGTTTAAGAAGAAAGAAGAGCAGGTGATCAATTTCCCCATTGGAGTCATGGAGGAAGGTCTCGGCTCTGCGACTATGGTCAACGTCGGGAGACCTCCTAGCAGGATGAGAACTCAGATGAGAAGGTTTTTGTATTCCAACCAGTGCTATTACACAACGGTGGGGGCCATTATCGCAGTCACTTTGGCTCTTATGCTGGTCGGGATCTTTACCTTCATGATCATGCCTCATTTGAAACCATTAAAACCATCTGAACTGAATCAAACTAGTTCAAACACAAAGCCTTGACAGATGACAAAATACGCATACACAAGCATATGATGGTTGAAGGTGATAAACAAAGCAATGTTGGTGGAGTCCATTCCATTATACACAATGGTGTATAAAGAACAATGCTTTGTTGTTGTGTAGGATGCTGCACAATGCGTTGTATAGACGTAACCGGAAAAACGTAAAAAATGTGATGCACAGCAGTCTTTTGAACACAGACATTTTTACAGACTGAGAACAAAAGGTGACAGTGACGTATGTACCGTCAATGACGGACGGTGTTTTTCTTACTTTAAATCCCTTTAAATAATAATTATTACATTTTTTTTCTGAACGGGCTGGAACTGGCTAGAAAAAAGATTAATATACAATATCACGGCTCCAGTTGATCTCATGAAGACCTTCAATGCATTTCTGTGTACTCGAATGTAGCCTATGCATTTCTTAATAAATATTTCTGAATGATGCAAATGATCTTAGATTTAAAATGTACATTTAAACATAAGTATATGCAAATGTTCCAAAAAAATGTACTAAAAATGCATAATGTATATTTCTGCTGCGCATAATGTAAAAATATATTCTCACGTATAAATGTGTTTATAAAATGTCGTGTTCTTTTGCACAGATTGGGAGAGGTCGCTTGGAAAAGTTAAAAATAATTCAACTTGTTTGTTATCACTCTCTGTGTTCGTAACCCTTCACCCTTAGGAGTTGATGAGCCCATGACCTTGGGATTGATATGTGCTGTCACATGTCTTCCTTACAGTCATGTCACAATGTCACAGAAGACGTAGTAAATGGAGCTTGAACATACTTGACTGTTTTGAGTTAGGTATTTTGTGTACAGTACATAAAGGAAAAACGGACAAATCATGCTCATACATATTCAATATACGCAGAGGGATGATACAGCATTGCAATGCTATTACATGGCTCTCTGGAAAACTTAAGTCGATATATTTTAAATAAGGACCAATAACAGTCTACAGGGAACTGATTTCATGTCTCTGATTACGTGTAATTCCAAGGTCTGTTTCTTCTCCAATAGTAAAATGATTTAATGCTAATCTCCTTTACATTCATGCATTTGGCAGACGCTTTTATCCAAAGGGACTTACAGTGCATTTTCACTCTAAAAAACACTGGGTTAAAAACAACCCAACTTGAGTTGTTTTTAACCGCAGCTGCTGGGAAAATATAGGACAGAACACATGGGGTTAAACTCACCCATAAATTGGGTTATTAATTTTAACCCAGCAAATGGGTGGTTTTTCGACCCAAAAATGGGTTATTTTTTACAAAAATACTGGGTTAATTTGATTTCATAAATGGGTTATATTTTCAAATGTTTTTATATTCTTTTTAAAATAATCGTATAAAGTAAAATAAATCACAAATGATCAACATTGTATTAGCTTCATCTTTTATAATTATTTTTAGGACATTACACACATTTACATACAAGTCATAAACTCCTCAACGCTCAGAAAACCTCGATTTTTAGTAAACATTTTTTTTTTCAAATTGATCTCATATTATTTTAATCAATGTGCGTATGAAATTTAAACTCCAAATGTTTTAAGATAAAACAAACAAGAATTCCATGAACAAGGTTTAGTAAAAAAGATTTTTTAACAAATAACTTTTTAACAAAAAACTCATGTAATCAAACCAAAATGCTTTGTTCAAAGAACCCCATATCATACTTGCAAAAATGTAGAGAAGAGTAAAAATGTCACTGTTGGAGATTCTCTTGATGACAAATGCCTGGGAGTCAATCTGTCCATTTTCAAGTAGCGGGACATAAGGGAAAGGTCCTGATGCTTCAGCCGCTACTCCACCACATTTGTTCCAACCTAAAGGACTGATAATGCAAATGAATTAAGGTGAAACAGAATGGGGGTGTGGTTGGGGAGTCACTACAAAATGTTTAGTCAATCAAGCAGTCCTCCGAAACAATACTTCTTGTACAGCCAGAGCTTTGTCTTGATATCTTAAAGTCGTTGGAGTTTGAGATTTCAGGGATTTTGGGGGGGATGAACTACACCTTTAAAGTAAGAGTTCACCCAGAAATAACAATTCTGTCATTATTTACTCACCCTCTTGACATTTCAAACCTGTATGACTTTCTTTCCTCTGTAGAACACAGCAGAAGATATTTTAAAAGAATGTTGGTAACTGAACATTTGTGTCCATACAATAGAAGTGAATGGGTACCACCCATTGTTCGGTTACCAACATTCTTCAAAATATCTTCTTTTGTGCTCCGCGGAAGAAAGAAAGTCATATAGGTTTGACATGAGAAGAGGGAGAGTAAATTATGACAGAATTTTCATTACTGGGTAAACTATTGCTTTAAGAATTCAATACCTGGCATGACTGTCCCACATGGGGCATCATCTTTCTCTCCTTGTGGTGGTCTCAAGCGCCTCAGTCGCTTTCGTATGTTCCTCAGTCTCTCTTCAATGAACCCAGTGGCTGGTCTATTATTTCGGCATTGGGCATACCATGTTTCCTGGAAAGACATTGAAAATGTATGAACATACAATACACATGAACCCAGGGCCTGAAGTTCATTGTGAATAATACATATTTCCACAGGTTGTGCAATTATAATGCGTAACACCAGTGTTGGGTGTAACTAGTTACTAAGTAATTAGTTACTGTAATTTAATTACTTTCCCCTTGAAAAAGTAAAGTAAGGGATTACTCTTATTTTTTCTGTAATTTAATTACAGTTACTTTTGATGTAATTAAACTAAATACTTTGTGTAATATGTGTGTGTGCAGAAGAGGAATTGACATCAAAATTCAAAGTCTAACTTTGCTTTAATGTATAATTCTCACATGTGTAATTAATAATACTACTTTATGTCATTTTATATTATTTATTTGAATGAATTAAAAGAGCCGTTTCATGTCTATCCTTGAATCACTTAACTCATCAAGGTTGATACAGGATATAGAAAGTAATTAGTAATAAGTAACTAAATACTTTTTGAAGAGAGTAACTTGTACAGTAATCTAATTACATGATCGAATATGTAATTAGTAATTAGTAATTAATTACTTTTTCATAGTAACTTACCCAACACTGCGTAACACGCACTATTTACATAGCAACAAATCTTACTACTCACATAACCACAGGCAGTTTTATCATGCAGACAGGGGAATGCATGTACCAAGGCTGATGCTCGGTTCTTTTTTGTCTCCGAGCTTGGTCTATGAAAAAGAAAAGACAAAAATAGTGAATAATCAGAAATAACTTTTTTTTTTAACAAATTTTGATAACGTTGTTGTGTGTACGTGAAACTTTTTGGAAAAAGTTTTCTACTCCATAGTTTACTTCACTTAAGAACATGGCTCTACACGACTGCCTGCAGCATCTTCACACACAGACAAAACTTAAAACAGAAATGTGAAGGGTTATTTAACCGTAATCATGAGATTTGAATATAGTCTAGCACTTAAATACCCTTTGAAAGAAACATATACGTTATACTCCCTTCGATCTGGAATCTTGGCAATATGCTGTGATGTAACTTATATTGATGCCATGGTAACTTACCGGATCTTGTAAATAATGGTAATAGCTGGTTTTTAATGGTTTAATGGCAATTTTATTTACATATTTATGGAAATAAGTCAAATTAGAAAAGATAAAAATTGTCACCTCAAGAGAACGGTTGCTGTGGGTGTGTCAACACGGACAGTCAGAGCAGGTCTGAGGGAACAAATATATATTTTAGTCAAACATTGTCATTAACTTGGATTTAACAATACTAAATATGTGATTGCAATAAATTGTTATTGTGAAAAAACTCGCATCCCACAGAAAAAAAACGTTAACGTTACACTTTGTGTGCGGTTTGGCAATGCACTAAGTTACGCTTTAGGTGATTATGATCTAACGTTAATTATAAAACGGTCAGTTCCGGTCCTTGATTCTGATTGGCTGAGCGGAGTTCTAAGCCATTATAAAATACCCCATTATATAACGGCTGACTGCACCACGTAGCCTAAATATCATTTTATTTACTTTATTTTATGATACCTTGCTAAGCATTATGGAATAACTTCGCTTCGCGTCGTGCCACAATGCCCTTAGCTGTTATAAAATGCCCCAGTAATCCACTGCTTCTTGGGGCTTATTGCTTTAATACATCACAAGTGATATTTTACATTCAAAACGGCACATTTTGCCAAACGGTCACGATTAACGTTAAATGATAAGAAGAGTGATACAAACCTTTATTTCACGAGAAATAACGACATAGTCAGTCTGCTTGAAGCGCCGTCTACGTTTCAACAGTTCCTCCTGCTGAAAACGTGCTGAAGTTTTTTTATTTTTATTCGTTTAAGCTCAAAACAGAATAAACAATAACAACCATAACACATAATAGAAACAGTATAAGTAAAAAAAGAAAAACAAAGAACAAACGAAGAGAAAAAGTAAAACATAGTCAAATAAAATAAAATAATAATAACAATAAAGCCAGGGAAATATATAAATTAATATAAATTAGAATCAAGAAAGAGGAAAAAAATATCTTTTAACACAGAATCAAATAGCATTATTAAAAAGCATAAATATTATACTTTAAACATAACGTATATCATTTTACAGCTTTGGCATTACTAGAAGAGGAAATAGCTACCAAATAACATTTCAAATCTCTACAAAAACTAAAGGTTTAATGGACAAAAATTTGCACTTATGTATAAAAAACTTAGCTAGGAAAATAAATAAATTTACAAAAAATTAATTGTAACGTGCTGAAGTGTTTCCAGAAAAGTGCCTTTATGCATCAGACGTTTAGCCAACGGTCCGTGGTATTCTGGTAGCCAGACTAACCATCAAAACAAGAGCTCTGATGCCACCCAGTGTTCAATCTTTGATCAGACTTGTACAACATACAGAACTACAGACTGCTGATGTCTTAATTTTTGCTCTCAGTGATGTTTTAGAAAGTAATAAACATAAGCCTACTTACTTGCCTAATTTATCTGACAAACGCATACAGCTCTTGCATATGTGACATAGTGTCCTCACACATGTACGAACAAAAACACCTTGTGTTTATTTATACAACACAGTTATCCGTCTATCTGCATGAGAAGTATGTTTTTAATATGGGTCAGTGGTCTCTGGTTCTCTGGTCTGTTCACGAGCGTCCCACTCCCATGTAAAGTGCACGATCACGCAACACCCCTCGATCTGACGCCAGTCGAGACTCACACCATTTACGGAATCAAGGTGACGCGGTTCGTAATTAGGGACGACATTTAAAGGACCACGAGTGTCCCGAAAGAAAAGTCCGCGATGGCTTCAACACCGTCCGCCTCAGCGCTGTCCGCTGTTCTCCGGTGTCAGGGCAATATACTCGCCCGAAAGCAGGCGAACAAGACGCGGCCCGCGGCATCGGTGTACGGGCTCGGGATGAAGTCTTCTGACAGGTCGTATTTTCGTGCGCTCTTGGGATACTTATTTCACTGGGAGAAATTGGAGATTCCGGGTCTTTTGTCTGTTTCGAGGCGCTGTTCAAGACAATCTGCTAAAAGAAACCCCGAAGCCAAAGATCAGCTGTTTAAAAACTCGCTTTTGTCAAAGAACTGCAACAAAACGAAGCTCAAGTCGGATTGTAACGGTGCTGCGTTTCAATCTGAGCGGAATAGTATTTTATCCCGAAGCAACCTGGTTCTACGAGTGGGTGACACGCATTTGAGACAAAACATTTCGGAGCGTCCACGGACTTTCTGTGTTTGTATAGTTTGTGCTCAGAAGAGCACTTTGAACCACAATGAAACGGATTCGTTATTTCCTCTCGGTTTGCTGTCGTTATTAAAGAATAGACTGCTGTGTCTAACAGCTGCAGTGTCTGACACCGTGCGGATGAGACTGGAAATAGACCGGACGAACCAGATCGATCCGGATGTAAGTTATGACGTTATAAAAGGACTTACGCAAAACTTTAAAGCTCTGTAGTTTGCAACAAAATAATTATTTTGCAATATATGTTTTAAATAATAATCGCTTTAAATAACTATACGTGATATTCAACTTATAAAATCTTTAGCCTATACATACTTCTATAATAGGAGACATTGGCCTACCGCATCCCATATTAAAATTTGCGTATGGTCAGATTACTCTTCATACCTTTATACTTTTATCCCTACCATCCCTTACAGAAAAGACACATGAATTTCACATGTTTTTTTTTTACATGTTTTTCGCATCACATGTGTATACAATCACATGTATACAACATACAACAAAAACGTGTTTTTGGAACATTTTGGTCTGAATTCCATGTGAATTCCCATGTGAAACCCATGGGATAACACGTAAAAACCCATGGGATGACATGTGCAACATATGGTGACATGTGAAGAACATGTTATCACATGTGGAGACATGTTGCACATGTTATCCCATGGGTTTCACATGGGAATTCACATGGAATTCAGACCAAAATGTTCCAAAAACACACATTTCACATGTGATCACATGTGTTTTTTGCACATGTGAATTTCGTGTGTCTTTTCTGTAAGGGATAACTTTTAAAACAATATTATTGATGCAGAATAATTTAGTTGACCTTAAAGGTCCAGTGTGTAACTTTTTGGAGGATCTATTGATAGAAATACAATATAATATACATAACTTTGTCTTCAGAGGTGTACGAAGACCTTACGTAACGACTCTTTATGTTTTTATTACCTTAGAATGAGCTATTCTATACATCGCCATGTTGTTTCTACAGAAGCCCTAAACAGACAAACTGCTCTACACAGCACGTTTCGTAAATACGTTATCTAAGCCTACTTCGGCAAAGAAGCGAAAATGTGACGACATCTTAGTGCTGTTTTAGCTACCGTAGCGGCATCTAGTCACCGCTAAGATGCCGCTAAATTTCATACACTGGACCTTTAATATCCCAGAAGAATATCTCATTTCAATGAAAGGGTTGCTGATGTAGAAGCATTCTTAATAAATCATTTTAAATCTCTGTTGCAGGCTTATTTAATGGTTATATTATTGGATAATATATAATGCCAACAACAATGACATTAATAAAGATCATATCTTTTCGTAGTGTGATAAGCTGAGTGGATGTGTTCAGTATAACACAAAAGACCACAAGAAAGCTGAATCTGAGACTTGGCAGAGAGAAGCTTCTGAACCTGAGGAATGAATCTCCTGCAGATCGTTTGGACAACTTGCACCTTACACAAATGCACCTTCAGGCTGTCTAAAGATTGAGAGACATATTGATTGGCTAATATGTGGATTTTTGTAATGCCAGTGTAACCGCACTGTATGTTCTGGCTTGCATTGTCTTGTATGAATGTGCTCTGTCATGGTATAGCTTTTATACTTTTAATACTGTATTGTTGTACACATGAAGTTTGCCTTAGGAATAATGAATGTAAAAATATTATTTTAACGTTAAGGAAATGTACAAACTGCTAACCATGAGCAGACCTAATATCAAATTATAAAAAAAGCTGTTGAATAGACAAAATGGAAAGTGATGTTGCAATGTGCGCCTGAGTTTCTGGCTAATATCAAATAACATATTCAACGGCTGTATCAATAATATTTTTTAGTACAAGAGTAATCTTGATTGTGTAATAATGCTTAATTAATGTATTCTATTAAATCAATGTATTCCTAAATGAATGTGTTTTTCTGATCACAGCAGATTCTAACTAAAGTAAATGCAAGTAGAAGTCACATTTACAAAAGATCAAACCGATTTACACAACAGGGGATTTACCTAAAGAGCAGTATATTGCAAATATATTGCAGAACTTATATAAACTATTGATACATACAAACTAGATGCATTTATATAGACATTTCCAAGACTAGTGCATTACGATGGATTGATGGATCTCACCCTCGATTTATCATTATTGACACTAAAATAAAACCCACGTTAAACGAATCGCGTCAATAAAGTAAGCAGAGTTTTACGTGACTTTACAGGGGCGGGGCTTCCTAAAAATGACGCCACCCGGAAGTCGAGTGCTACATTCTTGAGCGAAGCTTGAAGGGTATGCGCGAGCAGCGGGAAGTTTACTGCTCTTAAATGACCATTTTTTTAGCGTTTAAATTGTACTGTATCCACATTTGATCTGGAATATTTGAAACGGCACATACTCCGTAAAACGACGGAAGTATAAGCAAGTTGGGAGAACGAAGAACACGTTAAACATGCCAGAGTACGAGTTGACTCATGTAAGTCAGATATATTGTCATGTTTCATCGCAGACGTGGTGTTGCTTGAACAAAGGTTTCATGGGTGATAAGCAAACTGGTTTGTCTTACTTTCTGTTGGGCTAATTGGTGGCGGAGGAGGGGTTGGATGAGCTACAGGTGAGATTATCGATCAACCGATCAGTCCGTTGTTGTTGTGGAGGCACCCTGTCGTGCATTTGAATTGTCGTGCGTTATAATGAAATCAGGGCACTTTTGCCTGCTTGAAATCTTTAAACTGTAAACATCTTCAAATTATGTTTCTTGTATTTAAAACAAACTCAATAAAGATCTGATTATTGCCCCGATGAACCTTTTTGTCAACAACAGTGGTAGAGACGTGACTGCTAACTTCTTAAAGAAAGTGAACAGCAACTTTTTTTGGAAACACCTGGTGTTATTGACAGCGACCCCTGTTTGTAAAAAAAGGAAACGTAAAGAGATCTAAGCGTAAATACCAAATAAACCAAAAATATGATGTTTAATAGGAAACATATTTCACAAAGTAGAATATATTGATTATTGGCTTTTGAAACTTGGACATTATCCATAGTATATGGAACTTTTTATAGCTTCAGACTTTTTAAGATGATGTAACCTCTTTTAGGTTTTTCACCAAGCGTGAACATTACATACAAATTCTGAATTAATATGAGGTGAAGAAAAAACTGTGCATGCTTGTATAGTCACACAGCTGTCTTTGCTTGCAATGCTAAATCGACCATATTAATTTATGGATCAGATTAACATTGATCATTTGATACTAATGCTAAAAGAAACGCCGTCATACTTTCTTAAATGAATATTATTGCTCAGATAATGTATATATATATATGACCTTTCTTTGCTTAATATCCTTTCATCTGGTTTATTTTACAGGCCCTGCCGACAGTCTCCCTGCCACTTTGACTAAAACACAAATGTCATAATTCAGAAACCTGAGATGTGTCTTTATTTCGCCTACCATCGCTTTAATGTTATGTTTCATTTGCCTTAGTGTCAGCTGTCAGATAACTATCATGCAAAGCATGTGAAAACATATTCAAATATCCACAAGACCCATCCTTCATGTTTTAAATGCCCTGTCTCTAGTGCCGTCCCCTTCTTTCTTCCTGAGTCCCCTGTCCCACTGCACCTCAGGTCTATGGCCATGCTTTGCAAGAGAAGTTCTCTCATCATTTGCGGTGCTTTTATATTTGTAGCTTGGAATGTCATCCTCATATTTGTCCTTTCGGGGCGCCCTTTTAGTCAACTCGGCAGCCAGGCGGAACCTGGCAGAACAGATGACCGAGAAGGAGGCCAGGTTGAAAGTATTATCAATGAGGTGATGCGTGTAGCCGATGCGTTTGAAGCAGAACTGAAATCGCAGAAGAAAATCCTATTGCAAATCAAGAGCCATAGGTCACTTTGGGAAGACGGCAAAGACGGCGAAATAGATGTTCAGCAGAAGTCAGATGCAGAACCTTCACCTCCAGTGGTCATCCCTATTTTAGTCATTGCTTGTAATCGTGTGACAGTGAAACGCTGCCTTGACAAACTCATCGAGCACCGCCCATCCGCCGAGCTCCATCCAATCATAGTGAGCCAGGACTGCGGGCATGAGGAAACAGCCAACGTGATCGCCTCCTATGGCAGTAAGCTGACCCATATTAAACAATCTGATCTTTCAGATATCGCTATACCTCCACAGCACAAGAAGTTCCAGGGCTACTACAAGATCTCACGACATTACCGTTGGGCACTGAACCAAGTTTTCAACACGTTCTCGTACACGTCTGTTGTTGTTGTGGAGGATGATTTAGAGGTAACTTTAATTCTTCCTTTTTAAAGTGCACGTTTTTTTGTGCCATAAATAACCAAAAGGAATAGAGCAGTGTCGATAAAGTCATGTTGAGTTTGCATTTTTGGATAGTGTGATTTGTGTAAGCTGAATTGGTTTCTCTCTTTCATCAGGTGGCTCCTGATTTCTTTGAGTACTTCAGAGCACTTCATCCACTTTTAAAATCAGACCCAACTTTATGGTGTGTATCTGCCTGGAATGACAACGGCAGGGATGGGTATGTTGATCCTGGAAAAGCAAGCATGTTGTACAGGACGGATTTTTTCCCAGGCCTGGGTTGGATGCTCACAAAGGACCTCTGGACAGAGCTCGAGCCAAAATGGCCTGCCTCATTTTGGGATGACTGGATGCGCCACCCCGATCAACGCAAAGACAGGTCCTGCATCAGACCAGAGATTTCCAGAACTTTAACGTTCGGTCGTAAGGGCGTGAGTTTAGGTCAGTTTTACGACAAGTATCTGCGCTTTATTAAGCTGAATGCCGAATTTGTGCCTTTCACATCATTGGACCTGTCTTATTTGGATAAGAAGACATATGACGAGAGCTTCGAAAAAGAAGTTTATGGTGCTCAAATTGTGACTATGGAGGAGTTGCAGGCTAGCAAACTGTCTGGACCTGGCCTATTTAGAGTGCAGTATTCCAGTCCTGGCAGTTTTAAAACATTGGCTCGTAACCTTGGTGTGATGGAGGACCTCAAGTCAGGAGTCCCACGGGCAGGGTACAGAGGTGTAGTTAGTTTCTTCTCACGCGGAAGGAGGATTTACTTAGCACCACCTGCTGGTTGGAGTCAGTATGATCCAAGCTGGAGTTGAGGTGGGGCTGTGACACTTTAAAAGAAATCGTTTTTTTAATGGTGCAAAGCACATAAAAACTGATTTTGATGGACTCACTTATATGTTACAGACTGTATTTAAGATTTGTTACTATCATTCCCCTCACAGCTGTGACATCACAGCTGTAAATGTCTTAAAAATGTACTTGTGCGGCGCTATGACGAAAATAAATACATTAAAGAGGTGTTTCAAGGTGAATATGATACGATACCAAAGATAATAGATTTATCACTCAGACTTTGTGCCTCAGGTTTCATTATTTTTTTTATATAAGTTCAAATTTACATCGGAACTGACATCTTGAAATGAAAATATAATATAACGTATAACTGTGAATACTGCTCCAAGTGCCTTTAAATAAGATTTTTGGAATCACTTGTACGTTGTCTTTATTAAATTGTGTGTGTGTGTAGTGCATATCATTGTGATTTGAATATGTTGGGAAAAATCATACAATCAAGTATTTTAGTTACGTTTGTGTATTTACGTACTGGGATTTTTCAGAGAGAAAATAAAATCTTTGTTTAACAACGAAAAGCCTCTTTCGTCTTTTGAATATGTCTATTTGAACTTTATAACCTACACACACACACATAAATAAATAAATATATATATATATATACATACAAGTCTTTCTCTCGTTTACTTGTAATTTTATTTACAAATTATTTAGGAGACATATAAGTAATTTTATAAAAAGATTATTATTATTAAGCAAATCGTATAAAATATTAATCAACATTTATGCCAATATATTTTGAGCAATTAACTTACAGAAAATAGCAAATAAATAACGAGAAAATGAAAGAACGAGAACGTCAGAAGATAAACGTCACCAAGGCTCTCCACGCAAATGACGTATATTTGCATATTACATAACGTCCAACTACAGTAGGCCAGACAGTCCAAAAAGACCCGATAACGCGTTTTGTATTTATCTCACGCTCACAGAGTATTGAATGGCGAAGCAGAGAGACAGGGGTAAATATGGGCTAATCTATAAAAGATAATTTAATCTATAAACTGTAACAGTAATTTACGATTCAATGAATCGTTAAACCTATGAATACGTTTATAGTAGTCAGTTGTTTACAATATGTTATCCAGCTAACTCCAATCGGCACCAACGTGAGGAAACGCATGAAACAATACTCTGTTTAGTTACTTTGTTTAGTTTTGGATCTGTTAGTCTTTTGCCTCGTCAATATCCACCTGTGTATCTTGGATATCCAAAGAGGCCTGTAAATGGATCCACCGAAGTTGCGTGAAAGTCCTGCGGGTTTAGGGGGACCTTCAGTGGGGGAGAAGGTAGGAGATGACCGGACAGAGGTGACTGATAATGGCAGAGAAGCTGATGGGGAATCCGAGAAAACAGAAGAAACGGAGTTGGAGAATAAAAACTGTCAAGAAGAAAAGATGGTTAATGGACAACTGACCGAAGAGGAACTAGATCCCAGAATCCAGGTAAACTGACACTCATTACATTACGTTATCTGTATTACACCTGATCCATACTACTGCTTGACACAAGGTTGTTCATTAAAGTTATTTTGAACTTAGTTTACTAAGCTCTTTTACAAAACCAGATAACTATACTTTAATAAACAATAATATGGAGTAAACTGATATAAAATGTATGCCTTAAAGTTAATAACAAACATTAGCCTATCTCCAGTAATGCTCAATCATACTTTAAAATAAAATATAAACAAGAAATATATAAACTAGGCCATGGGTGAGTTTTTATTAATATATTTTTAAACAACAGCACAACATTATAAAAACAACACAAATGGATGTAAGGCAATTATGTGGTAACCAATTAATAAAAAGTCAAAAAGTTTATTCAAAGGAGCCATGGTTGGTCAGATGATCATGGAGACATAGGATTTCAATTTATGCTGGGCTACAAAATTATGCTTATTCAACAAATATAGTCCCCATTAAGCATCTCCCACCCTCTGTGATTCTGTATCTAGGAGGAACTCGAGCATCTAAACGAGGCCAGCGTGGCGATCAACAAGCTGGAACTGGACCTTCAAGTAAGTAAAATTCCAAAATGCTTCTTCAAGCTGATGGCAGCTACGAAACCAGAGTTTGTCTGCCTCAGTGGTTAAGATTGTGGTTATTATTAAGCCGTCAAGAAGGGTATTATTGTTTAAAACGTTTGACATTTTTCAATTTCAGGAGCTTCGATCCAGCCACAAGAGGATAATGAGCGAATCTGTGCATAAACTCAAGGTGATGAGTAACGAACTAGGGACCTGTATTGAGAAGGCCAGGCCTTACTATGAGGCACGAAGAAAAGCAAAAGAGGTATGCAAGCAACCGCCGTCTGTCACAATTACGTCTGTTGAATCTGGCTTGTTGGGCAGTCCAGCCCATATTGAGTGTAACATCATATCGTCTTTGCATTCTATTTTTTTTGGCTACAACCTTTATCTTTCAAAATCATCCTGTCTCCTCCTGTTAAATGCAATACGATAGGATCCAATCCTCTCAGGCGCAGCAGGAAACCCAGAAAGCTGCGCTCAGATTTGAGAGAGCCGCCTCTATGCACTTGGCTGCTAGGGAGATGGTACACGTGGCTGAACAGGGCCTCACTGCCGTCAAAACACTGGATCCAACCTGGCAAGAGATGCTGAATCATGCCACTTTAAAGGTTTGTCTCTTCCCTCCAGCAACTCGCAGCTTTCTGCTACTTAGTGGTGCTTAAATGTGCCTTGAGTACCTTAAGAACTTAAGCATGGGATCTTGCCGAGGATTTTATTTAAAGCTTTTGTATGTCATCTCTACAGATCCTTCGGTGTATTCTGTTATGCTCAAAATATTTTTGGTTTGTTTTTGTTTATTCGTGTACATGCTGCCCCAAAACGTATTTTCATGCTTTGAAATGACAACACTTTCTCACTGCACATACAAAACCTATTTGACCTTTTATGCATTATATAAACACGTGTCTTGCTGTGATATGATCATGTTGCTTAAACCATACCTAGTGTATTTTCGACACGCTCGTCATGACTGATATGTATCTGTTATTGTGTCCAGGTGAACGAGGCAGAGGAGGAGCGCGTAAAGAGCGGACGTGAGCACATGCGAGTCACTCAGCTGTGCCAGGAGGCCGAGGCTCATGTGCAGGAGCTGCAGAAGTCTCTGAAGAGAGCAATTGTGAAGTCCAAGCCTTATTTTGAGGTCAAGAACCAGTTTAATGAAACGCTGGAGGTTGGTTAAATTTGATTGACATTTTATAACAGCTGTATAGTGTGTTTATAATGTGAACGTTTGCTGTAAATAGGCTGTGGATGTTCTAATGGTTTACCCCAAAAATACCTTTTTCTTATATATGCATGTTGTTGCAGGCATGTTACTGTTACCTTACACCTGAGGGTGACTAAATAAACTGCAAATTTTTTTTTTTTTTTAAGTAAACTAACTCTATACTTTGTGGATGAGCTATACTTCTCTTACTGTGCTCTGAACTGAAGTCTCACTGACAGCCAAGTGATGTTTAATATGCATAAAAATGCCAGTAGATTGTACAGTAGTTAAAAAAAAAAAATGTTTTTGCAGGAGCACAAGTCAAAGATTTTGGAGTTAGAGGAGCATATTTCCAAAGCCAAGATATACTACTCCGACACCCTGCGTCACCTGGAAAAAATCAGCGAGGAGATCCATGCTCAGAGGGAGCAGGGCCAACCGAAGGATGAACCAATCAGAACATGTGGTGGGCGGTGTCCTCCGGTAGGAGCAGAGACAATCAGCAGCACAGGGACTGAAGGTGGAGCCTCTGGAGGCTACACCATACCAAATAATTGGGTGGATGGGAAAGGGGATGTGGCAAATGCTGTAAATTGGGTGGAGACGCATAATAGCTCCGGTTGGGGGGATATGGGAAGAGCTGAGGTGAAGAGATCTGGTTCAGACTCCCTTTCCATGGTCAGCTTGCAGACCATCATCTCAGATCTTGAAAAGTGTGACTCAGTTGAGCACCTGGGTCATCTCAGCAGTGATGTTAGTCTTTCAGGTGAAGAGGGGGAGAAAGGTGATGGACGAGCGAGACAAAAAAGCGTTGACATTTCAGAGCAGGTTCTCAAACAGCACAACAGAAGTGTCAGTTTGTGAGTCTGTGCATTATAATGTTTTATTGTTTTAACGTTTCCGTGCACGAAGACCTTTGTTTCTTGATTGAACAAAACTATTTAGTTGAAGTTATTTCCTTTTAGAACATATTTTTATAAATACTTCAAAATGATTCTTTTTTGGATGTGATGGCTGTGCAATTTGAGTATCTCAAGTGGTAAAATAATGACAGTATTTGTTTAAGTTAATAAAAGCACTGATATTGCTTTTAATAGCTTGATCATGAAATACTACAAACTAGCGCCCTTTTATCTTTACACGCAACTAAAGTACTTCTATGCAAATGTATAAACAGTGTCTTATAAACATGCTTTCATTGTTGTAGCTGACATCAATCTTACTTTTTAATTTAGAAGAGATTTTGCTTCAGAACAGATTTTACTGACGGCGTGTGAACGTTTGTTCACCTTCTGACACAATATGTGAAAGTAAACTGCTTTCGTACTCTATTTATATTTAATTTCACTGTATTTCGCTTATAAAAATATATTTGTATTTATATGTATTTCATGTGGAGTGCTTTAGTGGCACATCTTACCCCAGCTGACAGACACTATCATATATTTGTATAGTGTACTTCTCAATGCATGCATAGGGCATGTTTAATTGAATGCACTCTTGCCCTTTTTAATCAGCAGACTGAAGATTTTATTAGAACACATGTTCAGAAAAGATGAAGTGCTGGTTTTGAAATATAGCTGTGCAAGACAATCATTTTTCTATTTTCAGAATTAAATGTTAAATAATTTTAAATAGTGAACATCTTTGATGCATTTTTCCTCATTATGTGTTTTTTCTTAAATACATGTGCTTTATAGTATACATGTTTGGTTACTCTCTGTGGGAGCATCAGATGTGTTTTACTATTGTTCTATATGATGATGTGCACAGTAGTGACGTTTGATGGAACAATACATTTTTATGACATTAGGAATTGTTGACGTACTCTGTATTTCTGTGAGAATTTGAGACGTGTCAGTACTGAGATATTAAAATAATATGGTCTGAATTCATTACGTGACGCATGCTTTGTCGCTGTAACGTAGTTTATTGTATTGCTGTTCTTTTATATATGTGTAAAAAGTACCTTTATTTTACAACATTAGTAGAAAAGCTAAGGGTGAAGCACAGACATTCTTTAAGGTTAACTAGACACTAAAGTAGATTCAGTCTACGTCTTTATGCATATACTGCTATGATCAAAAAGGACGGGGAAGGTGAGCTGACTGAAAGGAGACACTTTGACTGTAATTTATTCCTTCTGAAGTCATCTCTGCTTCTTTTTTTGCCAACTTTTACCATCCTGTCAGATTTCAAACAGCATCTGCTACCTTGCTGAGCTGTCTGAATGGCAAAAACAGGAAAAAAGTTAAAAATGAAAAGGATAAAAATATTTTTCACAGGACTGTTTTCTTCCTTGGTCTGTTTGTTCTTTTAGGGGTTGTTTCCCGGACAGAGATTATCTGAAGCCAGGACTAGGCCATAGTTAAATTAGGATATTTAAAAAAACCCTTAAAACACAACACTGGTGTGCATCTCGAGACTTAAACAATCGCACTGATAAATTTTAAGATATGTCAGTGTAAATTGTTTTCGATCAAGAAACCTCCAACAGTTAAATTAGTCTGGGACTAGATTTAAACCCTGTCCGGGAAACCGACCCATAGTGTGTAAGTAAATGTTCAGATTATGCAGACAGTCGGAGACAAACACGGTCAAGATTAATTGATTGTTGATCAATGATGTCAATACAGAATCTCAAAGCGTTTATAGCATGTGAAAAAAAACCTGTCAGACAAATAACTCATGTGGCTCTTCCTAAGGACTAGTCTCTAATTAAATATTCAAGACTGAAGTATAAATAGACGACTGTGCTGTGCCCATAACACATTTCTAGGGACCAGACAATCCTCACAAATCTTCAGACTACTAATGTGTTTGCATATGTGTAAAACCATATGATCTCTATAATCTTTGTTAAATATCTCCGTTAAATGTGATGTATTGTGGTTTTGTTTTGTCTACTCTGAGAACAGTTTTTTTTTACTGTTATTTAATGTCATATCTCATATAATGTCATATATGATATGATGTGTAGTCATATCATTACGATTTCAGTGCTTTTTCGCATTATGTTTGATCGTTTAATGATAGAATTTACTTTAATAATTTAAAGTCATTTATGAAATGTGGAAAGTGTTTCGTCCACTTATTTCTTATGTGCGGTATTATAACTGCATAACATGTAGTTCTTTACATTCCAAAATATAGTTCTGAAAATAAAAAAGACTCCTCAAATACACATTTACACCCCCTGTTTTCTATGAACAGCCTTTTAAATCTTTCCAACTGAGAACAGACGACTCGTGATGTAAAGATTAAATGAAGTACGCCGCGTTCCCTCCGTGACGTCACAAGTAAGTGAGACTGAGGAGGGAGTGGAAAAAAGAAAAAAGGAAGGAAGGAGGAAGGAGGAAGGAAGGATGCGCGCTGTCGAGCTCTAAGCGTGTAGATAATGTATCTACAGCCTGTGATTTACACCTGCGATGATCTAATGCAAAGCAATACTTGAAAATCTCCAAAAGCCATCAGCTCGTCAGGATATGCGATGCACAGACGTCCCCACAATCAAAGCGACAGCGATCTCAAATGTGTGGGTCTTTTTAAGCACTCGTTAAACGGATCTTGTGTTTATTTTCTTCGGGTCGGTTCTGGTGGAGGTCGCATCGGGCCTTTCAGGGTTGTGAGTAAACCACTTTTTAACTGCGCTCGTTCTCGTTTGCTTCATTTGCATTATGGATGGTGTGGATTTGTTTCTTATTTAATGTTGTGGCTCAAAGATGTTTGTGTTTGCGATGCTTGATCATGCATACCTGCCAGATATACTGTAATCCGTTTAAGAAAATTCGCTTGAAATATGGTCCGAGCTGGACACAAAACTTCATCAACGGTGTATTTAAAGGCATAGACGGTTTTAGCAGTGTCAGCATCTTCTGCGCTTCGAAACGCAAATAGTTTTCAATTCCAGATAAGCTTGAATCTTTTCAGGACGCGTCGGTCGATAGGAAACACTTTACTGTATGTCCTGTTTGCTGACGACACATGAATAAGCCATATTAAAATTGAAACTTCTGTTATTTTTTTAGACGGGAAAGCATGTTGTAATATACAACATTGAGTAATATTTAAAGAGTAAATCAACAATGAATTCAACTGCGATGCAAAAAGCAAAACAAAACAAACTAAAATGTTAGGGGCCCACAAAACCGTAAAACCGAAAGTCCTTGTCCATGGTGCTGAAATGTTTCCCCAAACAGGATTCAACAAATCATCCAACTGATAAAATACCACAGTCTTCCAAAGTCTTAATATCATTTTTGTATTTATTGTCTAAAATATGTGCTACAGTTAGCTACATTTAGGATAATCGAAAAGCCCAAAAATGCAAACTAATCACTTTTAGTGCATCATAATTGTCCGATGCGTGTTTGGATTACTGTAATCTCTCAAATCAGGGCTTTGAAGTGTCGTGCTTGGCCGTTGTGATGTGCAGATTTAATGAGGAGGAGCACTGTAGAGACATGTTTAAAGTTTAACTGATCCCTCTGATCAGCACCTCACTGAATCATCTCCTGCCTGTATCCCCCACTGTGAGCCTGAAGTTCCCGAAGCTCTCCATCCGTACCTCCCTTCCTCTCGCCACTTTCTTTTATCATCCCTCAGTCCAATGTATTTTCATTGCTTTTCAGTAACCTCTAACTCCAAGTGTGTTCAAAACAAGTCAATATTAATACATTCTCACTGTGTCCCGTGACATGACTCCCTGAATCGTCTTTGTGAGGAAAGGTCTGTTTTTGTGCGAGTGTGATAATGTGCACGCTCTGGTTTGACCCAGATGTGATTTTCCACTGCGACTGGTTGAGCGAAAGCTCATAAAATCATTACAGTTTAGGGCTGGAGACTGTCTCCGTGTTCTGTGAGTCCTCCTCCACAACTGTGTGTGCTGTAATTACATAAGACACCAGCTTAGTATTAAACGTTGAACACGTGAATGCCAACAAGATAGCAACAGCAGTTTAAATGGTTTGATATGAGCATGAATTGTGACCTAGTGAAATGAAGTATATTATTATTAGTCATTTTCTCTCTCTCTATCTCTCTCTCTCTCTCTCTCTCGTTCAGATGCAGTAATGGAACAGCTATTATTTCTTGTAATTTTGTACTCGCTTCCTACTCTCATCTCAGCCATACATAATTCAACGACTGGAGGTAATGTGTGTGTGGGCAGTTTCTGGGTCTGTGTGTGTTGGGAATAAGTAGAAGTTCAATTGCTTTGTGAGAATAGAGGGACAAATGTTTCAATACTGTAAACCGGGTTTCATAGATTTTAAACACTGCTGTGCCCTTATTACTCACAGGATCATGTTTCTACCGGAAATGTGGAGGAAAATTGAATTGTGATGTCAGTTCTCCCTTTTCATTGTGATTTAGTGTTATATATTTATATGACACCATGTGTCATATAAATATAAATATAAATTGGTCCATGTGTAGATAGATCGGCCTGCTATTCAAGTACATTGGTTATCTTTGGATAACAATCTTTGTTTTTGCATCTGGCCAAATAAAGTGATCATAGAATCATAGAACAGTTTAGAACATAGCCTGTCATATTCAGTCACGCATGCTTGATTTTCAGTTTTACAAAATTGAAGATTTTTCCTCTCCGTTCTTTTTATATGGACTGTTTGTTATTTGTATTTGTTTCTTTCAGGATGTGCAATAATTCGTCCCCCCAGAGATGGAGGGATTCGCTACCGAGGACTGACTCAGGAACAGGTGAAAGTCTGCGGCAGCACATTAAATTGACCGTCACAAACATCTGTGTCTGTTCTGATGGGACGACTGTCCCTGATCTAATTTAATCTAAAAAATGCGCTCTCTCTGTAGATCCGCAGTGTGGAGATCTTGCCTGTAGACTATGAGATTGAATATATCTGCAGAGGAAGCAGAATTATTGTAGGGCCCAAGGTCCGAAAATGCCTCCCCAATGGAACCTGGACTGAAATGAACCAGATCAGCAGATGCTGTAAGTCACTGATAACCCTGCTGTCCAATGCCATTGGTTGGTATTTATATTGGAATAATTGATTTTGACAAACATTCTAATGTAACCAAGCAGAAAAAAACATGTACACTGTAATTCACTCTACATTATTCATACATCCATGCATGTACATACAATTCATATGATTTATGAAAAAGGATTACAGGATGTGCTAAAACTGTGTTGCTAATTTTTTTTAGTATTGGTTTGCCCTCGTTCATGGATGTCTCTGGAGAATGGAAGGGTGACGCTGCTGCCCCCTGGACAGCCAGTAGAGGGCACTGTTCTGCGTTACAGCTGCCATGCTGGCTTACTGTTGGAAGGTTTCAACATTTCTCACTGTACCAAGCTGGGCAAATGGGACTCACTTAAACCACTGTGTGTGCGTAAGTGTGTTTACGGCCTTATAGCTCACAAACACACAAATGTAAGTTTTACTCATACGAATCCTTTTTAACATGATGTTATCTAACTCTCCCCCACTATATCTAACCACCAGGTGACATGAACTATACAGGTAAGACACAAAATTATTTACTTTTGATTCATCATTTGAGAGATAAGATCTTTTCTAAATACTGAAGTTTTGCGTAAATTAGGCCATGAGCAATTATGTTTTAAACATAATAGTGCGTTTGTAAGATTAATGCAAAGTAAAACCATATAAGTAGCTAAAAGTAAGTAAATAGTAAATAGCTAACAGTTCAAGCTATGTTAAACCTTTAAACCCATCCTAGCCCATTGTAAATTAAAAGTTAATGTGAGAAAGTTGATGTGTGAAAAGGTTTTTTGTGCGTGATAATTCTGACTAAATTGTCGTTATCCTTTCAACCACGTGGGGGCTCTATTTTACCATTAGTGACGTGAAAGCGAATCCTTTTTAGATCAAATTAAATTAAAAAAAAACTTGCAATACTTGACGCAAGTTTGTTTTGTAGAATTTGCTTTGAAACAAATTTTTATTTACTAGTAAGATTATTTTTAGCACTTCCCTTTATACCTGCATTAAAACATGAAATACTAAAGTATTATTTAAATATATCCAATAATTTATTATTAAATATAAATATATTATTTAAAATATTTAACCTTTTTTTAAGCATTCTACATACAAAATTTAACTTTATTAAACATTTATATATTTTTTATAAAATATATAGTATAATGTTATCCCCAAATTCATCCACTTATATTTTTATTTGACCTCCAATCAGCATTTCCATGCCAACTCGCTGTCATTAAGATCATTATAACTACAGTGCTTATATTTCCTGACATATCCATAGACACATTCTTATCAACTTGAAAAGTTTAGGTTAAAATGAATATGAATGTATAAGTTAAAGTGTATATCTTAGATCATTTGACTGGTCAACATGTGTCACCATATTAAAATGCTTTCATTTCATTTTCAATGTCTCTGCCGAATATTACAGAGTACAAATATTCAAAGTAATCTGTCAATAAATATGAGGTCATGCATAACATATGAAAGATTACCACAACACTGTTTAAGACAGTTTTCTATAGGCCTATAGGATGTCAGACGGGCGACGTGTCAACTTTCCTGAAAGTGTTTCATGTCAGCTATGCACTATGGAATCTCATTAGAATTCATCAGACTGTCAGTCTCTCTGAGCATTAATATAGAAGCCTCTTCAGCCCTGACAGTATTACTCTCTCATTCCTCCACCGTCCCTCCTTCTAATTGCTCTTCTTTCCTCTGTGTTGCCTTCCCCCATTTCTTCAGCTCCTCTGAATTAGACTATCAGCCCATGCAAATGCTCTTTCTCTCTCATCCTCACTCGATGTCTCTCTGCTAACTTGCAGTCAGAGCTCACCACCTACTTGGTGCACTCTCATCAGGCTGAAGATCAGCACTCGGCCAAAGTGTGTAGCTAGTTTGTATCTTTGTCCAATGAGTGTGTGTGTCTGTATATGAACGAATGAGGTCGTGTTTGCATCTCTGCGTGTCAGTGCTTGTGGTGATTACATTCCTCTTTCTGCTTGATAATAGGATAATACAGCATAAAGGTCACCTTTTGGCACATCAACGCTCTATAAAACCCACTAAAACGTTTCGATAAAATGCAGTTCTTCTGCAAGAACTTTGACCGTGCAAACATATTTAGTATCATATAAACAAAGATGTAATTATATAGTCTCACAGGAGGCACCTCTGGCCTTTTCTTTTATTAAATAACAACTAAAGATCAGGAATGAATAATTAATGACTGACATATGGAGAGGGCAGATTAAAAGAGAGCTCCAAATGTCACAGGAGTATCTTGGGTCCTGGGGTCTGGGAGTGTCTCAAGTCATTAATTGCAGCATAACTCTGCTGTATTGAGAGTGAAGAAGAGACGAGAGAGATGCTGAGAGTTGTGTGTGTGTGTTGGGTATGGAACATGTGTAGTGTGAGTCATTACGGGCAAGTGTGTAGATGAGCAGATAGAGCACACTTTGCTGCTTTTTTAGTCATCTTAAAATAAGTGAATATGACATATTTCTTGAACTTCATTTTTTTGCAACAAATTAGGTTTACCTTAATCCATTTGTGATAAATAGATGTAAGGATGGATGGATGGATATATATTTTTTATAATAATATAAAATAATAAGAGAATATTTTGGCACAATTTTACTCTGTTGTGTAGTGTTCACCTTATATTTCTAAAGAGAAAAGACAAGGGCACGAATAAGAGATTTATACTTTAAACCCGCCCCCTACCCCAACCTCCCCATCACTGCTCTCTATATAAGAGCACCTCTCACTCTTCAGTTCAGAACATCAGTTCCGCTTGTGTCTGCTCGGATCTATGCCTGCTGCGTTTGGTGGTCACTCTTTCCCCCTTTCTTCCCGGCGGATTAAAGGATTATGCCGCAGCAGAATTGTTCTATCCCAATATTCTGATCAGATGCCGGAATAATATGCTAGACGGCTTAAAACTTAATCACGTTTCCTGAACGGTGCGGTAAACGACAGAGGACAGGATTTGCCGAGCGCGCTTGACCGACGATGTCGCGTAACGTTGCCACCTGTTTTTCTTTTCTGTCGTGCGACATGAGCGTAGCTACAAACCCACCGTCTCTGGCTCTGAACGAGTAATAGATAATAACTGCCTAATGGCGCTTTATACCCAACATTTATATCTATACCCAACATTTAAACGTACTCTCTGTTCAAAGCTATAGCTTTGCTTTGACATATTGATAGTTTGTCTGAGGACTTGTGGGTTGAATTGGTGTCGTTTGGAGTCAAAACTGCTGAGAAGCTTCTGAAAGATTCTAAAGAGCCCAAAGATCATTAAGGATTGTGAAGAGTCTAACGCTTCTAAAACATTCTGAAGATTATAAAGACTAAAGATTTTGGAGTTCTACAAAGATTCTAAAATTCAAAAGAATTTCAAAATATTCTAAAGAGTCTAAATATGCCAACAGTCTTACGGTTCTGAAGTTAAGTGAATTCATATTTAAAGAGATTCTAATAAATACAAAAAAAATCAAGATTCTGAAGATTCCAAAGAAAACCGCGCAAAGGAAGTAACTGCACAAGTCATTAAAGATGACTTGTGCTGTATGACTCTAACTGTTAAAGTTACCCCTCCTGCTCTGTAAAATTATTAAGCCAAACGAGCCTGCAGGTTGTGATTAAACAGGCAAGAATTGTATATTGCGACAAGGGATAATACGCATTTAAACATTACTTCATGCGCGCGAGGTGTCGCGGTTTTTACGCGTTCCACATACGGCTCTGTTACTCAAATCTGAAGTCATCGCACGTGTGGAAACTTTCAGCTTCGAACAGAATCGAACATTTTAGGATCAAATCGTAGCGAAAGCAAATTTAATACTCATGGCATCCTTGGAAACCATCGGTAGATTGAATAGAGTTTGGAGGAGCTTGGTTGTCCTTTACGCAGTGCTTACCTTTCTCTCCTGGCCGTGTGCGATTGCAGGCAAAAAGAAACTGTACATCGGAGCTCTGTTTCCCATGAGTGGAGGATGGCCTGGTGGACAAGCGTGTCTCCCCGCAGCCCAGATGGCGTTGGATCTCGTGAACAACCGGAGCGACATTCTACCGGACTACGAGCTGGAGCTCATTCATTACGACAGTATGGTGAGCATTTCAGAGACCATAGTACACGTTAGCATTTTTTGCCATAGCACCGACAATACCAATGTGTAAATGCAAGAATGAACATATAAAATACGTGTTTATCAATATTAGTCCGTATTTAATTTCACTTTTGTTACTTTGAGTTTTCTTAGGTTGTGTTTGTCAGCACTGGACAGCGCCATTAAAGATACAGTATTTGAGTTTTTCCAATAAAGGGACATTTGGTTTGGGTTTAAAACATTTGGTTTTGCTTTGACTTGACTAAAATTATTGAACTTGATAACATTTTTAGTATTACTAAAATAATTGGTTTTATCGCCACCCAGTACTGTACCATGGGTTTACCTTATATGCAGTTGTATGCAAAAATACCTAAAAATAGCTTCCAAACAGCTGGAAATGTACTCATACTTATATTTCTAATATGCCATCAGATAAATCCCGTATTCCTCTGTATTTCATATCTCATCATAGTCATTCCCAAGTTCAGCTTATTCATTGTTTAATCAATGCGTTATGCCAGCAATAGAGTTTTTTTCAGCCAATATGTAATACACTAAAGTTGAATGATTATTCATTGCTATGAACAGAAGAGATGCCCTTGACATTTCCTTTATTATTACCTTCTTATTCATTTGTCTCATTTCCTTTTAAAAGAACTGAAAAATGGATAAGTACCAGATTTAAGTTTATCAGCATTTAGCAGCTGTTTCATTGATGTTGTGTCAGTGATTGTATCTCAAGCTTCAAGAGTTGCTATCAAGTTGACATTGCAGTTGTTTGTACATTAATATTTCACAACTCACTGCATTTGGCTGTTATCAACAGCCTGTAAGGCTTCAGCTGCATCCAGTAATTTGTCTTCCTAAAAAAATCCAGAACCTCTCATCAAATATGCTTATTTATGCATAAGCATCGTAGCGTTTTTGAAACTCAAAAATGTATTCTTCAGTGTGCTTAATTTATTTAAAAATGCACTTTAAAAAGTAAACTTAATTAACTGCGATATGCACCGCTGGAGAGGAAAATTTCTTTCAGAAGTTACAGTATTTATTCCAAAAGTTTGTTGGCCTGAGAAAGGATTCATTTTTATCTGTGCACGTTAAACCATTAAATCTTTAATATCTTCAGAGTTATCCGTGATGGTTGAACCCTTTGAATAACATATTTGAATACAAAACAAGAGGATATCAACTAATCTCTATATTGCCGCCAAAGGATGTGTAGCACTTTTCAAATGGGTCGGTTTACTTTCCTAATGTTTTGTGACAGGTGTGGGCACCCCAAACAGGCGAGGAAACAGTTAAAGAAAGGGCTCTAACTAGAAAGAGATGTGTTGTATCATAGTTGTGATGGGTGAACCGCACTCTGCATTGCAATTGCACTCAATATAGAGAAAGAATCAGAGAGAGGAAGGTTGGCATGGTAACAGCCACCAGTGAAACCACAGTTCAAACAAACTTGCATCCCTCATAAGGATAAGGAAGTCCTTCTGCAGATTCCTGTGTGAGAGAATGAGAATGGAGAAAGACATGCGGTACCTGTCTGACCGCTCGAGATCAGATGAGCATGAACTTTTAGTCTGTGCACTTTGTAACCAAAGAGTCTGTATTTCATCATAATAATCACATTCAACTGAATTTTTTATTCTATATATTTCAATATTTATTTTTATCCCAATTATTAGTTTACATATTTTTTCTTTTCAAGTGGTGAAATGAAAGAGTTAACCAAAAGAAATGGTTCTTTATTTGTCAATGGGGTAAGCAGAATAATTTTATATGCACAAATATGATTCTGAAATTATAAAATATTATAGTCGGCATAGATGGCATCGAATTGCATTTGAGTATCTCTTAATTCTAATATTAAAATAATCTTAATGAAATTTTGAGTCCTATGTGGACAGTGGACAACTGCAGTATTGGAAAGGCTCTGTGTGGACAGTGTAGGAAGGTCATGTGTTAGTGTAAATCGTTGAGACAGAAGAGCAGGTGTGAAGTGTTCAGCCTTATTGACATTTTGCAGCATTTCTTCTCGATTGGGGAGTACTTCATACCTGGATGAGATTTGAATCAAAATAGCTTTTGGTGTCAGAAATGTAATTACAAGGAGAGAAACTCAAATTTGATATGGGCTTTGCATTTAATTACTGTTGAAAGAACCTCGGGCATGTCAGGGATTTTTATTAATCTCTCTCAAACAACCAATTATCACGCAGAGCAATGTTTTCCAAAAAACGTGAAAGTGACCCCCAAATTCCCAATTTCATTTGACATTTGATAAATATTTATTTCAGTAATGAGTGTTGCTCTAACTGTGCCATGCTCTGGCTGCGGAACGTAGATTAAGTTTCTTTATCCAATTTTGTCAGATGTTTCATGTTTCAAAAGTTTCCCTTTTGGGAAATTAACTAATTTGGGTGTTCTTTTAAACAATGTAGAAGTTTCAAAAAGGCACAAAATGCTAACAAATTGTTTATATTGTGATTAGTGCTTGTCAATGCGAAACAGGTGATTACAGGAGTGATTTGGGAGGTTGCAAAATCTATTCCCAAAGTATAGCATTCATAGTCAATTCATGTGATTATTTTCATATTTCCTTTTACAAATTACATGGCGACCTGCATTCAAGGCACATCTTTCCTGAATCGAACCAATGGCCTTTGCACTGCCATAGTTTTTAACAAACACAAATTAGAAAATGTATATTATCTGCAATTAATAAATGTTATTTGATTCAATCCTTTGTTTCAAAAGCCACATCAACAAATGAAAACTTGTTCTGCCAATGTAATAAAACAAAACAAACTGGCACAATATACAGTTGTGAGGGAAGTATAAAATGAGAGAGTTACTTTTTGTAAACCCAATACTGAATGCTGAATCACGCTACGGGCTTCTACTATCACCGAGACGCTAACAAGAATAGTCTGAGGTTGCTTTAAGTCGCAGTCCAGCTTGTGTTTGTGTGTGTTAGCACAGATATTTACAGGGACCCTCTTGCACAGATACGCTCACTCACTCCAGACTGTTGCCATGGTTATATCAAAGCTCAAGCTGCAAACTTTGATCAATTATTAACCGTGATAGAGCAAGACAGTGGCAGAGAGAGAGAGATTGATGTCCTGATGATACACTTGTGCTTTCCATGTTTTAATTGGCATCTGTTGCATCCAGATTGTAACGAGACGGATTTCCATATCCAAACGCATGCTTTATTCATTCTCGTCTGGGTTTTGGAGATGTAGCTCCGAAATACCAAACCAACACTTGTAAGTTAATAAAAGGCAGAACAGCGGATAACAGCTCATTCACAGTCTGAGTCATGGGAAGGCTTGTACGTGTTTTGCTTCGGTGGAATGAGACATTCGGTATTTGTGCGTCTATAGTAAACGAAGTCAACAGAAGCTCGTGGAAGATAATGGTCTGGCAGAACCTCTCAATGATGCTCAAGATCACGTTTTATGACTTGGGGCAAGAGTCATAAAGTGCTATAGTTTAGTGCAGAAAAAAGTATTAAATGAATCTAAATGAAGTTTATTATAGGTAACAGCGCGTTTGTTTTAACGGTCCAGTGTGTCATTTTTTGGGAGGATCTATTGACAGAAATGCATATAATATACATACCTTTGTCTTCAGAGGTGTATAAAGACCTTACATAATGAAGCGTTATGTTTTTATTACCTCAGAATAATCTATTTCTATCTACATACACCGCGGGTCCCCTTACATGGAAGTCACCATGTTGTTTCTACAGTAGCCCTAAACGGACAAACTGCTCTACAGAGTGCTTTTCTTAAATACGTTATCTCCTTTGGCAAAGAAGTGCGAACGTGACGACATCTTAGTTCTGTATCAGCCACCGTAGTGCTTCGAAAGGGAGGGGCGGAGTGAGCCGTTGGTTGCAATTTGTAACCTCACCGCTAGATGGCGCTAAATTTCATACCCTGGACCTTTAAGTGAATTCTTTCCTTCGATATTTAACACTGTCAATGGAGAAACCCACTTTCCTAATTACTTCAGGTACATATAGTCTATTATTCATAATTTATAGCCGTTTACTTTTTAATATATCAGCCGTAACAAGCAGTTGTCATGTGGGAGAAGGAGGTTGTGTTGCCCTTTTCTGCTGGCACTCAATATTCTAGTCCTAAAACCTGCATAACCTTCAGCCCCAGGGACTTAAAGAACACAGATGCTTTCCTCACGTCAAATATCTTCAGTTCCTTTCGATGGCTGCTGCACCGAGCTCGTGTTCAGAATAAGAAAGCTCCCTGGAGATGTCGAGGAAAGCTGGAGTAAGGAAACCACAAGTGGCTCTTTTAAAAGTTTAGAGATTGATGTGATGGGTAAAAGCTGATAGGTTTTATGCCAATTAATTAGAGTGTTAAAGGGATAGTTCACCCAAAATTTAAAATACTTTTTTATAGGGCTGCACAATAAACCGCACCTCCCGTTCAAAATCGCGATTGTCGATATGCACATCACGGTTTTAAATCACAAAAACTACGGTTATATTTTCATGCGCAGCTTGTTTGTGAAGCACGGCTCTGTGATCAGAGGGAAATGCTGCTCGATCTGAAATCAGTGCGAGTTTGAGACGCTTATAACGTGCATTTGAAAAAGCAAAACCCGTCAAACATGATCATTATAAATATACTTTATTATCATGAAAATACCTGAGAAGGCTTGAAACACAGTGATAGAATGATCCCCAAAAGAATTACACGGAAGCATTATGTGTGGTGCTGTACTTCTACTGTTTGGAGTGTATGTGGAGTTTCTGCACGAGAGCGCCCTCTGGCTTTCAGGTGCAGCAGCATTAAACCGTACTTCACTGAAGAACTGTGCAAAAAAATCGTTGTAAATCGCCTTATCGCGTGCGGTTTTTCAACGATTTATCGTGCAGCCCTACTTTTTTATCACTTTCTTTCTTGTGCAGAACACGAAATAAGTTATTTTGAAGAACGTTGGTAACCAAACAACATTGGCCCCCATTGACTTCCATTACATAAACGTTTTCATTTCTCAAAATGTCTTCTTTTGTGTTCCACAGAACAAAGAGTCATAGGTTTTGAATGACATTAAGGTGAATAAATGATGACAAACATTGTACTTTTAGGTGAACTGTCCCTTTAAGGCAAGAACCATTGTCATTACTCCACATATTCACGGTTCAATGAACGATCCACTAAATCTAAGTAACTGGTTCAGATATCTTTCAGGGCTTTCGCATACAGTATATCACCAGCATCACGTCTACTGAAGCTTTTGAACACATTCGTCTTCTGTGGTGATACAGGAGTCCGGAATAGTTCCATAGGCTTCCATAATGAATCCAGCACCGCTTTATTTAGTTCTAACTTTATAGAAAGTTAAAGGGTGTTAGACCATCCATGTAATTAAGTGTTGTTACCAAGAGTACCATTACATCGTGCTTACATCTGCTGCATGCTAACAGTCACCCCCTCATTTGTGAATCACTTCCTGTTGTGTGCGTCACAGTGAACCGCATCGGATCAGAGCGGAAAGGGCTCTGGATACGGCTTGTGCAACATGCGCTCTAATGAGTCCATTTTTCTGAGATGCCGTGTTGCTTTGTCGATTCATTGGTTTTTTGATGATTTATTGATTATGTCGTGCTCAAGTGTAATTTTGACTTTTGTCTTGGTTTCAGTGTGACCCAGGTGAAGCCACCAAACTGCTGTATGACCTGCTTTACACAGAGCCGATAAAGATCGTTCTGATGCCCGGCTGCAGCTCTGTGTCCACACTGGTGGCCGAGGCGGCACGCATGTGGAATCTCATCGTGGTATGTGTGTGTGTGCTGCGTGTACCCACTAAAATCTGTGTTGTCAATCATGCACTACTTTGAAGTATAGAATTTTGTCCTACTGGGATTATAAAATCAAAACATGGTTTATTGCATGTCTTTTCAAGGAAAATGATAAATACGTGACAAGTGCACTAATTTAGATGTTTTCCTTAGAAGAAGCAAATCATGACATTTTTAACTAAACCTATATTAAAGATTTAGATGAGTAAAATTGGCAAAACTGAACAAGATTTTTTTCAGTTTTGTATCTGTGGGTCGAGAAACAAAAAGAATTTGGATCTTGTTGATCTTGTTTACTTTGTAAAAGCAGTTAGTTGACATTCGCATTGAAGTAGCTGACAAAGTAAACAAACAAACAAAAAACAAAGAAATGTAGATGTGAGAAAAGTATCAAAATAGAAGAAATACCCTCAGCAAATTGGAAAAGTAATTAATTTTTCCATATCTTACGTTCTTTCTATTCGCTGAAGAATGATAAAACTACTGTTCTCAACCCTCACGTGTACAAAGGATGGGTCTGAAATTTGTAATTTCTTCATGTAATTTAGAAAAGTTGGAAATGTGAGTTTACTTTTAATGAGGCACCTTTCCAAGGATGTCTAAGTCTTCAGATGCTTTTTCTGTATATTAGATTATAACTGTGATTTTTTAAGAACCAAATTACGGTTTCAAAACATTACACCAAGATTACATTTTAGTTTTGTTCTACGCATATTTGATTTAAAAATGTTTTCATTATCAAGCAACCCGTATCACTATTTAAAACGGAAATATGAAATTATAAAAGACTGGAGCATAAATTTGCATTGCCTTGCCTTCCAAAGAACTGACAAGTCATAAAAACAGATTGACTTGTTTATTTAGGTTTTTTCAAAGCTCTGTCTTCAGTGGGTTGACATTTAGCTCTTATTTTTGCTTGGTTTTGTGTTTTTGTGCTTCTCGGAAATATCAAAAAAGGTCAAGCATATGGTACTGAACATCATGTCAATACTCCCTCTTCCTCTCTCTCTTCCTCTTTAGTTCTCATACGGCTCTAGTTCTCCGGCTTTATCTAATCGTCAGCGCTTCCCCACTTTCTTCCGAACGCACCCGTCAGCAACTTTGCATAATCCCACACGTGTTCGGCTCTTCCAGAAGTGGGGATGGACTAAGATCGCCACTATCCAGCAAACCACTGAAGTTTTTACCTCGGTCAGTCCAGCATGCATTATTTCTTTTCAATGTGCTGGTTTTGTTACCAGCTCTGAAGATTGTTGTCTTTTTGGCACTAATAAACACGTTCACTGTTTTTTTGGTTTTAGGAATTAATTATTCACTAAAAAGGAAGTTCAACCAAAAATAAAAAATCTGTCATCATTTATTCACCCTCATGCCATTCAAAATCATTCTTTAAAACCTGTCGCTTTCTTCTGTGGAACACAAAAGATATTTTGAGAAATCATGGTCCATACAATGGAAGTCAATGTTGTAAACTTACCAACGTTTTTCAAAAAGATATTCTTTTGTGTTCTGCACAAGAATAAAAGTCAAGGGTTGGGAATGATATGAGGGTGAGTAAGTGATGAAATAGGTTTTATTTTTGGATTCATTTACCCTCCTAACAGTTTGTGCAGCATATTTCAGAAGGTTTTGAGAATCAAAATGCAATGCAGGTTTTGCAAACACATTGTTTTGGATTGTACCCCACAGCCTCAGTGCATCAGAGCACCATCACTATTACTGTACCGTACTGTAAAAAAAACCCAGCCTGTTTTTCAAAACAGTCAATGGGAAAGTAAAAATAGTCATGAAACCTCATTATGAATGTTCTGATAAAAACTTAAATGACAATAAAAAATTATAATCTGACCCCAGTCCAGAGAACTGGTGAACTGTTAGGAAGCTTAGTGGCCCCTTTAAGAGTAAGATAACTGCCTCAGAGTAAATGAAAAAAAGATAGTGGTTTGTTATTCTGACTTTAAATGACAAAGAACTTGAAGACATTTTTCTTCATGTTGGCTGCTCGGAATATGAATTGATTCAGTATTGAGCTAGTGTAATTCTACTAGGCTAGTGATCCTCCCCCCGTCACTTCACCAGCTCATTTACTTTCATTCCAGTACTTCTCCCCTGCTTCTTCACCATCTTCCCTCCCATATCTCCAACTTTATACATTGCACTGTATTGATATTCCTTTTTTTACAAACTCTCTCTCTCACTCTCTGTCTGCTTTTTGCTTTGGTCTGCTCTCTGGCCATTCATCTCATGACCCCCCATTTATTCTACTCTCCTCTTTCTCTCTCAGTTGTACCTTTCTCTCTTCATGTGCTCACTTTTTCTCCACTAACATCTTTCCTGCGTCGCCACTCCAGCCGTTTCACTGCTGTCTGTCTCTCTTCACAGACATTGGATGATTTGGAAGAGCGGGTAAAGGAGGCCGGCATCGAGATAAGCGTCAGGCAGAGCTTCCTCACTGATCCCGCGGTGGCTGTCAAAAACCTAAAGGTGCTTTGATGAAATATTCAACAGCCGCTCACTTCCTTTCTCCTCAGCGTGTCGGAGAGCTCGCTAGCAGGCAGAGCGCATGAAAATCTTATGTGAAATAAATCAACACTCTGAAGAATTGGTCCCCGTCGTCAGATCGAGTGACGGTTCGCATGCTGTCATGGTTGCTGCCGACAGCTTTTGTTGCGTAGTTCGACAGCTTTTTATATTAAATGAGATTGTGTGTGCGATTGTTTTGATGGTAACACAACTAGGTAAGGATGATTTCCCGTTAGTAAACACTGGAAAGTATAAATAGAAAAACGGAATAAACCCTGACAGGGTGATCGGGAGGCGACCTGAAGCAAGTTTTCTGGCGAGACATGAAGTTCATTCCATTTGGTGTAAATAATTATAATCTCATGCGTTATTAATTTGGCATTTTTGTTTTTCATTTGTGTAATATAGGTNTTTTAGGAATTAATTATTCACTAAAAAGGAAGTTCAACCAAAAATAAAAAATCTGTCATCATTTATTCACCCTCATGCCATTCAAAATCATTCTTTAAAACCTGTCGCTTTCTTCTGTGGAACACAAAAGATATTTTGAGAAATCATGGTCCATACAATGGAAGTCAATGTTGTAAACTTACCAACGTTTTTCAAAAAGATATTCTTTTGTGTTCTGCACAAGAATAAAAGTCAAGGGTTGGGAATGATATGAGGGTGAGTAAGTGATGAAATAGGTTTTATTTTTGGATTCATTTACCCTCCTAACAGTTTGTGCAGCATATTTCAGAAGGTTTTGAGAATCAAAATGCAATGCAGGTTTTGCAAACACATTGTTTTGGATTGTACCCCACAGCCTCAGTGCATCAGAGCACCATCACTATTACTGTACCGTACTGTAAAAAAAACCCAGCCTGTTTTTCAAAACAGTCAATGGGAAAGTAAAAATAGTCATGAAACCTCATTATGAATGTTCTGATAAAAACTTAAATGACAATAAAAAATTATAATCTGACCCCAGTCCAGAGAACTGGTGAACTGTTAGGAAGCTTAGTGGCCCCTTTAAGAGTAAGATAACTGCCTCAGAGTAAATGAAAAAAAGATAGTGGTTTGTTATTCTGACTTTAAATGACAAAGAACTTGAAGACATTTTTCTTCATGTTGGCTGCTCGGAATATGAATTGATTCAGTATTGAGCTAGTGTAATTCTACTAGGCTAGTGATCCTCCCCCCGTCACTTCACCAGCTCATTTACTTTCATTCCAGTTCTTCTCCCCTGCTTCTTCACCATCTTCCCTCCCATATCTCCAGCTTTATACATTGCACTGTATTGATATTCCTTTTTTTACAAACTCTCTCTCTCACTCTCTGTCTGCTTTTTGCTTTGGTCTGCTCTCTGGCCATTCATCTCATGACCCCCCATTTATTCTACTCTCCTCTTTCTCTCTCAGTTGTACCTTTCTCTCTTCATGTGCTCACTTTTTCTCCACTAACATCTTTCCTGCGTCGCCACTCCAGCCGTTTCACTGCTGTCTGTCTCTCTTCACAGACATTGGATGATTTGGAAGAGCGGGTAAAGGAGGCCGGCATCGAGATAAGCGTCAGGCAGAGCTTCCTCACTGATCCCGCGGTGGCTGTCAAAAACCTAAAGGTGCTTTGATGAAATATTCAACAGCCGCTCACTTCCTTTCTCCTCAGCGTGTCGGAGAGCTCGCTAGCAGGCAGAGCGCATGAAAATCTTATGTGAAATAAATCAACACTCTGAAGAATTGGTCCCCGTCGTCAGATCGAGTGACGGTTCGCATGCTGTCATGGTTGCTGCCGACAGCTTTTGTTGCGTAGTTCGACAGCTTTTTATATTAAATGAGATTGTGTGTGCGATTGTTTTGATGGTAACACAACTAGGTAAGGATGATTTCCCGTTAGTAAACACTGGAAAGTATAAATAGAAAAACGGAATAAACCCTGACAGGGTGATCGGGAGGCGACCTGAAGCAAGTTTTCTGGCGAGACATGAAGTTCATTCCATTTGGTGTAAATAATTATAATCTCATGCGTTATTAATTTGGCATTTTTGTTTTTCATTTGTGTAATATAGGTGATTTACAGTACCCAGATGACGCTGTGTTTTTGTTTTGTTTTAAGCGGTTGTTGTCGGGTAAACAACTTACTTTGGAATGTTATGACTAGCCAATCAGAATCAAGAATTTCAAGGTCGCCGTAAATTAATGTATGTGGAAGTACTGGCGACATGTATTTTTTATTTTTTGCACAAGGCAAAATGTTGAATGCTTCTTCATTTTTCACTTTGGTTAAAAGTGTTTACTAAATAATCAGTGTAATTGGGATTTTCATTTTTTTATTTTTGAAAAAGTTGCCAAAGTGGTCAAATCTAGCTGCAATGTAATAATAAGGTTTTAGTGTTGTTGTGTTTCTCTATCCAGTGGCAGATGGGGGAGTTTGTTTGAAACAATTTTTGCAATGTATTGCAAGTTTATACTTTTTGTTGTTAAACATTTTTTCCTCATTTCTCCAGCGTCAAGATGCGAGAATCATAGTCGGCCTCTTTTACGAGACTGAAGCCAGAAAAGTGTTTTGTGAGGCAAGTGACGTTTGTGTGTCCTCCTGTTTCTAGAACCGAGTTATCCACCCCCTAAGTAAAAGTGTAGTAACCATGGTTTTTAGTGTATTGATTACTATCGGCAAAACCATGTTTTTTCTACAGTAACCATATATCTTAGAACTATGGTTCATTTTCCTAAGGGATGAATTTTTAATCAATTTCGCTCGATGATTCTGCTTATCTTGAATTGCTGTAATTTACTGGGGTTTAATTGAGATTAAAGTTTTAAAAGTTTAAAATGTGGCGTTAACTTTGGCAGGTCTTTAAAGAGAAACTGTATGGTAAGAAGTATGTATGGTTCCTCATCGGCTGGTACGCAGACAACTGGTTTAAGATCAAAGATCCGGCCATCAACTGCACGGTGGAGAACATGACGGAGGCGGTGGAAGGGCACGTCACCACTGAGATCGTGATGCTGAATCCAGAGACCGTCCGCGGTGCTTCAAACCTGGTGAGTGAGTCATACAGAGAAAAGCTAATGACTGCGGTCAATATAAAAACTGTGTTCACCGTTTAACTGTCATTAGAGAAATTATTATTATTTAGAAAGAAAAGGAAATAAAGTGTCGAAGTGATTTTTGTTGCACCAGCGATGATCACACTAGAAAGTGAATTTGGAGAAGGAAAGATAATTATTTGTGTTTGCGAAGGTGCATGTTATTGACTATTTATATTTAGGATTAGAGATTCAAACAAACCTATAACCCTACTAAATTCCAGCGTGTATATTGATGAACAGTCATTCGATAGAAATGAAATTAAAAGTCTGTATAAAATCTGATAATGTATATTATGCAAGACAGATTTTTTATTTTTGACATTTTATATATAGGTATACATTTTAATGGTTCGAAATGAAAAGTGGATAAATCTAATTAGAATTAAACAACTTTTTTTGTCAGTTTTTTTCTACCAGTGTCATGATCTTGTGCATCATGTCATTCATTCTTTAAAATCACACACAGACCTCGCAGGACTTCCTGGCACAGCTGATGTCACGTCTGGGTGGGAAAAACCCTGAGGAAACGGGTGGATTTCAGGAAGCTCCGCTGGCGTATGATGCCGTATGGGCCCTTGCACTGGCCCTCAATAAAACTGTGGCCCCCCTGAGGGCCAAAGGGTGGGCACTGGAGGACTTCAACTACAACAACAAAGATATCACAGCGGAGATTTACCGAGCCCTCAACACAAGCTCGTTCGAAGGAGTATCTGTGAGTTGGTGATTAACTTTTCAAACACCAAAGAAAACAGTGTCAAATCCTAATGAGATAAAATAGCTCAGACGTTCTTTTCCCAGACGCGTCAAAAACGACTTTTAATTGTTTAATGACAAAGACACAACATTCTCCCGTTCTCATAATGCAACTATGACTGCAGCATCCATCTTACAACTAACAGAGGCGTTGGATTGTATGCTTTTGTTTTTTATGGTTGGTACGATAAATGGCAAATAGATTTCATAAATAATGAGTTTTAATACATGCATGTGTGTCTTGCAGGGTCATGTTGTGTTCGATGCTCAGGGATCGCGTATGGCCTGGACTCTAATAGAGCAACTGCAAGGTAGTCTCTCTCTTGTTGTAAAGTGCAGAGCTTGTAATAAACAAACAAACATGAAACACTCAAATAAAAGATGTAAACAAAGTCACAATACATTTTAAAGGTGCCGTATTTTAGTACAGTATAACGTTATTTATACTATAATTCGCTTCCTCTTCAAACATGTTGAGTCGGATCGCTTTTCAAAAGTTTTCATTGCTTTGTTTGGTGCAAGTGAGTTTTGTGACCTTTCCTTGGCACACTGTTAATTAGATGCTATATTTACTCAGGGGAATGCTTTTTACATGCCCTTTAGTCAACCTTGCATTTTTCATCTCATCCATAGTTCAAGATTTCTTTTATTCCAAACATAAAAGTCACTTGCGAGTTTTGCAAACTCTTTCATCCAGTGCGACTTACAGTTCATTTATTCAGTTTCTGTTCTCTAAAAACCAAACCCACAATCTTAGCATTTGTTAGCGTGATGCTCTACCAGTTGAGCTAAAAGAAACTTTCCACCTTTCTTCCTCAGGTGGGAGCTACAAAAAGATTGGATACTATGACAGCACAAAAGGCAACCTGTCCTGGTACGCAAACGACAAATGGATCGGTAAGAGAAACCCGCCCGTCTCCGCTCGGCCAGACACCGCTGTTGATTTCTTTCACAGTCCGCCGAGATTGAGGCTTACCAGTATTGATTTCTGTAAGCTAGACAGAGCCTTGTCCCGCTCTTTTATATATCACAAACAATTATCCGTCCTTTCAGCCAGCGGAGGCCATACAGGCCCAGGAGAGAGGAGCAGTGCTGTTTGTGCCTGCTTTGACCTTTGTGCAATTCAAGCGGATTTCTCCGTTGACAAACTGATATTGATGAAAGCTGTGAAAGGCGACAAATCAAATTAAAAAGTGTTGTGATTCTCTCAGCCAAATAAATAAAATGTCAAAACATATGAGTATGACTGTGAAAAATGTAATGTGTGAAAAGGGTTTGTTTAGACAGGTCACAAAAATCAGATTTTTGGGTCTCCCTGCTGAAAAACACCCAATAGAAACCCAATAAAAACCAATGGTTTCTATTAAAATACGATCATTAGAACCATTAGTATACTATACTGACAGAAAAGTCGTAGGCCTGTATGTACACAGTTACACAAAAGTATCTCGAGCAAAAGATTAAGTATTAAAAATTGTTTTATAGACATGTATACTATTGAATACTTATCACCGTTTAGCTACTTTCACTAATAGTATACATTTAAGTAATAGATAAACAAAAAATGTGCTAGTTTTGAACTAGGAAACGTTCCTTATCCTACTTGTAGTTCACTTGTAGTAAAGTTGCAGCGCAAACAAAAAAACATAGTTGTGTACTCAAAGTTTACTACACTTCAAGTATACTTAAATGTATAATGTACTTTCATAAACTAAAAAGCGGGCTAATATAGTCCGAAGTACTAAAATAGTACATTAAGAAGTACTGTATACTGCTAATACATTAATATTAGTACGCCTACTACATAAAGTAAAGTTACATTTTACTTTAGTATACTTATCTTTGTAAGTGATGCCTATAGCCTGACATCATGTAAGATCATCCTGTACGTTTTTCCCATTATTTTCTCCAGCATGTAACCACTTACACTACTTCTTCAATGTTTTGTATGTTGTGTGAAATGTATTTACATTTTAACATTGATGCCAAAGGAAAAAATCAAATCTTATGCAAACTTTCGTCAAGGGTGTCGTTTCACAGATCTAGCACAAGTTTGCTACATGGATGGCAGAATGCTATCTCAGTGCATCATTTACAAAAGCAAATGAGCAAACAATGTCTTCCACATTACCCCACAAAATGGCTTTCTGCAAGGATGTGAGAAATGAAATAGCGACCACCAAAATCCTGCATTGTCTTACCCAATGGATGCAGAGCCGTATTTGCTGGCCTTGGCCACTCTTTTATGTGAATCCCTCTTGATTTCAGCTCTAATCAATCCTTCATGCTGTGATCCTATTGAATGGAGTCCACCAGTGCAACGGTTACAAAGCAGCAATGCCCTACATAAGAGTAATGATGACCTCACGGGTTTTATTTTTGAATGGCTGCGAGGTGAAGATCAGTGCACCACACAAGACTTTCCTGTAGACAAAATAATTGAGAAAATGACTAAAGATGGTGAATGTCAGTTAAACGATTGAACGGTGTAATTTTCTGTGTTTGACGGCGTGATAATAGTGTTTCCAACGCGTGTCATACCTTCAGAGATGCATGTTATACAAAGCTTTTATTTTAAAAGTTGTGAACGTGTGTTTGTGTTTTAAATGGAATGTCCATCACATTTTTTGATGTCCCGTTTTTCGGGGTTGTTGGACTACTTAGCATGCGCCGGATGCTGTTCGCAAAAGTGTGTACAGGAATTGCTTTGAACAGTTCTCTGGAATACTTGCTTTGCTGAGGGCCATGATGGTGATAGAGCAGGATTGCAGACTAATCTCTGTGAATTTGTGTAAAATTTCCAAGCTAACCCAGTTGGAGATCAGACGAACAGCTCTTGCAGTGGTGTGTGGTCGATTGAAATGAGGAAGAACTGTGTATGGATGTTTTTCGTCTATTCTAAAGTCACGTTCGAGTTCCATTTTGCAACCTAACCCTTGTAGGCATAACATGACTTTACAATAGAGAATATTTACGAATTACATTTTAATATGACTTGTTTAAAAACATGCCGTTCTTTTTTTTAATGCATTTTGGCAGACGCTTTTATCCAAAGCGACTTACGTTGCATTATACTATACATTCACTCTAAGTATGTGCAATCCCTGGGATCGAACCCGTGACCTTGGCGTTGATAGCGCCATCGAAGATATTAATATTAACAAGATGCGCCGCTGCCGTTACAATGAATGGCGAGGAATGCAACGCTCAATATGGCCGCTCTAGCAAAGGAAGTCCCGCCTTCCAGAAAAACGAGCCAATCATCAATCAGTAAAGACTGACGATTCTCTGGGGCGGGGCGTAGCAAACCAAAGTTATGATACAGTTGATGTCATGTTTAATTATTGATCGGTTTAAATGTGATTTTTACCAGCGATTTTAAAAATATCGGCCTTCCCCCATTCAAGTATATAGGACTGTGGACTTGCTATGACATAAATAGCTGCACAGAGGCGTTGCAAACATGGCCGCCGAGTGGCACGACTTCCATAAACGGACTTTGGCGCTAACCACTGAGCTACAGGAAAGCACAAATGCTATTTGCTATGCTATTTTTCCCATTCTGTTGTTCAGTTAGACACAGGTTTTCAGGTCTCCTGTTACCCTGCAATTTACTGTTTAATAAAGTGCCAAATAGCATTTGACATCAAATAAAATAGACCTTGAAGATTTATTTACTTTTCACACAGCTGTTTCTAAAGCATTTTTAGCCTTTTATCAAGTTCACATCCTTTTCCTCAACCAATCACGGCTGTTTTCAGAAAAACTGAATTCTGAGTTATGACCTATTTAGTCCTTGCTTCCTCTCCCCCCCCACTGAGAAAACCAGAGCATTGAGCCGGTGACATTGCTTGCCATTTTTTGCCCTTGATAATAAAAGCAGAAGCAGATGTTCTTTCTAAATAACCCAGAAGCTCTTCAGGGACCCGCTGGTTCTTGGTGGAGAGACTGTCTTTGAACACTGCAGAGTTACCGAAATGTCGATGTGTATTTGAATGGTTTTATGAAAATGTGGCATTTAAAACAAATAAAGCACGTTACCTCAGGTCATAGCTTGTGACTGGTGCGTGAGTTTGAACCATATGGCAGCGTCCTTGCTTTTCACCCATCTCTTGGTAGCTCCTGACAACCACTTTCTCCTCCAAATTGCTGTGGAAACTGATGTTAAGCCAGGTCTCCATAGCAACACCCTGTCCTGATTCTTCGATCAAGGGCGAAGGAAGGGTTACTTTGAGAAAGTATATCAGCTCACAGGACGTTCGCTCTCTCCGTCTCTCTCTCTCTCTCACAGTTTTTCTCACATTGCATTAGCAAACGTCAGGCGTCATTCCTGAACTGTCAGCGTTCAACAAACACATCGTGCCACTTTGACAAATCCACTGTCCAGATGTAATGACCCATCACGATTTTGCGGGAAATCGTAACTGTTTTACGAGGTGGGCCAGTGTTGGGTGTAACTAGTTACTAAGTAATTAGTTACTGTCATTTAATTACTTTCCCCTTGAAAAAGTAAAGTAAGGCATTACTCTTATTTTTTCTGTAATTTAATTAGTTACTTTTGAAGTAATTAAACTAAATACTTTGTGTAATATATGTGTGTGTGGAATTGACATCAAAATTCAAAGTCTAACTTTAAAATCTGTGCTTTAATGTATAATTCTCACATTTGTAATACTTTGGTCAGTTAATAAGAGTACTTTATGTAGTTTAATATTATTTATTTGAATGAATTAAAAGAGCCCTTTCATGCCTATCCTTGAATCACTTAACAAATCAAGGTTGATGTAGGATATAGAAAGTAATTAGTAATAAGTAATTAAATACTTTTTGGAGAGAGTCATTTGTACAGTAATCTTATTACACTATTGAATATGTAATTAGTAACTAGTAATTCATTACTTTTTCAGAGTAACTTACCCAACACTGGAGGTGGCTAGTTCATATGAATTCGTACGGTCTGTATGTTTTAGTACGATTTGCTTTTGTGTGAGTGACGGTTAGGTTTAGGTGTGGGGTTAAGGGCTTCAGTAGGCTTTTTCCCAATAATCGTGAGTTTTTGTATGATTCACATGGTACGAATTCATACAAATTAGCGACTTTGTAGAATAGTTACGAATTCCTGTGAGATCAGGTTGAAACGCCTGTTTGTCTTAAAGTACTCTCCTTTTCGTTTTGTTTTCTTACACTGTAAAAAATGTGATTTTACAGAATTGTACTGTTAGTTTTTACAAGTTTTTCATGTATAATCAAAATCAATATATACAGTATTAACAAGATGCGCCATTGCCATTACAATGAACGGAGAGGAATGCAACGCTCAATATGGCCGCTCTAGCGAAGAAAGCCCCGCCTGTCAGTAAAAAGATCCAACGGTCAATTGATAAAGACTGAGGATTCTCTGGGGCAGGGCTCTTGTGAGGCGCTTGCCAGCCTGTGCCCATGCACGAAAAAGGTGATTTTTAACGCAGTTTAAGCTTAACAAACCAAAGTTATGGTACAGTGCATATCAAGTTTAATCATTGATCGGAAATATGCTATTTTATGTGATTTTTGCCAGCGATATTTGAAATACCTGCCTTAAACCATTGCTGACTTGCAAACATGGCCGCCGAGTGGCACGACTTTCTGAAACAGACTTCTGTATAATGTAAAAAAACCTGTAATTTTACAGAATTTTACTGCTTTTTTAAAATAGTTTTTCACATATTTTCCAAATACGGTAAAAAATTTCTAATTACATAAAAGACGTCATTTTACGTGAAAAACGGTGTAGTGTTCGAGTCTGTATTTTGTCTATTTTTAAATATTTTATCTGCACTTGACAGCTTTCATACCTGTAATTATTGTTCTCGCAGGAGTTTTGTGGGTGGCTGAAATCATGGCAATAAACAGGGCAGAATGTTCAGCGAAAGGCATGAATTTATAATTAAGAAACTTTTTAAAAGTAAAATGAATATTAAATCGAGTTTAAATAATATTATGTAAAGGAATGAAAGTCTTTTTCCACAGAATATGTGATAAAGTGAAGAACTGGTGTTGTCAGTGTATTTATGCAATAGCTTGAGCTCCAACTTAATCTTTCAGCGTGCGCACTGCTCTCCGCACAACTTTGATCTTCAGTCGTGTAAACCGAAATACTTACTTACAAGTCCGTTTTTAGCCTCTTCCAAATGCCTGCCTCCCAGATTTCATCAATTTAAATCCCTCACATTGTGCGTTCCCATTTTGCGATATTTCCATTGTTTGAGAGAAAAGCTTTGAAAACAAACCAAAGCTTTGAAGTCACTAAAACTCGAATACTGTTATCGACCAATTTCATCAGTGTCTTTTTGTCTAAAGAACAACCAGTATATTTGGTTGTTGCGCTTTCAGACCAGCCCACTGAAAATTGTCTGTCAAAAAGTTCCATTATTATACCATCCTTCCCATGTGATTGTGGAGTCTGACAGTGCAGAAGAAGCTAATGATCCCTGAACTAAACTGGAATGCCTCTCCGCTGCTTTTCAAAACTGTCAGGTTTTCGACGGAGAAGTCAATCTCAGATTTTTCTCCTCCGTGTATTCATGTGTCTGATGTCATCGTTCTGTGATCTCTCCGCTCGGATTCCTGGGTCTTCACCTGGGCGCTGTCTGGCAGCTCTGTGGATGGTTTTGACAGATTTCTCTGCTCTCAACAGGTGCCAGCCCTCCAGCAGACCAGACCATGGTGATCGAGGAGTTCCGCTATCTTTCTCAGAAGCTCTTTGTCTCTGTGTCTGTCTTTGCCGGACTGGGAATCCTTTTCGGAATAGTTTGCCTCTCCTTCAATATATACAACAGTAGCGTTAGGTTGGTATCCTACGATATCTACATACAAGTGTTCTGTAGTGTGGCTTAAAGGGACAGTTCATCCAAAAATGAAAATTCTGTCATCATTTACTCACGCTCGTGTAATTTCATACGTGTATAAATGACTTTGTTCGGATGAACACAAAGAAAGATATTTGGAAGAATGTTAGTCATTTTCAGTTCCGGGACATCATTGACTACCATAGTAGGAAGAATTAAATGGTAGTCAAACGTGCCTGAGATATTCAAAATATCTCCTTGTGTGTTCAACAGAACAAAAAAATACATTTTTTTTCCTACTATAGTAGTGGATGATGTCCCAGAACTGAAAATTGCTAACATTCTTCCAAATATCTTTCTCTGTGTTCATTGGAACAAAGAAATATATACAATGAGGACAGATTTTTCATTTTTGGATGAACTATCCCTTTAACCTTATGAAATTAATTTTGGATTTTGATTAATATATGCCTATTGTTTACATATGTAAAATGTTTATTGGCACGTAATTTATGGCTTCCCTCCTCAAATAAGCATCATATATCAGAAGCTTCTGATGATAATGTGTTTTACATGTTTGTCATTTCATTTTTACTTTTTTTTATATTTCAGAATTACTGTACAATTCTAATATTCTAATATTTTGTTTAGGGAATAGTTCACCCCAAAATGATTTTATTCCTATTCATGTGTTCAAACCCTGTATAGGCCCATAACTCTTCTGTTGAAGACAAAAAACAAGATTTTTTGAGAAATGTCTAAATAGTTTTGTGTCCAACGTTTTTGGTTACAAACGTTCTTCAAAATTTCTTTTATTGTCTTCTGCACAAGAAAGAAAGTCAGACGTGTTTAAAATGACATGAGTGATGAAGACATTTTTATTTTACTATTTAGACTGGTCTTTCTTTTTACACTCTTAGATCTAAAAGTTTGATTCTTTATAGAAGGCGAAATATTTTACAGTTTGTATTTATTTTTTCCCTTTAGATGCCACACCAGTCACAAAACAATCTTTCAGCTCAGCAGAACACATTTCGGATTGCTCCTTGGAAATAAAGTAATATATCTGCACACTTCTGTCATCCATTCTCTTGCAGATACATCCAGAACTCCCAACCCTATCTGAACAACATGACCGCAGTGGGCTGCGTTCTAGCGCTGGCTGCCGTCTTTCCCCTGGGCATCGATGGCTTGCATGTTCATAGATCACAATTCCCAGTTGTCTGCCAGGTAGCTCGCTGTGTTTTCACTTTTTCTTTCTTCCTATCTCATTGAGCCTTGACCTCAGGGCACTGTGATGATTTGTTATAACCCTGTGAGAGAATGCTTGCTCTGTAGAAATGAATTCTTTTTCTTATCACTTTTTTTTGTCTCTCTCATTCTCTCAGTTTCGCCTGTGGCTACTAGGGCTCGGCTTCAGTTTAGCCTATGGCAGCATGTTCACTAAGATCTGGTGGGTTCACACTGTGTTCACTAAAAAAGATGAGAAAAAAGAGAAAAGGAAGGTAAGTTGGACCGGGGTTGGCACAAATGTTCAAGGAACCTAAACAGTCATCATTTACTCACCACCGCGTTCCCGGCCTGTATGACTTAATTTCATCTTTAGACCTTGTATTAAGTTACTTATCATTTAAAGGAACAGTTCACCCAAAATTAAAAATTCTGGCTTCATTTACTCGCCCTCGAGTTGTTCCAAATCTCTATAATTGTTTTTGTTCTGATGAAAACAGAGAAAGATATTTGGAAGAATGCTTGTAACCAGACAGTTCTTGGCCACCATTGACTACCAGAAAAATGACAATGGGAGTCATTCTCCCATTGTCCCTACATTCTTCAAAATATCTTCTTTTGTGTTCAACAGAACAAAGAAAATTCTAAAGCAATTTTTCCTACTACAGTAGTCAACGGTGGCCAAGAACTGTTTGGTAACAAGCATTCTTCCAAATATCTTTCTCTGTGTTCGTCAGAACAAATAAACGTATACAGATTTGGAACAACTTGAGGATGAGTAAATGAAGACATTTTTGTTTTTGGGTGAACTGTTCCTTTAAATAATTTTCAGTTCCCCCTACTAACACAAGTCAAAATAGTTCACTTTCTTTCTTGGTTCGGAAACTCTGCAGCATCTGTGCCCATTTACTCTAATAGTAAGAAAAATATCAGCTTACATTTTTTGTGTTCCACAAAAATATAAAATGAAATCGAAACATTGCAACCAAGCCACCTAACTGGCAGCTAACGGCGTAAATTTTGGTTGAACTATCTGTTTCACCACTGGGGGCAGCGTTTGAAAAAAACGATGGTTTTGTGATTCCGTTTGGTGATGGCAGTGATACAGAAATGAGTGATGATAGGGCCATACGCATTGCGCACATCCTCACAGTTCTTTGAACTTTGCACAATCGGCACATCGACAAAAAGAGCGAAGCACTCGTGCCGTTTGTTCAGCGTTATCTACTGCATGTTAAAGAATCCCACACAGCTGACTCTGCAACATTAGATGAGGTTTCCCAGCGTGAAATAGGGGCGAATCTTAGATCACAGACCTCTTCTTCTTTCTATCTCACGTGTTCTTCATAACTATCCATTTCACCGCTGCGCAACACAAACCCACACTGACACATTTCGAGCGCGCTATTAGCATGTCGACACGTGTTCGGTCTGATCCCATGTCCTGAAGCGAAAAGAAACGGCATCAGGGAAAACCTAAGACCTCATCAAACGACGACCAGATTACCCCAACTATAGCAAATCTATGAATATGGATGAGCATTAAGCGTCTTTTTCTTTTATCCGACCTTCAGGGGGCTTTAATATTCAAGTGCTCTGCACAACGAATCAGGGTGACTTTCAACTCTCCCGATGTCCGTAATGGGGCAATTTGCCTAAGTGGTTCGACAGCACTTGAAGAAAGTTTAGTGCTTAGGCGATATGTGCTACAAGCAGTGCTCTCGGGTCATTTCGGTGAATGAGGAAGAGGAGAAAATGTGCTGTAAAGCTCCGTTCTATCCCATTTTTCCAGTCTGGGGGCCTGCAGGGAGCTCGCGGCCACGGATTAATGGAGGAATGGGAACTGAAAATAACTTTATATTTGTAACACATGTTTGCTGATGATTGGCGTTCCACCCTCCAGTTACCCAGCATGCATTGGGATATACAGTATGTGACTGTTATGGTGTCAAAGCAATTTAGTCTTTAGCTTGACAGAAATATAAACGTGATTCAGAACAGCATCTTAAAGGCACAGGCTCTCTCAAAAAAAAGATTTAACTTTACATTCAAAATTTCTGTCATTATTTAGTCACATTTATATTTCTTTAAAAAAACATTGTTTTCGTTGAATGTGTGACCACATCTAAACGTGGCTTTTATTTTGACATTTACTGTGGTGACATCATGTCTTTTTGTTTTCTGCAGCACTTGGAACCGTGGAAGCTGTACGCGACCGTCGCTGTTCTGCTCGCTATTGATGTCCTCTCTTTGCTTATCTGGCAGATCGTGGACCCATTGCACATCACCGTCGAGGTCTGGCGACCCACTCTAAATTTTTGTCGTTGTTGTTACAGTGATTTTATGACGCGGCTCCTTTGAGATGCCTTCGAAGGCCTTTTTTGCAGAGCAAGCTCATGAAAATAGGTGTTAATTTTAAAGGATTGTAGTGCTGTGCACCTCTGCAATGACCTCAATCTCTGTCCGTTAAAGTGCGCGCTCTCTCTCTCTCTCTCTCTCTTGTTTTTCACCCTAAGCAGAAGTTCACTAAAGAAGCTCCAAAAGTAGATCTAGATGTGTTGATTCAGCCTCTTCTTGAGCATTGCAGTTCAGAAAAGATGAACACGTGGCTTGGTGTGTATCCAGTACTTGTCTTCTTGCTCTCTCACTTTATGCATCTCTCTCTTCATTCCTGTTTCTCTATACTTAGATCACACTAGTGGTGTTCGCATCACTTTTACTATTGGTTGTGCTTAGGGATTTGTTTTTAATCTTCACGTATTGCTCATTATAAGGTTCACATTTAAAACTGTTCAATATTTAGGAGTTATTTTGGTATCCGACTACTTCTCACTTTGGACTTTATTAATTCAATGCGTCTCAGAAATGTAAATGAATAATTTGTTGAATGCTGGAATCCCTGCTCCCATTGATTTGATTCCCTGATGACTGACACACAGTCTCTCTCTCTCACTATCTCTCTCTTCCTGCTCTGACTTCACATCAGAGCGCCGCAGTGTAAAATTACATTTTGTGGGTCAGAGCACAGGTCTGTATCTCATAGACCGACTTTCAATACTGTACAGGAGGATAATATTACAGAGGAAGAACCTTTCCTGAACTCAATATAAGATTAAAGTCTACTAATATGGTCCATTTCCTCTCTTTCACTTCCCTGTTCTCCTTATTTCTCTCCTTTATTCATTCATTTAATTTTTTGGAATTTTTTGGGAAAAAGTGCATTACATTGTACAATGCATTACAAGTGTATTACATTGTATAGTCAAATAGTGTTTCAACAAACAACATAGTTCCAAAATGTCCCCCATTTTGTATTTTATGTTCGTAGCAAGTAGATTGTATCAATTTAAATGTTTTTTATGGTTCCAAAGTCAACTACCTTAAAATGTTACGCACCGAGATTTTAAGTCATTTTCGAACACATTGCAATTCAGTCTAATTAATATAAAAAAAAAATGACTTGTTCGACTTGACAGTTATTCTGAACTATTCGTAATTTTTTTATTTGATTAAATACTAGTCTTACATTAAATGCTCACCAATACTGCTACTGTATACAGTATAACGTGGAAGTGGCGGCTTAAACCTTTGAATGCATTCACCGTGACTAATGAATATTCGCCCTTAGGTGTGGTGTTTGGCTACAAGGGTCTTCTCTTGCTGTTGGGAATCTTTCTGGCCTACGAGACCAAGTCCATCTCCACGGAGAAGATTAATGACCACAGAGCAGTTGGCATGGCCATCTACAACGTAGCTGTAAGTCTTTCTCCCGGCTCGTTCTATTTTCACTGCATGTAATGTTCTCTCATGTGGTGACAGCGCGTGATGTGCAAATTGGTGAAATTCATGAGACTGTTGTAATATTTCATATACAATATATGTGACCCAGTCTGTGAAAATAAGTCCCAAAATCTCATTTTGAGATGAGCATCAAAGTTTGATTTCAACCATTAGTTTCACTATGATTTCAATTTTTGACATCACCTTACTCAGTCAATATTAAAGATGTCAAGATTACATTTTGACAGAATTAACTTTTACATGATATAGACATTGAAAAACAGGATACTTTAAACTAACTTGATTAAATTATGGACCGTGGTTCCACACAACAGAAATATGTTGTCTCTACTCAAATCCTTAATGTATGTTGAACTAAACTGAACTGAGTAAACTTAAACAACCATGTCCGGTTAACTTGAATCAATTAAGTTCATCCTATTAAAAGTATTTAAGTAGAGATAACTTGTTTCATTTTTTTATTAAAGCGACTTAAAATCTGGTTAGCAGGTCCTCAACCCAAGCACATGCTCTACACTTTACCACAATGGTAACCCCCCAAAAACATAAACATACCAAAAATCCCCATTTCATCATTTTGATAAAAGATGTAAAAAACAACATTTTATTGCAACTTTTACTCTCCCTATTCAGCCCCGTGCGTAGCATGATGGGAAGTGGAAATCCTGTTCCTAGTTTCTATAACGCTACTTTAATGCAACTAAATTCATTTATGTATACGTAAAATAATTGTGTTGGGTTAACTTGATTTATTTAAGTACATTGAACAAGAATCAAATATTGTTTTGATCTACCTGATCGAAACATGTTAATTTAAAATGTAAACATTTAGTTAAGCCGAAGCATTACTGTTTTTAACCAATTTAACACAATGCAATTGTGTTTGAACATAAAACCTAATACAATGGTGTTAAAACAAAATTAATTGTTTAAATAAAGTGAACAGTATCGTAAAATCTTTTTTTTGTCGGTTTCATCGGATGCACATGCCTGGACTGAATTTTTTTTCATATTTAATTTATATTAATATTAATATATATTCATCTTTTATTATATATTAATTGTATTCAATTACATTAAAACTACTCAACAGTTATAGATTCTTTGCTTTTCTGCCTGCAGTTAAGTTTGGGCCACGTAACCTTTATTTATGTTGTTGCCGCTGAAACCGTCTATAGGATGATTTTATGTAGAAAACAGTAATCACAGAAAATGACTTTAGCTGAGTTTGGGTCACATATATATACACGGTGGGCCCAAAAATCTGAGACTCTATCCAAAGTTGGTATTTGTAATAAAACAAAAAGTAAACCAATTCTGCACTGTTTCAAGGCTATTTCTAGGTCACAGATTAAACATAAGCAGATGTGTTCCATTAAAACATGTTAAAGGGACAGTTCATCCAAAAATGAAAATTCTGTCATCATTTATTCACCCTCATGTAATTTCATACCTGTATAAATGACTTTGTTCAGATGAACACAGAGAAAGATATTTGTAAGAATGTTTGTCATTTTCAGTACCGGGACATCATTGACTACTGTGGTAGGAAGAAAGGTGCCCGAGAACTCTTTGTATTCCTAAATTCTTCAAAATATCTGTTCAACAGAACGAAACATTTTTTTCCTACATGGTTCCCAAACTGTCATTTGGGGAAGGTCACTTGGCTGTTGCGGTGCATTACACTTAAAACAGTTTATTCCTATGAGTAAAAATGTTTGTTGGTGTACGTGTTTTTGTGCTTGGACACTGAACGACGTCCCAGAATTTAAAATAGCTAACATTCTTCCAAATATCTTTCTCTGTGTTCATCAGAACAAAGAAATGTATACAGGTTTGAAACAAACTAAGGGTGAGTAAATGATGACAGGTTTTTCATTTTTGCATGAACTGTCCCTTTAAATCCATTCCTTTACTGTATATTTAAATGAGTGTCTACTGTAAAACAATCCTTACACTATTGAGACTTACTGTGATAAGTAAATGTTCTTCTGTAATGTAACCGCGTCTATTTTTATAAAGAAAACATGTTGCCTGTGCTGTTTTTAGCCCTTTTCTGAATGAGGCGTTGATTGCTGTGGCTTTGTGCCGCTCCGAGTCGCTTGCAAACAGTTTGATTCCGCCAATAACTCCAAGTGCTTTGCTGGAGGATTTGCATAATTGCAGCCATTTGCTAAAACTCAGACTAAAACATCTTAATGAGGAAACAAGAAACACTTCACAGGAAACGTGAACACGATCTCAGCTTTGCCTCGGTCCTACAGCTGTTTAAAATAACATCAAATGAAATCCCAGCATGCACAGCAGCGCGTGCTGTTCGGTGTCAGCGTAACACCCCTCCCTTTGAAGCTTCTCGAGTCAATCAACAAAAACAAACAGATTGGGAAGAAAAGTCACAAATGAGATCTAATTTAATATCTTAGTTAGTTAGGTATTGTACACAGCATTGAGTCAGACACAATAGTAAAATTGAATTTCGGATGTTTTGCTGGATGTGCGTTTCCATCAGAAATAGTATTGTCTGACTGAATAGACCAGAGTCAGCTCCAGTGCTTTAGAGGTCAAAGTTATAATAGAGTTTATTGGGGCTCTAGATATTGTTATTGCTCCGTGCTATTACTGTGTAGGATTGTCTTGGGCAGTTAATAGACAGAATTTTCCTGCAGTGTTCGCAAGATATGACTTCTACTTTGTCATAGAAGAGAATCTCTGTACTTTCATCTTTTTCAATTGCTCTCCTCTCCGTCCTTCAGTTTTCTTTTCAGAATGTCTGTATAATCTTTCACCTCTTAATATCTTCTGTTCCGTGTGCTCTGGATTTTTTCTTAAGGGTAATTTCTGCCCTCTAGTGGTGGTGCCTGTTAAGTGCACTAAGCCGAGGAAAATATGGTCTGAGTCTGAAACCTAAGGCAACTTTTTGCTGCCTAGTTAGTTTGCCTTCAGAACCGTAACTGATTTGAGAACGCCTTTTTAAATTCCAATACAAATTCATAATTAGAATTTTAAAATGAAATGTTAATTGCGTAGAATTGTAATTAAATGTTTGAATAGCAATGAAATAAGAACTTTTTCAATATGAATTAAGCATAAACCATATTATCATAACACATTACGATCCTTTTAAGAAACATCCCATGATATTAATAAAAATATTTGAAATGCTACGTTCAGATATAAAAAACGGGTTTCTATAGCATCATAATTGAAAAAAGTGACATATTAGTTTATTAGTTTACATCTTTTGATTGCTTCGTCAGATGCCGTTTTAATCTTTCAAGCTGTTAGAATTGCGTACAAAGGATTTATCAGGCACATTTGAACGTTTATTTCATTTCTCTCTGCAGGTGCTGTGTATGATAACTGCTCCGGTGACCATGATCCTCTCCTCTCAGCAGGATGCTTCATTTGCATTCGCGTCTCTGGCCATCATCTTCTCTGTTTACATCACTCTCGTGGTTCTTTTTGTGCCTAAGGTCTGTGCACCCACACTACGCCCATGAACGTTCTACCACTTCCACATTCATGTCTTTATGGGGTCACTAGTTTCTCATTCGGGTCTTTCCCTTTACACAGTTTCATTGCTGTTTGGTGAAGTTATGTTTCGGTCTGAATAAGAGTCTTGTTTTGTTTCCTGAGAAGAGTGAAGTGACCTTTGTTTACAAAATGTTTCATAGTTCATTGATTTTTTCATTATGTATTTTAGATTGTTATTATACAGCTTTCTATAATACGTTATTTGCATCGACGGTTCATTTTTATAGGAAAAATATGTTGTACGTAGCTGTGCTAGTTTCATGTTTCTTATATTGCTCCATGATTATTCCTGATATTGATTCCTCTTTGTTTTCTTTGAATAACTTTCTATTTCAGTTACAAAGAAATACATCAAACACTCAAGCAGAGTCAACAAATTCTCACATCCTTAAATATTTTTATCGCATATCGGTCATTCATTTTCAGTACAATGTACAATGTACAGAATCAGAATTTGATTCAAGAGTATTTTTTTGTTTGTTAAATGTTCACATTGTCTTCTTGAAATTGCCCTCTTGAAACGATCTTATTGGTTGTTTCTGCAGATACGTCGTTTGATCACCCGTGGCGAGTGGCAGTCAGAACAGCAGGACACGCTAAAAACCGGATCCTCCACAAACAACAACGAAGACGAGAAGTCACGCCAGCTAGAGCGCGAGAACAGGGAACTCCAGAAGATCATACAAGAGGCACGTGTCTTTCTCTCTTTTTCCATCCGTCACTTCCTTCCTCTGCCCATCTGTACACAGCCTGTGTGGTGATAATTAACATTAGAAAAGACTAAGAAATGAATGAGATCCCAGAAATCTGCTGGAGAGATTATAAGCATCCTTGTATTTTAATATTTGAATCGTTTACTCACCCTCATGTCATTCCAAACCTGTATGACTTTGTTCTGCAGAACACCACAGAAGATATTTTGAAGAACGCTGGTAACCAGACAACAATGACCCTCGTTGGCTTGCACAAAACCAGACATTTCTCAAAATATCTTTCACTTTCATTGTTTTTTGTCCATACATTAGAAGTGAATGGGTGCCGACGCTGTTCGATTATCAACATTCCTCAAAATATCTTCATATAAGTCATGCAGGTTTGAAATGACATTAGGGTGAATAAATGATGACAGATTTTTCATTTTTGGGTGAACTATACCTTTAAGCAAAATGTAAGTACCAAAAAGTAGTAGCATGTGATATGACTCATGCTCTGTATTTTAAGATTCATGATGAAACCAAAGCTGACTTTGTATGAGGAGCAGCCCAAAATGACATGACAGTAAATGATGACAGAATTGTTATTAATGGTCTCCAAAAATCATTTTTCACACAGAAGGAGGAAAGAGTGACAGATCTTCGGAATCAACTCGCGGAACGTCAAGCCTTGCGTTCTCGCAGACCCACGTCCGTCCAAAATCAGAACCAAAATCACAGCGTTCCTTCCACTCAGACGGTCCCGCCAGGCTACACAGACCAACAGTCTCTGCCTTCATCCTTCTCCAATTCCTCCAACCTCTACCAGGGCGAAGGCAAACTGAGCCGAAACAACTGCCACAACAGCCGGTTGCCCCTCCTGTACAAATGATTCAAGGCTCCTGATTGGACGAATCTCGAGAAAGCAAGTAGTGTCTGTTAACCTGTAGTTTATTTTTAAGTTGACTTACCTTTTGGCTTCCTGACATTCCTTGTGACTTCCTAATTGTTTACTTTTTGAGTTACAAAAACATATTCATGGAAATACTTTTACTAAAACTACACGAAGTCTGTGTTGCACAAATATCATATTTAATTTATAGGTGTATATAATTAACCAATGATGTCAGTAAACAGGAGTCCATTAGTCAAACTTATCAACAGCCTTTGTAGGTTGGACGGTGCTAATTCAAAGAATCCGAGCGATTGAGTTTAGTGTCAGATAGAAGAGCGTCCGTTCGTTTGTGTTCTGCCGTTATTTTGCCCTTGAGCATAACACCTACATCGCTTAACATTTGAAAAGACGAGCCGAGTGTCACTTTAATGAGAATCGTGCGACAGAGGGTAACAGATGCTCTTTCTCATCCGGCTCACAATAGAAAGGTTTTAGCCGAAGCTGCGATTAACTTCTGAAGGTATCTGACCTGAATCTGGTCGATACTCTGTTTTCTTTTAATAATGTTCCTCCTCAAATCCTTACGGCTGTGTGCCAGGGTCTTTTTTGCATTATACTTTACAATTGCAATCCCTGGGATCGAACCCATGACGTTGGCGTTGCTAACGCCATGCTCTAACCACTGAGCCACATATGACATGAAATAAAAAAATTTTGCTTATACGATCATGGTGGGAAATAGTCCTGATAAGTTCATCACTAATAACATGTTGCTTGTCAGATCGGTTGTGTTTTGTGAGTCACAGTTTCTGTGGCTTTCGCACTTTGCAGGCCAGATTTGTCATCACCGAGCCAACAACTCTATTTTATTACAAGTTATATGAGGAAGATTTGCTTTGTGAGAACTCCATGTTGTACTTCATATGAAGAGTTTGGTTCCAAAACAAGATAACATAAATCATGTTTTTTTTATTGTGCATTCTAATAAATATCAATCAAACTGCATTTGGTTTGTTTTGATTTAAGCCATAATAACACAAAAATTACAGCTAACTAACACAATAAAAATATGATTTTTTTTAAAAACAATGAACTCATTTTGGAACCAAACTCTTCATATATAGGCCTATAGGAAAAATTAAGAGACCATTCCAATTTGTAATTTAATCAGCATTTCTAGATGTATTGCAGTCATTCCAGTCCAGTGTCTGTTGGATTTCAACAAAATCAAACCTTAGGAGTGACAAAGTCCTCCAACAGCAATGTGAAAGACTGACAGCATGACAAGACGCATTAAAACTGTGATGCAAATTGAGGTAATCACATAACAAATCATTTTTGAACTTTTCCTAAATACATGTACAAATAATACTGTTGTATTGCTTAAAAGTGTATATAAACTTGTTTTCTTTATTTAAGGTCTGAAAAATACAGAGCATCTTTTCTGCTATTTTCACCTGTTTCTCCAGTTTTCGTTTTCTGCAAATAAATGCAAATAGAAACAATATTTTTATTTGAAATTTAGGAGGAATATTGTTAGTAGTTCACGGAATTAAACACAATGATCATTACCTAAACACATACCTATAAATCGTAAATTCAGAAAAAACGGAAATCATTTTGAAATGGTCTACTAATTTCCCCCGCGGCTGTAGATATTTCTGTAAACACTGTTGCTGAATTCTAACCGATGCCTAGATCCTACAGATCATTCCTGGTCTGTGCAATACATTTATTTTTACTTTTATTTACATCTTTTTATTTTAAAATAATGTTGTACCTCTTACAAATGGGAGTATACACATGTAATCTACAGCAGTAGTCCTCACCTGGTTTAGTTAAACACAGATTTAACTGTACATTGGACATTATTGACTGAACACAATATCAAACCTGTAATCGTCATTTAATGGGTCATATTTTCGATGACCTAGTTCATGGTTTTCAAGGATGATGGCATGTCAAACAACCTGCCTATGTAAGCATCTACCTAATATGGCTAAATTCTGCCAAGTAACAAATGAATTTGAGCCATATTGAGTTTCATGGCCTCATGGAAACAGCAACAAAGTATGGAAAGTGTTTTTTCTCTTCTTTTGAAGTTATAAAGCTTGGTTATTTTTCTATTCTAAATGCATAAATACATAGTTAATTGCATTTTAGTATTCGCGTTCAACCTTTTCTTACGTTTTTCTGTACCCCTGACCGATGCGATCAGAGCAGGCTTGAGAAGTGACTATTCATTTGCATTGTATAATTTGTACAGTAAATGTACACAAAAACACACAATGTATGATCAATGTCTTTTGTACGATTTCAAAATCACGTTGACGGTCATTTTGTTGCATTTAAACGGATAAATTTGATTCGTGGAAGCTTTACCAATAATTGTTTTATTCTTCTTAAAAACAATTTGACACCAGAATTTATGAACACTGTCACAATTGCATAATTCATAACTACTATGACTGGTTCACAAATGCCCAGACTCGCTCTTCTTGTATTTTTGCAGTTACGGGTTGAGTCAAGAATTTTGTACTTGTGGACAATCTCTATCTATATTTACATTTATTGCAATACTGTTGCGATTACTAATATCCTTTTTCTTTTCTTCTGGTAAGACAATCACATACTATTTTACTATGTTTACACAAGAATACAATATTTGGATTTGTTTTTCAGACAGAACTGTGCATTAATGCATGTTTCATTGTTGTATCTGTATCACTGAAAAGTACTCATGTATAAACTATCAAGTAACAAGCAATGATTCATTTGACAAGAGTAGTAGGCTAAAGCACATTGTTTTCCCTCTAGTATACTAAGCATTCTAGTAATGTAGCTCAGGGTGTGTGACTATATACTGTATAACACTTGACACACTGTAAAAGTACAATCTGTAATTACTGAAACAGTGCCTTTTGTACTCATTGGAGGGAGTGGATCTGCCATTGTAGAGATCTGGGCGGAGTCACCATTGACATGTGAGGGTTGCTATGATAAGGCACTTATTTCTGAAGGCCGTGTACAGTTGCAGCAATTACGGATTTCCCTTTTAAATGTACTGTTTCTTGTCAGGTGTGTGCACTATACCATGAGGCATTTTTTAATACTTCCAGATGTCTGTAAGTCATGTAATTGAGTCCCTTGTGATTTTGGAAATGAAGCAATGAATCTATTATGTATGCTTTAGAAAGTTTCTCTAAATATGCAAACGTTCTGGATGTCAACATTCAATAAACTCATTATTTTGCACTGAGAGTACTGTCGAGCTGTTTTCTGAAGCACCACTCATCTCGTACAATAACAGATGCACTACCATACAAATTAGCAGAGGTGGACGAAGTACACAACTTCCTTACTTGAGTGAAAGTACAGATACTACTGGTCAAAGATTACTCCACTACAAGTAAAAGTTGTAAAGACAGATTCTTACTTAAGTAAAAGTACAGAAGTACGTGCTTTTAAAAGTACTCAAGTATTAAAAGTAAATTTCCTTTATGTCAGTTGTGCATTGTTTTATTGTCGTATACCTTATGCCTCTGAAGCAACCTACTGAATACACTGAGTAGCTCACAGTATCAGTTGTATTAAAGGAGTAGTTCACTTCAAAATTTGCCCCCATTGACTTTCCATAGTAGTTTTTATTCCTACTATGGAAAGTCAATGGGGGCAAATTTTGCAGTGAGCAACTCCTTTAAGAGCTTTATATGTTTAGCACATATATGTTTAGTTTAGATATAATCCTGTATGATCATTTAGCCTAATTATCCTCATTAGCCCCCTAGGCCTATGTATTTATGAGCAGTGTTCTTTTATTTTGTATATTCCCTTAACCAGTTTTAGCAGCAATTTACCAGTAAGTAATAAGGTTCTTGTAAATAGTAAAGTGTAGAAGCCATGTGTTTGTTGGATTTATTACCATTTGTATTACCATAATTTAACTACAAACATACTGTAAACTATAGCTAGTATAATGAACTATGTTCATTATATGTTTAGTTGCTGTGGTTTTACTAAAGATTATTAATTGGAGTATGGTTCCTATATATAGAAAATGGTAAATATGTGGATACTGTGGTTTTACTGCAAATACCATCCCTGCTGAAAAAAACAATGAATTTTTGAATTAGAATGAGATTTTTAAATTAAATTCCTCTTTGTAGTGTGTTTTGGGTTTTATTCCAATAGGATTTACCATCCCATCAATAGAATCCATCACATACAACTAGACAACAAGTATCCATAGTACAAGTCCCATTATAACCATTAAATCCATTACATTTTCTGTTGTATTTTGGGCAGGGTTCTATTGTTTTTATTTCAACAGGAATACTTCAACTATAGTTACTTCAGTAAAAACATCATTCATTCTCCAAATCGCTTTAAATGATATAGCAGCAGATCAGAAGTTAACACGCACGTGTAGCTCAAGGTGTATGTGATGCTTATTTACCGTTTAGCCGTTATGCCGATCATTTTCATGACAATGTTTCTACGATCTTTGACTGATCGTAACCCACAGATGATTACACCACACTTTAACATGTGCCTTTTTCGTCTTTTAATGTTCTATTTGCCTTTTTAGAGCGCTATCAACGATGTAGCAGCGCCTACGTTTACATTAGTTTAGCGGGGAAGATCCCAGAGTTGCCAGATTTGCGTTAAAAAAATCTGCCAAATGGCCATTCAAAGCTTGCCGGAAAACCGCGAGCTTAGAAAAACTGAAATACTTGGCAACAGTAAAAGGTCCTGGCAGATCGCAAGCCAGATAAATTGCGCACACAGGAAACCCCGCTGCATAGAAACCATTTTCTACTTTTGGACCTTTTTATAAATGTAGTGGAGTAAAAAGTATGATATTTGTCTTTCAAATGTAGTGAAGTTAAAGTACAAGTACTCAGAAAAAATAATACTCAAGTAAAGTACAGATACTCAAAAAGTGTACTTAAGTACAGTACTCAGGTAAATTTACTTCGTTACTCTCCACCACTGGGTAAGTCACATGACTGAAACATTTTAGTGAGCCCCATATAGACTGTTTCATCGGCCGGGCGCGCGCGCCTGACCCCCAGTTAACTTGTGGTTTGTGTTTGGCTAGTCACTAGTGTATAATAATATAACTATTTATATTTAATTTAATTCATGTTAATATTAATTTGTATTATTATTTTACTGTGTAATAATTGTATTAAATAAACGATTTGTTGAATTTTGTTGTATGTTCATTTTATTAAAAAAAAAAACAATTTGTTGAATGGGTCCTGTAGTTCGGTTGCATTTAAAGAAACCGTATGGTACATTGACATCTAGCGGTTGAGCTTGGTATCGCAGTCTAAATTCAAAATGTTGGAGAGACAAGTTTAGCCAAGTAACGGTTTTTCTCGGTTTCTTTTGATTGTTATCAGAAATAATCTACAGGCACGCTATTGTTTGTGAATGTGTATCGGAAGTTCAGTTGGGGGTCACAAAAGTGATTTATGTTGTTAAGATGAAACCGCCTATATTTATAATTATAGGGATACCTTTCATGCAACTCTAACCATAATTCAATTCACAATGCAAACACTCCAAAGAATGTTTTTGAAGAATCGTCATCAATGTAATCTACATAGTTGGTTGATGTTGACAGCCTGTCGCCCTGCAGAAGCTTAAAGACAGCGCCGAGATAGATTGTGCTGTACGTCATCTCATTCTCTCCTGATTGGCAGATAGAATGGCCTGAATCCTGCAGTGGCATTTGTCCACCCATTGTATCTGAATACCGCATGATATTGTGGCTTAGGAACTTCTGCGTTTCACCATCTTCACCCACTTTGCACGGTACACCATAGGCCACCTGGCTGTACACGAAATAAAGGCCATCAGCCGGAATGCGAATCTTGTTGTCAATCAGTTCAAGGCCGCCCTGCTCGAAGGACTGCTGCCCACCGCTCACCCACTTCAGTGACTTTAGAGTTTGATTTAGCTCACCTGTGAAGAGAATTGAAAAATGTTTCAGAAGATGACCCCAGGCGCTTAGCAGCTTATATTACTAGTATTGTATTAATACTCTAGGTCCTATAGGAAAAGCAAGCAAGATAATGTTTGATAAAATGCTAACAACTGTCCACCTCTGTCTGTTTTCCCTTTAACAAGCTGGTATTTTTTAGAATCTGGTGAACTCCAAAATGCCCCACTTTACCAACCTAACTGAATTCAGTCTCTTGAAATGAGAACCCATGATTGGTGTACACAGAAGTCAAAGACACAGGTTGAGATGAACTCACCGTGTAAATGAATGGCAGCCTTTGTGCGCTCAGCGATTTACTGTAGGACTTGTCCATGCTCTGTTGAAAAGAGGATTGGGATCAGTTTCACATGTTGCCAGTCATAGCAACAGGAGTAATTAATCATTTTATAATCACTATGCCATAGGTATTTTGTTGTTAATTTTTTGCCTGTTCGCCTTGTTTGTTTTCAGAATTGTGATATGACCATCATTAAATGTGTTGCACTATGTGTTGTTACTGATGTTACTAAATATAATGCTTAAAGAGTACATAACATGAGATCATGAAAATTACATTTGTGTGTAATGTTGGCGTGTTTGAAAGTAAGCAGTCTGCCAAGTTGTAAATCCGAAGGTGAATGAATAAGAAAGTTATGGGCTTGGAAAAAAGGGAGTCGACTCTGAATCACGCAAACAAGTCGTCACTAGTCAGATTTGCGAACCGCCGCGGATTTACGTCACTACATATAGTCCCCGCCTACGTTTAGCTAGGACTGCCCGCGAAAACTTCACTCTTCTCCCCCAAACACTGTAGCTCGTGAGCCTCATTCGTGGTAGACCAATCACAGCAGACTAGACCATCTGACCAATCACATCAGACTAGGCTAGCGGAAAGGAGGGGATTAGACAGATGAATCGCGGAACGAATCATGTGAGAGTCAGTCGAGAAGTGAGGTAAGAATAACTGCCTATTATTACGAAATAATAGTGTTTTTACACCATAAACTTGTTGTTGGACACTCCATAAACCAAAGTAGGACCTTAAAAATCCCTAGTTATGTACTCTTTAAAACATAATACAATGCTGGGAACATTATTTACCTGATGGCGTGCTGATTTGTTCTGCAGACAAAATCTGTATCTCCATGTTGTCCTGTTTCTGTAAGACATCAGAAGTTTATTTATAGCTTGTCATGCATCGAGACCCCACAATTAGTTCATGTTCTTTAATAATTGTTACTTACCACACTAAAGTTTCGCTCTTACCATTAAATGCCAGGCAAAGAAGACAGAAGCCGCTACGGAGAGGTAGAGGAAGACGATTACAGCAAACGTCTTCCATATCCAACTTCGAGAGGACTTAACCTGTATGGGTACCACAGTTTTCAGACACTCCACGCCAGCCTTTAGATCTACAGTTGTTTCGTATTTTGCCATGGTGTTATTTTTCTTAGATGTGTTCCTTTTAGTGATGAATTTGTTCCTGAAATTCTCTGCTTGCTTTCCAATTCATATATGATAAAAAGGGGAAACTCCAATGCTGCCAGTGCACAGCCAATCTGAGGAACAGAGGTTGGGTTCAAAAGGGAAAGAACACCACCAGTTTACAAACCCCAATGCTATACAATATACGCCTCTCTGCATGCAAACTTTTACTGTAAATAAATTAGTTTTACATAAAAAGCAATGAGTTATGCTCATTGATCGATTGTCTGTGTCAAGCACAGATTATCCTGTACACTGGACATGCGTACGACCTAACACAGTTTCAAACCTAAAATCCACATTTAATGTAGTCTAGGTCACATTTTCTGTTTCCTTGACTCATGAAACAACCTGGCTATGTTAGCATTTACCTGACATGGCTAAATTAAGGTGTTTTTAAGGTGTGTTTTATGTCATAGAATAAAACGTGAAAATATTTAGAGGTTTTGGTTATTACAGACCTTATTTCGGGAGATTTACCAAAAACCCCATAGACTTTGGAGCGATGGAACGGGATTTTGCATACAAAATACGTCCCCTGAGCGGTCTGTGCTTGTTTAACCAATCAGAAAGCTTAATCATCACACACGTTTGCTGCCAGCCAATCATGTTGCACAGGCACCTCTCTGAGGCGGGGTCTAGGAGAGGATGCGTGTGTTCTCATTTTTTTTAAAATCCTTTATTATGATTTATGATTGTGTGTTCTCATTTGTGTTCTTCTGGTGGAAGTTAGCAAAATAGGCAGCTAATGTTTTTTTTACCAAGCCTTTACATTTTTTCAGGGCCTTTAAAATAAGTTTAAAGCAAAGAGTTGAAAAATAAGAGAGCTCGTACATCGGAAAGTGGCTTCAGGTAGAGAAAAGTATTAAGTTACATTTTGATAAAAATATATTGCAATTCTGTAACTTAGTTGAATAAAAGGCATTTATCAAAACAATTTAACCCCATGAATCCTTACGTTTATTTTGGGTTGCCAAATAACGTTCAGCGAATACAATAGTCGCTAAATAGATACAAAGAGACAAAACGTATAGTGGACGCATCTGCAAATAGACGTTGCGTTTGCCTGAGATTAACTTTACCTTTGTGAATGTGTTTAAATTTTAGATTGGCCAACTGCCAGTGTCATGGGAATGGTTTTAAAGTCATTTTTATCCCTTGTGTCGAAACGAACTACTCCTCAATCTGATAATAATAATAATCGTATGAGTGTGTTGAATAAATGAGTCCCATTTATTTCTAAGAGGTGTTTGTGCATGTGCAAATTTTCTTTTGGTGTGCTGGACTGGCGCTGCGCAGACCGATCGGCGTATGACATCAAAGTGCCGCGGGAGCGATGAGGAAAAAACAGATTTCTCGCGGTACTTTGATGTCATACTGCAGTCGGTCTGCGCAGCACCACATGAAGTCCAACACACCTTTCTTGTCCAGCAGAGGTCGGTTTAGCCCACGCACGCCCTACATCACAGCTCTCCTCCCTTCCGAGTGCAACCGAAACAGTGATGCAACCCTGTACATTCTATGGTCGGGTTGTTTGTTTTAAGAGCACTTGGGAGGAAGCAGTAGGTGTTTGTGAGGTGTTGTCATTTTTTGTCAAATAAAAGGAAGTTCGACATTAGGAGGTTACAGAAGTAGAGTCACATGCTGGAATGTAAAAATACCCACTGTGTTCATGTGTCCCATCACATGAAGTTTGTTCTTCTTTTTGAGAGGACATGAATGCCTTACAGCTGTTCGGAATGGGATTAACACGTTTTAGTTTATTGAGGATCTTCACTGTCAGCATGTCAAATTCACAAAGGAATGCCAAAAACTTTCAGATAAAGAACAATACATTCATTTTTAAAATCATAGCATATACACTTATACTTAATAAATAGTTAAATAAAACAACGAGAACAAATAAATACACATAAAAGTTATAAATAAATCTACGCACTAAAACAACATCGTTCTTCGAACGTTCACATCCCTCCATTATTTCTACAACGAAATAAGATGATACACGTATTAGCATACATTTTAAATAAAACGTAAGAGGTGTAGTGCCTGTAGTATACAGCTCATGACTGGGTACATAGTACCCGATGCATGGCCCTCTCAATGCATCTTTTGCGTTTTAGATCCAAAACGTATGTTGTGATGCAATAAGGATACTTATGATTATAAGGATACCTTTAAACAGATGCCCTGAGAACATTCTTTCAAAGTTGTACCACAAAAGTCTTGGTGGCATCCGTGTTTGTAAAACAGGTCATGCATCTACTCTAACCATGATTCACTTCACAATGCAAACACTCCAAAGAATGTTTTTGAAGAATCGTCATCAATGTAATCTACATAGTTGGTTGATGTTGACAGCCTGTCGCCCTGCAGAAGCTTAAAGACAGCGCCGAGATAGATTGTGCTGTACGTCATCTCATTCTCTCCTGATTGGCAGATAGAATGGCCTGAATCCTGCAGTGGCATTTGTCCACCCATTTCATCCGAAATCCGCAAGATATTGTGGCTTAGGAACTTCTGCGTTTCACCATCTTCACCCACTTTGCACGGTACACCATAGGCCACCTGGCTGTACACGAAATAAAGGCCATCAGCCGGAATGCGAATATTGTTGTCAATCAGTTCAAGGCCGCCCTGCTCGAAGGACTGATCCACACCGCTGACCCACTTCAGTGACTTTTCACCTACACCACCTGGGAAAAGAGAAGGTAAATGTTTTAGATGATGTTCCAAGGCACTTAGCTTGTCATAAAATGTTTGCCACCTAAAATATGGGAGTTTGTAAGTGGGCTTCCTGTTTTTTGGGGTGTTGTGGTTAATCATCAAGGTCTTTTTTAACAAAATACTGTATGCTATGATAAAATCATGGTTAAACTGTTTTTGGAGCTTCCCCGCCTTTCGCCTACAAGCCCACAGCCGAGCCATATCTACGTAAGGGCTCTTTATATTACGAGGATTGTATTACTACTCTAGGAAAACCGAATAAGCAAATGTTTGATAAAAACCCACGGTTGCATTCCTGTGCTAACAAATGTCCACCTCTGTATTTTCCCCCTTTAACAAGCTGGGATTTTTCCAGATCTGATTAGGTCCCACTTTACTAACATGACTAAACTCAGTCTCCTGAAATGACGTATTGTGAGATGGTGCTGCACACAGAAGTCAAAGACACAGGTTGAGATGAACTCACCATGTAAATGAATGGCAGCCTTTGTGCGCTCAGCGATTTGATGTAGGACTTTTACATGCTCTGTTGAAAAGAGGATTGGGATCAGTTTCACACGTTGCCAGTCATTCTACATCTAACACAAGATACCATTTGAATTCCACTTTTGTTGTCTAGTTACTTTATTTGGCCGTTTGCCTGGTTAAGAATGACATTTTTGTCCAGTTGCTGTTTTGGCTTTGGTATAGCATTGATGTGCTAAGAGATTGAGCCTTCAAGACTTTTGATAAATATAATGATTGAAAATGTAGTAGGGAATAATATTATTTACCTGATGGCGTGCCGATTTGTTCCCCAGACAAGATCGGATTCTCGCTTTTGTTCTGTTTCCTGTCCTGTAAGATACATTCAAGTGTATTTATAGCATTGACCTCATAAGTAAATCTCACTATTAGAAGTACTTCAATAATTGTTGCTTCCCACACTAAAGTTTCGCTCTTACCGTCAAATGACAGGCAAAGAAGACTGAAGCCGCCGCACAGAGGCCGAGGAAGACGATTACAGCAAACGTTTTCCATATCCAACTTCGAGAAGACTTGACTGGTAGAGGTACCACAGTTTTCTGATAGACACCCTGCACGTCAGCCTCTAGATCTACTATGGTTGTTTCGTATTTCGCCATGCTGTTACTTCTCTTAGATGTGACCCTTTTAGTGCGATATTTGTTTCTGAAATGCTCTGCTAGCCTTTCGAGTTATATCATGTAAAAAGGGGAAACTCCAGTGATGTCAGTGTTCAGCTGTCTGAGGAACAGAGGTTGGTTTGACAAAGGGAAAGAACACCTCCAGCTTACAAACACCAACTTTCCACCCACACACACCACACTGCTATGCTATCACACAACTCTCCATGAAATGTTTAAATTTTGCGTGATGTAAAAAGTAATGGGATAAATAATGGGATAAAATTAACCAACATTATTGCATTTGATTATGCTCAACAAGTCATTAGTTAATCTTCCTTAAGTAGTTACAAATGGCATAAAATGTTTTGCTTTATTTTTATACACCATACACATTTATATTTAAATTTGAAATATGCCATTAATCTTAGTATACTCTACGATTTGTAAATACGCAAAACGATGGTTTAGTAAAGCAATTTCGTAATCTTTCATATAGCGGTATCTCTTCACTGACTTCACAATACAGCCTGATAAACCGGCTGGGTGGTGAATGTGCCACAGATACTTTCAGTTTCGGGCTGGTGATGTAATGACAGTCCATTACTTGACCTGTATACAGCTGACACACTTCCTTTTCGGAGATTCCACCCTTTGAAATTCTTCTGGCTTTTACAGTGTTGTTTTTGTTTTCCCTCTCCTTTTCACTCTCGTGCTCTCCCTCTCTCTTTAAAACATTATCTCACACTCGCTTTCTTTCGTCAAAGAGAAAATCAGGTGTGTTATTAAAGTGAAATTGTGAATGCGTATTTTAAGTTGAGACTCGTACAGGCTTTCTGATGTGAGACACAATTGATACATTTTAAGGAAGACACAAGTGTTCTTCCAAGTATAGTGCTGTTTTTATAGTTCATACGTTTCTAATCTACATAAGATCGGTGTATTTTTTGATAGTGTATTTTGTCCAATTTGGGCTGTTCTATGTGCCTGTCCTAATTTGCCCAAGTTGGCAGCAAAATCTTTTTGTTTCCTGCCCTCAAAACATGAAAAAAGGAAATGCATGACACCATAGCCCTCCATATATCCTCATCACTAAACAAGGCCTGTTAGCTCATCCCTCTCTTACTTACAGCATCCTGTTTGTTTGTTCCCAGTTAGTCATGAGTTGAAGCTGCGTTTGATGCTTTTTGGAAAGATTTTTACATTAAGAATAGAATAGGTACAGTATATACACCCAGGATTGCACCATCTGACTCTACAATATGTGTCTATTGCTTTATTCCTAATGTTGCCTAATTAGGGAAATGCAATGGAAAGTGTTTACTTGTTAAGTTTCCTTTTATCGCCCAACTTTGAAGCTGATTTTGTTGAGGATCTGACTCCCCGGGCCTTGTATGTTGTTTCTGATGCAATGATGCGTTATATGTCAACAAGAAGTGATATTTATCAGGTTTTGTTCTGTATTTGCGAGGTTGCATGACATTTACGGCAAGTGATGTGGGTCTATGTGTGGGATTTAAAAGGTTTGTTCACCAAAGAAGGTGACAAACAATCATTACGGTAGGATTTGCATTCAGCAGTGGCAACAAACAACCCACCGGGTCTTTTTTGCTTTAGATAGCTGGTTATCAGGTTAATGACATCAGTGCAGACATGATGATTAGATCGTCTATATTTGGTTGTAAAATCAGCTTTGTTCTTAAAATATATCAATTTAGTTCATTTACAGTAAATATGACAATTGTGTCATCGATTACTGACTGTCATGATGTTTGAAACCTGTATATGACCTGCTTTTATTTGTGGACCATTTTGTACAGTAAAAAAAATGGAGACCGGTTGGGTTGAAGTCCAAAAAAGGAGTTATACTGGCTTAGAATGAAATACAAACACAGGGCAGAGATGATGATCATTGTGTTAAAGGGACAATTCGCCCAATCATTTATTCACCCTCAAGTTGTTCCAAATCTGTATACATTTCTTTGTTTTGATGAAAAGTAGGAAAATAGTAGGAAAAATGACAATGGTTTTTTGACATTCTTCAAAATATCTTCTTTTGTGTTCAACAAAACAAAGAAATTTACAAAGACACTTTTCCTATGGTAGTCAAGAACTGTTTGGTTACAAGCATTCTTCCAAATACCTTTCTCCGTGTTCATCAGAACAAAGAAATTTACACCGATTTAGAACAACTCGAAGGTGAGAAAATGATGACAGAATTTTCATTTTTGGGTGAACTGTTCCTTTAAATGCTAGGCCTAGAGTAACAAATCATTGAAAGTTTTATTGCACCATCATTTTATAAGATTTGTATATCAGTAATAAAGATCAGGAAACCGCATTTAAAGACACAGCTTTTTCTGTCAAAAAAAGGTCATAGTGGTAAAATATCTGCAGTGTAATCTTAGGGCACTTCAGGTGCTCTCTGTAGAACCCTTCAGAAAGCATCACCACCAAAGAGCACCTGCAGCATAAGATCAAAGTGTAGCGCTATGAGAGGGGGAAGTGTGGGAAAGCCCCCACATTTTCATGTGGTTATGCAACCTACCTTATGGCTGGGTTGGTGAACTATGTAAGGATTCCTACCATGATTTCCATAGTTTTAACCCCTCTCCATTTGAATCTTCTTTTGTCCCCATAATGCTCCACAGAGGAAGGGATATATGACGCGTAGCATGGTTTCACAGCTTCAGTTTAGTTCTGGTTTAACACCTTTACCACAGATAATAAAAAAAAGAACACAGACTCTGCTCTAGTTGTATGTCAGATGTAGATGCTCAGAGTAACAGGCGTTTCTATATGACTTTTTGAGCTAGAATGATAGCCCCGTCACTGACACGTGCTTATGAGTGTCCGGGTTACAGTCCAGCCTGCATGTGTTCTGTTGTGTCTCTTTCTGTGTATCATTAAAAATGCCAAATTGTCCCGAAACAAAACTTCATGCTACGTCATTTAAACCTCACCTGCCACTATGACACACGGCAATGAAAACGATAGTCATTTTACCAAAAGGAAATTTTAAAGATGGATTTTCAGCAAAAACAACTTAGAAAACACCTACGTGTTATTGACGGACCACCTGCAATCTAGTTGAATCTCTTAATGTGGCAACGTTATGAGTATTGGAAATTTTTATACCACTTAGCACACACATTTTTTCATTTAATTTAGGCATATTACGGTGTGCCTTACCAGCACTGCGGAGGTCATTTGTTCAGTTTTGTACATTTTCATGATAACGTTTTTTTACTAAATGATGATCAAATGACAGAGAAGAGCGTATTACAGACATATGAGGACTGAGTGCACATGCAACAATTTATAGAGCTGATTCAGGTGCATGGATTGTAGTGATGGAGCAATTTCAATAGACATCCAGAACGAGACATTTAAAAATGAGCCTGTCTAAACAACTCCATTTTGTGGTTGCATTTGACTGTGGCTTTGTAGCTTACATTCTGAACAGCTTTAGCAAAACCACAGCCTCACAGTAAATGAGTAAGGTTGTATTTGTTAACACATACACTAACATGAACTAATGACCAGTATAGTTTTCTGTGAATGTTAGTTAATGCCACAGTTGTTTATGTTCAACCCAGTCTCACAGAGCATAGTCACGAAATTTAGACCAGTGTCAGTCAGCACCACCTTTTTTCATGTCACATAGACTTTTTTCGTGTCACTGCTGCATGACTTTCAATATACAGACCACATGTGTATATACATTTATATATTTATAACCTGATATCAGGAGAAGTGCATATATCACAGGCGAAAAGGCTAATTTTGCTAAAATGAGCGCGTTTTACCAAGTGGCAAAGCAACAAAAAAGACCCACTAAACATATAACGTCACAGTCAAATCGTAATAAAAAGTACGAATAAGATCGTAAAAATTCACATGAATGAGCCAACTCATCTGATTGCGTTGATATATATTTATACATATGAAAGATGATTAAAATACATTAGATTGAAAGTCGTGCAGAGTGACACAAAAAAGGGAAAATTTGTGTCGCTGAACAATAAATTAAATTTTGTCACAAATTCACAAAGACTGTGTAACGTTACACTGTTAACAAATACAGCCTTATTGTAAAGTGTTACCAATTAATTTAAGAAGCGATATTTGTTATTTAACCAAATATTATACTAAATGATTTCAATTTTTCATAGACTGAAATAGTGGTGCAGGCAGGGTAGCATTGTCTGCTTTAGAGGATTGTCTTTTCACAAAGAGAGTTTACATTGCTCTGTGCATATGTGCAAAAAACCACAAGCTAACAGGAAATGGCTGACTGTGCACAAACACACATTTACAAATAAAGGTTCAGTTGCTTTGCATATTGGCAGATACTGATGCTGACAACGAGTTCTTCCATTCCTTCATGTTAAAGTAAGTTTTGTAAGTTTTAACAAAAGGTTGCACTTTTTGTCTTTTCATGTTCTGTATAGGTGACCTTTATGTTGCCTAAGCTAAATTTATGTCAAATTCTGCACTCTAAAACTGATGGGTTATGTTAACCCATTGATGGGTCAGATATAGACAAAAACCCAACAATTGAATATAATGAATCCAGAAATTTTGGGGTACATTGAAACCAATGGCTGGGTTTGTCCATGTTTGATCCAACCTTGCTTGGGTTGAAACAACCAAGAATTCTTTAAGAGTTAAGAACACAAATCCTGTTCATAAGCACACAGCACATATCTCACATACTGAAAATAAAAACAGGAACACATGCAGACGACATGCCTTTGCATGCATCCTTCTTCACCATGTTGAGACCCGTTGCAAAAATCTGAACAGGTTTGGTTTCTGATTCGGTTATTGAAAAGGGCCACCGTACAATCGGGGAATTTTACTACAGATCAGTAGTCTGCGTGTGTGGAAGAAAGTAAAGCAAAGTAGAAAAGAGACCAAAAAAGTGAAGTGTTGCTTATGAAACAGGGACATGAGAGAAATGCTTCGCTTGTACATTTTCAGGAATGCCGAAGACTTTGATGAGGTCAGTCTAGTGAAAGAAGAACAGAAAAACCCTGTTTGTTTATTAATGTCACCATTTCAAGTTATGAACTGAGCCAGGCATAAATACAGTAGACACACTATGGTACAGTATGCTGCATTTATTATTTGTACAGTTTTTATATTTTATATAATATATAAATATTAAATACAATATATAAATATAAAGCACAAAATGCTCTGTGTTGGCTCTTAACGCCTTGCCATAGTTTGTCATCCATAATTTGACATTAATAGACAGACAAAGGTGAAATGACTTTTCGCTGTGGGCAGAGGAATATACTAAAAAAGAGGATTTATAGATACGGGGAATTCAGAATTGTGACTCACAGTACGTGAAATTAGCTGTCATTGCCTTTTGCGGTTACAGTTTGTAAGTGGAGGTTGGCTTTTCGAGCCTTTGTGAGGTACAGTACCCCATTAATACAGTCAAATGTCAACACCGTTTCAGGACACGAACCAAAACCAGACCGTTTACTAAATATTGACTTTGACATTCAGTACCTCCCCTGTGGCCTAGGTGGGTTTAGGTTTGAATAGGCTAGGGAAAAGGCCACATCGCAGCAGCCAGAATTCTCATGTTGACTGGCTCCATCATGTGGCAACCTGAAGTAAATGAATAAGAGAGTCATGTGTTCATCTTTGGGTTACATAATACAATATGGCAATTCAAGTTACTCTTCACTACAGTGTGTTTTGCTGCAAGTAGACTATTTTCATAGAGCGTGCATGAATGATAGTAGTTCTTATAAAGTGACACATAAATTCACAAAATATGCTTCAAGATTTATTTCAAATAAATCAAATTTATTTCACGCCACCATCTGTTTATCAGGACTTCAGGTTAAATTAAAAAATTAAATAATTTTAAATAATTATATTTTACATCTAAATAAGAGTTTAAAATAAAATACACAAATAACAATTTGCACAAGAATTTATTTTAAGGCAAAATATTTGAATATTAAAAACGTAAAAATATTCGACATAATGTTTAGAACTATATATATTTAAAACTAACAAACACAAGAGAGAAAGTTCATTTTTTAGAACCCAAAAAGGGCTTGAGAACTGACCATACGCGGTTCATTTGTTACTTCTTTAGAGCACTAAGTGCAGAATCTGAGCGTTCAACAGTGCAATTTGCTTTTGTCATATAAATACAGACTCTAAGTGACACGTACATACTCCATCAGATAAATAATTTGATTGAAAGTGGTGTACCAAATTCCAAATATTGAAATACAAGCCTCGCAATTCCAAAATGCCCCTGAGAAGGATATAAAGGATTTCATATGAAAAACTATTTACTACAATTATTGGTTTGAAAGGGAGAAGATTTCCCAGTAAGTTTCCCACTCATTTTTTAAAAGTGTCATGGACTGTGGGATTATCAGACTGATGCTGTCTCCCGCCGTCAGATATACCATTCTGTTGATTGACACAGATCCTTCTTCATAGCGTATGACCTCAGTCAGCTTCTTCTTTGATTTCCCATCTCTTTTATTCCGGAGCAAAGTTACAGTCTCCTTCCCCTCTTGCTTGCTTTGATTTGCTTTGGATTTGTCTGTGTTAGTGAAGGAGACCTGGGCATTGATGTAGTACAAGCCATTAACTTTAATTTTAAGAGCATCGCTCTCCAGAGAGAGGGAGCTGTTCTCACACGGAGAACTGCATATCCAAGACTTTTGGTCATCTGATGTGGCATGTGGGGGAAAAAAGATCATATTAATGACAGTCTGAAAACTGAGAACACATGAACTTCATCTTACGAAAAGAGAATTTATGGCTTTATTGACTATTCATTCTTGGTGAATTATGAATTAATAGGTGGTAATATAATGATGATGTTATTAGTCAGATCCTTCGGTGCATTTGGTTATATTGTTTTGTTGCATAGATACATTTGAGAGCACAATTTATTTATTGCACTTTATTCCATCTCTGTACCATCAAACTATCATCGTTCCATTTGTGGGGGCCTTTCATCCCACATCTATCTTGCATTAAAACGCAGTACGGTGAAGTGAGATCAGGCAAGGAGAGCCTTATAAAGGACATTTCCACTTCCCTTCGTGTGCGCCGCACAGCCTTACACACGTCTGTAATATTTCCACTGATTCACAACGCCTCTGCAGTAAACATTTAGCATCACCCCAAAGACTGTCATTGCGGTCACTGTATCTGGTTCATCTCCTGAGTGAGTGGAGGCGAGAAACCTCCACAGGCACACAGCGACAGAGCTGCAAAAGTTTTCACTGTTTCCTACGTTAATGGAGTGAAGGTGAGACGCCATATAACCGTAAGTAACCTGAATGAAACGGCTGCACTTATACATCATATACACATCAAATCGAGTGTGGGTTTGATGACTTTGTGCTTATAGTATGTAAAATTATACGATTTTTAAGATACGCTGTGCTTACTACAGGGCTTTTGCACAATGACAAACATCAGCTATGTACAGTAGAGTACCCGTTGGAAAATTCTGGACAGATTCTGTAATATTAAAATCACTTTCAGGCCTAAATGAATTCTTTAAAAGCAGAGAACCACACGTCCAACTTCCTCAAAACAACAGAGAAACCAAGAAAAATAACGAGACAACCAAAAGTCCCTTTGCAGCGTTTCTGTGAGATACAGAGAAAGTGAAAAAGGGAGAGTTTGGTTGAGGATGGTGCTCACCCCAAATGAGACGAATGTAGCTGACAGACTGACCAGGCGGGAAACCTGAAAGCAAAAGTGAAACCAATGATTTTCGCTTTTCAAATTCAAAACTGAGGTTTAAAGAGCACTGACACTTAAAATAAACACAAACTGAACGTAAGACTATTGAAATGATGTTATTTGACATTCTGTATTGTTTATTGTTCATTATAATCAGATAAGGATGTGTTAATTATTAACACACTGTTTGCGTTATGCCACATTGTGTGTCATTTAAACACATGGTGTGTTTTAATAAATGAAAGGGACAACACAAGTTGAGTTAAAAGTAACCCAAAATGTGCCGTCCCAGAAATGACACAAAGATGTGTTCAGTTAGAACAACATTGTTTTTAACACAACTGTTTAAGAGTGTACACCATCTGTCCTGCATTTACTCACCCTTCTGTTTGTCATTGTGAGGAGTAACGGCTTCTGTAAAAGAATTTGAAATTAGTTTCTGTATTGCCCACCCGTAATGTTCCATTATACTGTTGAAAGAAGGACCGAAACAGATGAATGCAAACCTTTACCTGAGCATGTATTGAGCTGTATGAAAAACAAACAAACAATGCGTTCATTAGTTGTTGATATTGAAAGACAAATCAAATGCTATTACAGAACAACCAATCCCCAGAATTATTTATGACTATAACAACACAATAATGGGACAGAGCCACGGTTTACTCTACCTCTTTCTTTGTTATGGCGAGAAATGCTGTCATTATCAAAATAGCTGCGGACATTAGGCAACACCAGCCAATCAGGAGCCGGAACCTGGGGTGATTCGAGCCAGTCATCTTCGTGACTAGCACAAATCAAGAAAAAGGAAACAAAATGTATCAGTGAACCCAATATATATTTACAGAATGATGTAGGATGAAGCATCCATGTACTGTAGCCTATTGACCTACATGCATGGGTTGACAGACAGCCTTAGAAAGCACGTGACTCAAACACTGGCACAAAATATTGGCAACTCAGACAGAATGCAACTATCAGAAAAAGATCAGAATTTGCCTGATGAGCAAAAATGTATTTATCAGAATCTAAACTCACAGAGAAGAATGCTATAGGCCTATAACATTCTCACCTAGAGACCAGAAACTAGATCTCCAAAGCAGTTAGAAGAATGCAGCATTTCTCTTTTTTTATCCAAAGCGACTTGTGAATGAGGAACATCGTGCGTGTATGGCTAAAATAAGCAGCGGCACACATGCCTCTCACCTTCGTGAGGTGATTTCCCCATGTCACCCACAGATACCCAGGCCTCACACACAGGTAAGTAGAACAAGAGCTACGGGTCTCTACAACTCTTTGAAATGGAACATTTAATGTGACAGTGCACTAACCAAAGCTTATCTTCTTATCCCTTGTGTTTGTTTGTTTGTTTGTACAAATACCCGTATTTTTAAGGTAAGAATGTGTTCATTTCTGAAAAATAATATGGCTTTACTAAGAAAACTTTTGACTGATTTAGTTAAACTTTTGCGCAAGAAAGGCTGTTCCTTCAAGCCTCTATTGGCTAATATATTCCAAACACTCAGGACTAAGAAGAGATGAGTGGTGCGGTTGTAAAATTGGGAAAAAAAACTACAAAACGATTCATAACTCAATAAGGATAAGAACCCTCCTCCCTATGTCATCTTTAGACATCTTGCAGAACCATGGCTTCAGTGCCATTTCTATATAACTGCAAAACTTAAAGGATTGGTTCACCCAAAAATTGAACCATTTTGGGGTAAACTCTTAATACATTCACTTAATATCTTAACCCTGCTATATCCTAAATCATAGAATGACACACAGGTTGCAATATCCAATGAACAGAAGACAAGTCAAAAAAGTTGATTGAGATTGATTGAGAAAGATAGCTTGACATACCTTAGTGTGTGCTGTAGTGTGAAATGTGACTGAGGGACTGAGAAAACGTGAACAGTAGACATGATCTCTCCCACAGGGTTTCCCCTTTTCATGCTCATTTTATAGCCCTGGACATTTTCTCTCACTCTCTCGCTCTCTCGCTCTGCCTTCTGCTTCACTTTGTGGTCAAGGATGTGGTTGGAAACATAAGATGGTAGATGGTCAAAAACATCATTGCTCATTACAGAAATGAGATATCAAGGGGGCAAATGTGATTGGAATTTCTTGGTGGTCCTGTACAGGGGCTTCGCTATGATAGTAAGTCGTATGCTGACCCATATCTAAACCAAATCATGGAAGATACAAACTCTCATTTTCACATATATATCACGATGTATCATATAATCATGATTTGTGGCTTCTGATTTGAAGAAAAATGAAATTCCACCACACACGTTATCTTTAGTTTTACTATAGGCTTCTGCTAAAAAGGGTCAAAGAAGTTTTGTTCAAGAGATTTTTATCGTGTGTCTGATAAGAACAATCACTCAAGTGGTTGTGTGTTTTCATTCTGGGGGTGGTGCATGGCTTTCATGTTTACACTGATATGGGGATGGTTTTTTTTCACCTATATCCATAGCATTTCTTCTTTTCTTCTCTTGGATGTGTTAAACCCTTTGGGACAGCCCCAATTCAGTCGCTTGTACTTTCCTATGAAGACATTAATACCACATACTCCTACGCAACAACCCACACAAAGACAAACACATACATGCGCTGTCCCTGACAGACGAACTGAACAACCTTAGACCTGCAGCAACCACATTCCAAACATATACAGATTTGTCATCTAAACACATTGACTCTGATCTGCTTTGACCTCGCCCTTTTTCTTCCCATATTCGCACACCTTTTTATTTTTTTAACGTTTGTGATTTACGAAGTTATTGATTCAAGCAACATCCTTATCCGTGATTGAAAGCTGTTGAAATCTTGCATTGGTTTCTATAAGACATGAAAGATGGGTTTCTAAGGAACTAGATAATAGAATGGCTTTAACCAGTGTAATCTCACATTTCTTTCCCTTCCGTTTTTCCGCCACAAACACTGCATTAAAGCATTAACAGCATTTAACAGCTTTAAAACGTATCCTAATATTTGCAACATTTGTCACTGTTGTGAAATTAAAGGAACTGTAAAAAACATAAAAAGATGTGTGTGTGTGTGCGTGTGCGTGTGTCACCGGCAATTAATCTACGTCACTATATGCTTTAGCATTTCCATTACTTTATTGTTGATAAATAATAATGCAGGATATTCTGTCATATTTAGCACAGATATGAAATTGTGTAACTTTGCATGCTGTCTGTATAGTATACCATCATACTGATGAGAGGGAAAGTCTTAACAACACTCAAGCAGATGTTTGTTGGTTATGTGATGCGATCTGCAGATAAGAATAGGTCAATAACAGATTGTAGGTGGAGACTTTTCAGTGGGAAACTCTCACACTTGTTTTGGTACTTTTTCAGGTCAGTTTTCTTGTACCATTTCGAGTTTGTAGGGGAGGGGGAATAAGACTGCAGTGTATGTAGATGTGTGTGTTTGGAACAGGTGAAGGAGTTGGAAAGGGAGACTGATGAAAGGATGAAGAGGAACAACTGAATTGAGATAGCAACATATAGCACGCCATTTTATCTTTAGTTTTACTATAGGCACTTTCGTGACCCAACTGAACATCCGGTTCACAAACAGTAGAGTGCCTGATAACAATCAAAAGAAACCGAGAAGAACCGTTACTTGACTAAACTTGTCTCTCCAATATTTTGAATTTAGACTGCGATACCAATCTCAACCGCTAGATGTCAATACGGTTTCTTTAAATGCGACCGAACTACAGGACTGCAAGCATTTTTGCAGCTGCTGCTGACCTGGAGTGAGAATTTGATTCATAACTGTGATCTGCCAAATGTTATTTTCAGCAAAACCAGAAATCAGTTATAGGTGTGTTTCCACTTCTGCATTTAAGCATTTTGTAAGTTTGCAAAAACCCCAAAAGATTATTTTATAACAATTTATAATGGACTACCAACATATATCGTAAAGGTATACTAATAGTTGTTAGAGAACACAAACAGGCACCCTTCAGAATTTTTCATGGTATGTTACGTACAGTATGCTAGCATTTGTTAGAATACATTTGGATGACTTATACTGACATAACTCTTCATTTTGTGACAGTCAAATTATATAATGAAAGAAACAAAAGGCAAAATTGTGCTATAATGTAAATTAACAATATCAATACTGTAGATTAACACTACCTTAAGGAAAGCAACAACCCAGCTAAAACATGGCAGACAGGCCATAGTCAAAGAGGAAGTCATTGTTGGCCCTAATGGCATATAGGCACTTTTATTTCTAGTAAATAAATAAAGTTTTCCTCTGGGAATATCCAACAGGTTGAGTGGACTAATTAAAACACCATGTTAACGCTGTTTAAGTCACTTTCTGCATTATAGCCTTTTAATGTTTATATATTAAAGTTTTACTATTTCACTATAAAAAATATCAAGATGCAAAATCAAGTAGTTCCATATGCAGAGATGGCTAATAAAACACCCACATGTATAGAGCAAGAGAGAGAACAGGGAAGAACAGAATAGTGAAAGGACAATTTCAAAGGATGCAAACAGAAACGGACTCAGACAGCTTTAGTCAAACGGTTTTCTATTTTAAGAACTGGATTTTCATACCTAAAAGTATCTCAATTTAAATGCACTGTTTGCCATACATTGATGTAGCTTGTCTGGGTTCGAGTCTTATTCTTTACCTCCTCTGCACTGTTCCACAAACCCCCATTTCTCGTTCCCAGTTTGGCCCACCTTCTTTCATCTTTTTCCGTTTTCCATTGCCCCCTCATATCGTCAATAATGAATATGCTGCATCGGCATCACTGTTTATTTTTCTGTTGCAATATATTTGTTTTGCAATTTGTCATCATAAAACAAGAGCCAATTACCATTGGTGACAGTTAATGCAAGTTTGGATTTTAATATATGAATGTAGGCTATAACCATATATTCATATTCCACTTTATTGTATATGGGTGTTCCTGAAGCTCAACTTATAGGTCATTGTGTTAGCAATGCAAATGTGTTGCAAATGGGTTTGATCCCATCACACATACTGATAAAAGAAATGTACTGGAATTGTGTGTCAAATGCAGGTATGGGTGTAAAAAGAAAGAACGTGTTCACAGCAAAGCGAATGACACTTGACTATGATTTTCCAACCTAAAAATAAATAAATAACATAAATGGAAAGTGTGGTCTTTTACTGTTCCACAGACAACTGATCAAAGGAAGAGCATGCAAAGCAAGCATGCATATGAAATAATGCAAGTGAAATAAAATGCATTAGATAAAATAATATTTGCATTGTACATTCATGTCATGGTTCTGTTTATGCAAAGATGCATACATGCTAGTGTGTTTGTGTAAACCATGGGATAAAATAGGGTTATTTTATTTTCAAGTAAACTTTATTATTACTCCAAACAGTGTGTTAATAAATAAATCATACCCCAAAGTAATAATTTATTAATTTAATAGTCTTAACAAAGAAATTGACGAGAGCGCTCTGACGTCATGGCTTACTTCCTCTCTAGCCTGTCGCGCGACACCGGCTAGCATGGTAGCGCGATGCGTTTAGCTTCGTTGCATTAATAATGTTTTAACGGAGCACTAGTCGGTGCAGCAAGCAAACACAGCTTATAACCGCACTGTAAGGAAGGTTGTACATTTAAGGAATAAATTCAACTAAAATTCAACCAAGAATAGCCGCATCTAAGGTAGGAAGAACATCAACGAACTAGCATGCTAACAGTTCCCGAGCACACGGTCGTTTGGTCAAAATATTAATAATAACCTATAAATTGCAATCCTAAAACGTAACTATGTATCAGCGAGTTGTATATTTTAAAATATACTTTATAAAGTTAAATGCTAGTAACGCACTTGTTTAGGGTGGTTTGACAGCAAGTGTCCTATCATGCTAGTGAGTTTTGTAGCAGGTGTTTTGCACACTGTCTGACTAGTTTGTTTTAGTGTACTTCACCATAAATGTATAGTTCTACAAACAGTACGTGTGTTTATGTAAACTTCAGAAACATCTGGAAATGATGGGTGTGCCAGCAGTTACGTGTCAGTGTTGGCCTGTGTTACATAGCACAACAAATGGTGTGACTGTGATATGTACGTCATTATAGCGTTTCTTGTATTTAAAAGTAACATGTTGGTCAATTTATTTTTGTTGATGTTTTCTAGTATAATCCAAGCAGTATGGAAGAGCAAGCAAGCAATACCATAGAGGTGACTGTAAAAACCCTGGACTCTCAGAGCAGGAGTTACACAGTGCAAGCGCAGGTGAGCTGGACTTTTGTTACTATGGAAACTGTTGTTTAATTTTCGCTTTCACGTGCTGATTTAATCGTGCTTTCCACTTCTACACAAGGTGAAGACCAAGGAGTAATGTGACTGTATAGACAATAGTTTAAAGGCATGTTCGCCACCTGACCTTTTGCTGAAATTTTTTGTTTTGTCACGTAGATGACCGTCAAAGAATTCAAAGAGCACATATCATCCTCAGTTGGAATTCCTGTTGACAAACAAAGACTCATTTACCAGGGCAGAGTGCTTCAAGATGAGAAAACCCTTACGGAGTACAGTGAGTTGATTTGCATTAAAACAATTAAAACATCTGCCTGTAAATCTTTACAGGTGACTGCTTAGCAAACATTTTCTGGTGTTGTCATCTTGTGACCCTTTCAGTACAATTCACATTTTTTTAGCTGAACTCCAGAGCACCCATTAAAGGAAAAGTTCATCTCAAAATCAAAATTGTGTTATTTTTACTCACCCACATGACGTTCAACATGTTTTAAGACCTCCCGGCGTCTTCGGAGCACAAATAAAGATATTTTAGGTGTCATCCGAGGGATTTACAGGCCTCCTCGTAGACATCATGGTTATAATTGTTGTCAAGGTCCAGAAAAGTACTAAAGACATCGTTAAGTTGGTCCATCCGCTCATAATGGCTCAATTAAATTAGTTTGAAGCGACGGGAATACGTTATGTGCGAAAAACAAAACTAAATAACGACTTTAATCCATTTATTCTCCTCTGTCATGACAGTCTATGGTGCGCGTTCACGAGAGCACTTCGACGCATGCGCATTCGGTAGGGCAAAAAAGTGCAAGTCTTCCTCAAAATCGAAATCATCAGACATTTTGCGAAGATCAGCTTATATACAGCGTGCGTCTGCTTGTAAACACAGAGTTGCGCTTCCAGGTTGTCAGTCAGAAAGACAGCGTCTGCCCCCACAGAATGCGCATGCGTCAAAGTGCTCTCGTGAATGCGCACCATAGACTGACAAGACAGAGGAGAATATATCCATTAAAGTCGTTATTTCACACATAAAGTATTCTCGTCGCTTCAAAAAAATTCAATTGAGCCAGGATGGACCAATTTAACAATGTCTTTAGCACGATGTCTTTTGGACCTTGACAACAACTATAACCATTATAACCATGTCCAAAAATAGCACCATTTTGATTTTGAGATGAACTTTTTGGAGTTTGCAGTCTTGTGATTTTTCTGTTCTGTCCCTGTTCATCCATCCAGATGTAGACGGGAAAGTTATTCACCTGGTGGAGCGTGCCCCACCTCAGACCTCTCAGCAGGGTGCTGGCTCTGGTGGTGTACCAGGTTCCACTGGTGGGACACAGGGAGGAAATCAGAACCCCAACTCTACTGGTTCTCAGGGGACCCCCCTTGGACCCACGCATGACCGCAATGCTAACAGCTACGTTATGCTGGGTACTTTTAATGTTCCAGTTAACATTATGGACCCTCAGCAAATACAGGTAGATCTTTGGTGTTATAAATCTATATTTTTTATAAACAATGCAGATTAATGTATATGCTTTTTTTTAATATGGTTTCTCTTTCTTCAGATGTCCATTCAGCAGATGATGTCAGGCTTGGGAGAAAGTGGGAGGAACCCACGAGTCAGCACAAGTACAGGGGTGAGTTGCAACGTGATTCCATTTTTTTTATTGAACGTCTTGAGTTTGGGGCTTGTAGATCCAAAGAGAGTTCAGTTTCACTAGATCTCTCTTTGTCAAGAAATTATGGTCACACTTTATTTTAAGGTCCAATTCGTGAAATGTGTTGTGACTAAACCTTTCCTTTAATCCGATAAATGACCGTTTAAATGTAATTTTCCAGGTTTTAGAAATGTTGCATTATAAGTTTGATGGTGTTCGAGTTAATTTCCTGTTCCTTTCTTCCAGACCAATGGCTCTGTGAATGTTCAGATAGATTTGGATCAGTCATTGCAGAGTGAACCCCGACTGCGTCTGCTGCTGGCTGAGAACTTGTTGAGGGACACCAACGCTTTGATCCAGATACTTGAGGTTTGACCAGTGTTCTCCTCCAAACAGTGTGCAAATGATGACTATTTGTAAACGAACCTACGTACACGCATGTAACATGTTATATGAAATCAAGCTGAGTTGAAAGTCCTGCAGGAATACACACATTTCTTTCTATACCTGTAATTTATTTTCCTTTAAATGTAAAGGAATATCTATTAAAAACTCATTTTCATTGTCAGTTTTTATAGATTTCTTGCAGCCCTAGAGGGAATACATGTGAATGCAAAAGGCACATTGTTCGACTTCCTGTTCTCGTTTTCTGTTCACTTACAATTGTCGTCTCTGTTCTCACCTAAAGTATTTGCTCTTTCACTTGTTTGTAGGGTCAGCCTGCGGATGGCTCCTCTTCCCAGGACTCTGCACCTCCACCCACCTCCTCCACTTCTACTCCATCTCCTTCTGCACAGCCCATGGACACGTCTCCTCCTCCTACCAGCACCTCACCATCATCATCATCCTCCTCCACTCAGACTGAGGGTGCTCCACCCCCTCCAGCAGGCCTCAGGTAAGATGCAGATATAGGCTGCGTCCAAAATCGCATAATGTGACAGTACATACTGCATTTGAATAAGTACGTACCTATCGGCCGTCAAAACAGTACATTCTATATAGTATGAGTGGGTGTAGTATGAATACATTTCGGACATACTGCGTCCGCCATGTTTTATGGTCATGTGACCCATATGCACTTTGACCTATGACGTATTAACAACAAACTACACGTGAGAGTTGATAAAAACATAATTTAGTCACGAGAAATTCATTTATTGGCACTTACATTAGAAACGAACGTCCGCCTTAAAGTTTTCCGCTATATTTATTTGATTTACTTTTGAAATTTGACCGTTGCTCAGCTCCCGTGGCATCATGGGATAGAGAAGTGTCCATCCGATCCACACTCACGAATCTCGGAGGAAGTAGTAGACCATCCGGGTATTTCTCGCCTACTGTTTTTTTTGCATACTGAGGTTTCAGACATACTATTCATGACTCGTACTCATTTTCGCCAACTATATAGTATGGAAGTAGGCGATTTCGGACGCAGCCATAGTCATAATCACAATGGCATTATTTTCTCAATTTAAAAAATGTTAAATAATAAATGATAAATGATGCATTTATTTCAAAGGTAAACTTTTATTTATTTTATACTCTATCCTATATTAATATGCAGTGATAGCTTTTTTTGCTATGATTTTGTATATGGATAACACGGGCTCAACTGATGATGTCAGTTTGGTGAGACTGTCTGTTTGTCCAACTAGTGGAAGATGGGGAGTGTAAAAAAAAAGGTTTGGAAACGATCATGGTTTCTTCAAAATCAACCCTGTGACCAGGGAACTGCCTCTTGAAAGAGCACATTTATTGTTACAGAGTTTCTGTGCCATTAAAGTCATTCTTAGTGGAATGACTTGGAAATTGATAGAGAAACTTGAGTTTCATAACACCAGAATGGCATGCCTATTCCTTTAGTCTGGTTTAATTTTTTAACAGTAATGAAAGGTAAGGTGAAGGAAAGGTGAAGACACTTTAAGGCCAAACACCTACAATGTGAGGCGAAACAGAAATGTTAAAACCGGGATACAGAGTTTCAGTAGTAAAGAAGTGGGCATGGCTTCATGTTACCGAGACGTTGTTGATATTTTCTGTCAGGTTCGAAAAAAGTGGGGGTTTCTCCCGTTTAATCATTCTCCCATAATGGTTATGAAACCAACATCTTTGTGATGATACTGTGACATTCGGAATCAAACGTTAAGACGCAACACTTTTTGACAAAATGAAGATGTTTTCTCATGCAGTTTACATTGGCAATTCATGCGAAGTGCCGGAAACATGAAAATAAATCTGTTTTTTGGTGTTACAAGTTTTTTATTTGATATTGTAAAACAGTTTTTTGAGCAGTTTATAAGTGTGCCCAAGACTTTTGCACAATACTGTATTTTATCAATTACATGTGCTAGCTTAATTACAAATCGCCATATAAATACTTCAGAAGTGGGTTTTCCCCAGAGGAAAACCCCAGTTTGTTTAGTTAAATTGCTTAGCATGTGTTATCATTTGTAATGTATTGTCTGCCTACCTATATGTCTGTATTCTCCTATAAAACAATGAATATGTTCATTTAAAACATTGATCAGTCATGTGATGAGGTCAGTTTTATCAAAAACCTGTGCAATTTATGTGGACGATAAAGCTCTACACATACTGTAGATGATGAGTCAGATTTTCTCAGTTTCATGTGCAAATAATCTGCACATGCACCGTAGGAGTTTAACTATAATGATATGTCTTGTTTAGCAACTGAAATCATGATTCCTGAATCATACTCATATTTAAAAGTCAAAGAAAACCACCTTTCTCACCACTAGTGATTGGTCTTTAAGTGTAAACATCCCTGTGGGTTTGACTTAGTGTTGTTTGTTTTTAGGTTATTACATCCACACTATGCTCTACTACACTTTTGCTGTGTGTGGTGTCAAATCGAAACCAAACATTGCATGCACACTCACAAGTTCCTAAAAATAGATGTGTCCTGGTCAGGGCTCAAGACTAACTTTTTGCACTTTGCACTGGTGCGCCTAACTTTTTTTCTTAGGTGCACCAGCACAAAAGTTAGGTGCACCCAAATTTTCGACCGCATCGCATTTAACACCGCAGTTTTACAAGTTCACTTTTTTTTAAATCGCTGTCCATATAGGCAATATTGACTTGTAAATGATTAACTAACAATCTGGTCAACATAAAGTTCTTTATTTGAAGCACAATTCTACAAGAAAGCAGGGCTCTAGACTAACACTTGAGAGAGGTGGCACTGGTGCTACCAAGTTATTCAGTTGGTGGCACCAGCCCTTAATTTGATAGCACCAGAGTTGTAGGGCGAGATAAGAAAAAAGAATCACTAAAACTTCATTAAAATGTATTTAATACATTAATAAATCAATTATAAATTAATACAAATTGTTTATGATTGAATTATTTTTATTGTATATGTAAACTCTCTTTCAACACTTTACCATATTTAAAGCACATCTTTCTTAAAGTTACTTTTTTCTTTTATTTGTTGTGAACAACTCCTATGAGAGAACACAATTCCTTTAATATCAGTGAGTGTTTTTGGGCCCGTCCGTTGTTGTTTAATGAACATTATAAACAGATCTTTATTATGCTGCTGCCCCTTTAAGAGCTCGCGCAATAAACTGGAACACGTGTTTTGTTTCCCAACTGTTTGGTCACGAAACAAACTGAATACCTTTACAAGGTTTCTTGTTAATATGGGAATTTTTAGGTTATTTTATGTTAATATGTCCGTTTCAGAGTAAGAAGGCGTGAAAGAGAACTCGGTTTAGTATTTTGTGCTCCGACTCTCTGGGCGCGCGCATCTAGACAACCCGCGAGACCTGAAGGCTTTTAGTGATTATTCTTCATGAAAGCTGCATTGATACACGTTTGGCTTCTATCAATAGCGACTTACAAATAAATAGTATTTAGCGTGATGTATAAAGATTTGTATGCTTTGCGGTATTGTTAGAGAGCTTCATACAATAGTTCAGTGCTTTAAGTTTAAACACGTGTTTCCTGCATTAGCTTCACATGCATACAATACTCGACACACATTTCGTTATCTTTGCTGTTTTGTACCTTAGCAGGGGAAATTCTTGTATTCTGCATATTTAAGTTGCAAGATTGTGCGCTTCACTCGTCTGCTCTTTCGGTCCTTCGCCTCTTACCCGTAACCCGCGAATTACGTCTTTGGGGGCGGGGCCACTGATAGATAAGTGAATGGTTGAAGGAGGGGAGATGAAAATGAGTGACTGAATGCGCCGCTTGCGCAATATAACATTTCTGCGCATTAAATTTATAATACGCAAAAATTATATATTGATCAGTTTGACAGTCGCACCGGTGTGACCATTAAGAAAAACAGGCAGGAAAAATAGTCGCAAAATGAGGCCATTTAGTCACAGTCTAGCATGTCGGAGCATTGGTTATGATTTTCGGACGGATCAGGCCTTATCTTAACATTCTTAACGAAAAAGTTGTCAATCGTTCTTTTCATCTTCTCTCATCGTCCGCGGCTACATCCACTCTGTTTATCTGACGGGCCTATAGGCTCCTCCCCTCTCTCTGTCTGACTGCAGCACAGCATTTTCAAACGTACACACACGTACAGGAATATCTGGACCACGGCCAATCAGAGGGGGGTCCGCCCTTCACTATCTCTGATTGGTTTAGACCACGATATGGGCCTAATGTGTCTGTTGTTGAACCACAGGGAGACTTTCGCAGAGACTTTTTTCCCTAGAACGGCTGGTCACACCGGTGTGACCTCAGATTTTTTTTAGTTGCACCATTGAGAAATTAGGTCGCATGTGCAACCAAATTGGTCGCACTCTAGAGCCCTGGTCCTGGTAAATTGTTTTCTTAAAGCAGGCTTTCTCTATGAATGTGCGTTTGTGGCGTTGCCGTTTTAATTTATGGGTCATTCCGTGTAAACTCAACCAGAGGTCCCTGGCTCGAATTTCTATGTTTTTCTATTTTTACAAAAGCAAAACCAACCTCAGTAGTGATGAGTGCCAAAATATTAAATGCCATTGATGAATAGTTATTAAGTAGTAATTTGTAGAGGGAGGTAAAAACGACCATTTTCACTCTAAACTTGGAGACATATTAGAGGGGGTAAAAAATGACATGAGAAATATGCCAGCATCCTAATTTTATTTTTACACAGAGATCGGTATATATGTTAGTAAATCTGTTAACTTTAGCAATCCTTGATGCTTTTTATGCAAATGGTGACAGCTCAAACATGAAGAAAGGGCATTTTTTTGTGTTCTTTTTACAAAATTTGCATGCCTGTAACTCCAGAATTGTTAGAGATACCTTGATGTCCTTTTAGATTCTTGTACTTGACCAACCTGTCTTTTGGGAACTACATTTTTAAAGCCCTAAAAGGTTCAGTTCTAGAGATATGAGGATCTAAATATGGCTTCACGAGAAAACTGAAAACTGTTAAAATGGACACATTTTCAGTCATAAAAAACGAAATGAGGGTCATTTTTAAAAAATCTGCTACTTCATTTATTTTAAAGAGGAATGTCTGAAGAACAAATAATGTTGAAACTGGAAATGTATATTTTTCCTTCTATCAAAACTGCATTGAACATGACCATTTCAGTGTCTTTTTGGCACTGAGTTGCTGTTAAAAATTAACTTGCTCTGAATAGTTTATTTATAAGATTCTATATTTCTTTGAGTTATAGGGAATTTGGATAAAGGGATGTTGTGAGTTATAGACGTCTTCTCTGTTAGTAAACATTGTGACACGTTTTTGTGGGCGGAGCTTAGGTGGAGGCAGAAAGATCCCCCTGACCGCATTACTAATGCTAGGTAGCACGTTTTGGTTGCTTCCTTTTTGACAATGACTAGAAAAAAATGTGATTAAATGTGAAAATGTGAGGTCACTCGCTGTCTAGGACCGCGCTTGTTTTTGAAAAAGTTGACTTTAAGGCAAGGAACCTGGCCGACCTGTACACGCTCACTCAATGGATCCAGGGACGAACTGACAGGATTACCTCCAGTTAAGTGGCCAGACGGAGAAACCAAGCGCGTATAGTGAAGAGAAACTGAGAGCGTACACATCTAGAGATGCCTGCGTTAGCAAATGCTTGGACACAAACCTGACACATAACATGATCCTTCTTACTTCCCTTTATACTAATGCACTGGTGACAAGTAAAGAAGAGATGACAAACGGTTTCCTTAATGTTTAGTTTCTGGCCGATAGTTAACTGCCAACGTTAGTTGTATAACTAACAAAGTTAGCTAGCACACACCCTATGCGTTCAAAAGTTAACGCTACGTGAAAAATAACCTTGTTCCCCAGTTTCTGATTAGGTGGGCATACGTGAGACATTTTTAGACGCATTCCCAAATCATAATCCACACCAACAAAAGACATAAGTGTTAACGCAAGCATTTCTGATGATCGTTTCTGTTGAGTCCGCTCGTTTTATTGTGTTCAACTACAGCTGTCGTCAGTGTTGTTGTTTGGCAGTGGCAGCAGGTGCAGTATGTGTTAAAATGTCACATTTTCTGGCGATTGTGACACTAAACAACACAAGATGATGATATTTTAAACTCCTTATGTAGCCAAATCTGTGCTGGTTTGTATTGGCCGCCTCCGGTTTGCCCTTTGTTTTGCCTCCAGCTAATGCCGTGACGTCGGCCTTAACGGGGTGTGTAGGGAAATTTGGATAAAGGGATGTTGTTAATTATGGCCCGAGCACCGATGATGTGAGAAGTTGCTCCGTTTGTTAGAATCTTCAAAATGAATCACATTTTTGAGAGCCTAAACGTGCTTGAAAACTCATGCAAGTTTGCATACATGTCAGAGGTGGTACTGTAAAAATGTACATCGGATATGGGTTTCAGAATGAAGCGTGGCAGAATGGCTCTAGTGCGCCACCTACATAATTTCAGTGAAGCAGCCTTCGTGCTACGGTTCATGTAAATGTATGAAATTTGGTGAGCTCATGTAACATTCCAACCGCTACAAAAAGTCTCTTACAACAGTATCCTTAACCCAACAGGTAGTCTGCGATTTTAAACTTAATCTGCAGTTTTGACCCTGATGCTGTATTCTCTGTATTTAACTGATGTAGTCACCCAAGCCCAGCTGAGATGCTGGAGATGTTGACAGAGCTACGGAGGGTGGAGGAGAGACTTCAGCCCTTTATTCAGAGAGCTCACCTCATTCTAGAGGCGGCTACAACTGCAGACTACAACAACAATGTAAGTGAATGAATGAATGAATGAAACAAAGCTGGAAAAGCCAGTGGGATATATTAAACTTACACATTTTCATGGAATGGAAAGGGGAATGAAAACACGCTTGTAATACACGTTTGTTATGAAAATGTTGCATTTTCTTTAGTGTTTTCAGACTTCTGAATCCAAGTTTATGTCTTTTATCAGTTTATAAATAAATGTAATACAGGTGTAATATCAATTTAATAGTTGAGTTTAATAAATATAATTTCATGTTCTTCCTACAGACCGAGGAGAGGGATGAGGACCAGCGCATTCTGAACCTGGTTGGGGAAGCTCTTCGTCTCTTGGGAAATGCCCTGGTTGCCCTGAGCGACTTGCGCTGTAATCTCTTGAGCACCCCTCCCCGACACCTGCATGTTATTCGGCCCATGTCCCACTACACATCCTCTGTCTTGACCCCAGCAGGCATGCATCACATCCCCATGCAGGTGAGGATGTGGTCTAAGGGACTCGTGCAGCGCAAAATACTGAAAGTGAAAGCTTGACGTTTTTCCCTTTAGGTTTTATTTAGTTTAAAGATGAGTGTTGGGGTGTTTTTGGAACAAATATGGTATTTGGTATTGCACATAGTCAGAAACAAAAATGTACAATACAGTGCAATGTAAGTCTCTTTGGATAAACGCGTCTGCCAAATGCATGAATGCTAAATGCTAAATAGTTTTCCCACAGTTTCTGGGGCTATAGAATTTATAAAGATGATTTTTTGAAGTAATTGATTTGCATTTTTAATTGGTAGCGTCACAATTCATTTTATTAATAAAACATTAATTAGCATTTAAGTTGGATTTTGCCTTTCATACAGTTGAATCTTGGTACTACTGTTACCATGTCAAACAATGGCAGACCAGCTGATGGTCAACCTCAATCCACTGGCCAGTCAGATCAGCAAGGTCAGGGACAGACACCTGGCAGTCAGCCTGGTTCAGCCAATCAGCCGGGTGGACAGCCAGGACCCAGAGTAATCCGGATCAGTCATCAAAACATGGAGCCTATGGTGATGATGCAAATGAACATTGATGGTGGGTTTAATTGATAGCTGAATTGAATGGAGTGATAAGTTTGTCTATATTAATAGGTTAGTTATATTAATCGTGTTTAATAATGCGTTTCAGACTCTGGAAACACTGCTCAGGCTAATGGACAGCAGAATGCTGCCGGCACTGGACAACCTGGTTCGTTTTCAGATCGCTGTACCTTTGTTTTAATTGAATTAATTGAATTAAATCATTTTTTAGTAGTTTTGAGAAGATGAATTAACATACCACAGACCTCCAAAACAGTCAGACTTAATAGTGAATATTACATTATTTATAAAAATGTATTGCCCAGAAATATTTCTTATTGGCCATGAGACTGTTTTCTGAATTATTTTGTTGTTTTAAAAAGACAATATTTAGCCGCAAAAAAAAATGACGAGACCAAGCCAAATTTTCATTTAATCAGCATTTTTAGTTGTATTGTGGTCATTCCAGTCCAGTGTCTGTTGAATTTCAACAAAATCAAACCTCAGAAGTGACAAAAATTTTATTTAAATCAGCCGTATCACATCAGCAACTCAGTTTGTAGCCCACCAGAGCAAGGTTATTTTAGTTTACTAAAATTAAAACTTTGAAAACGTCTCTGTTCATTGAAATCAAATAAAATATTGACCTAAAAATTATGGGGAAAAACTTAACTAAAGGAAAAATTGAAATGTTGCCTCAAAAATAAATTGAAATAAGTTTAAAGCACTAAAATTATAATAATAAACAAAAACTGAAATAAAACTAAAATAGAAATTAATTAACATTATATAGCAACATAAAAAATAAAAAAAAAAATTATAAAATGACAAAAGCACATACCAAAATTGCTAAAACTTTAACTAAAATTAACATAAAAACTAAAGATCTAAAAACAAAAGCTAATTTAAAAAGAATAATAAAACTAAAATGAAAACTATAATAACTCTGCACCAGAGACACGTGTTTAGTGTTTATTTTGAACTCTGTGGCTTGTCTAATGAATGTGCGAGACAATCTAAGAGAGAAATTAATCAGAGCAAGTATTTTTTTACATTTCAGTGAACTATACTGCCAAAATAAGCATGTCTTTTGCATGTTGCAGGTGCCCCCCCTACTGTCCAGATTCCAGGTTTACCTCCAGAATTCATGCAGGCCATTGTGCACCAAGTCAGTCAGCAAGCCATGGCCATGGCAAACGCTGCCTCCACTGGCCAGCAGGGACAACAGACCGCCACACCTGCAGCAAACACTGGCTCCAGCTCCACCCCACCACCCATGCCCACGTACCCCCCTCAGGCCAGAGTGGTTTTCACCAGACCCTCTTTTACTCATAGGATGGCCACCCCGACTTTTGCCACAAGGGGAGCTACTATCAACCTCAGAGCAGCTGTTCCTCCAATGATGGGCCAACAGCCCGGACAGGTGAATGACATACTCATTATATTCCTAGAGTTTAACTAGGGCTGTGACGGTGGCAGTTTTTTACCAACGCGGTGGTGCTGGGGTTGGGAAATATATATTATTTATATAAATAGTATATAATATTTATATTATTATATTTGCGTGTAGCAACCACATGACGAGTGGAAGAGAAATTTAGACCTTATTTAAATACTTGAAATTGTTAAATAGTTAAATACTTGATATTGATATATATATCTGAAATAAATGATGAAACATCTGTCCATGTTTAATGCGCAAATCCATCAGTGTAACGGCACACTAAACATTTAAATAGACATCTGTAAATAATGAAAACTTAAATGATATAAGAAAGTTAAATATTAAATAAAAAAACTCTTGTTGCGTCGTGTATTAACCCTTAAAGTCTTTAAAGAGTACATAACTAAGGACTTTTAGGTCCTACTTTGGTTTATGGAGTGTCCAACAACAAATGTATGTACATAGAAGGTGTAAAAACACTATTATTTCATAATAATAGCTAGTTACTTTTACCTTACTTCTCGACGGTTCATCTGTCTAATCCCCTCCTTTCCGCTAGCCTAGTCTGATGTGATTGGTCAGATGGTCTAGTCTGCTGTGATTGGTCTACCGCGAATGAGGCTCAAGCGCTACAGTGTTTGGGGGAGAAGAGTGAAGTTTTCGCGGGCAGTCCTAGCAAAACGTAGGCGGGGACTATATGTAGCGACGTAAATCCGCGGTGGTTCGCAAATCTGACTAGAGACGACTCGTTTGCGTGATTCAGAGTCGACTCCCTTTTTTCAAAGCCCATAACTTTCTTATTCATTCACCTTCGGATTTACAACTTGGCAGACTGCTTACTTTCAAACACGCCAACATTACACACAAATGTAATTTTCACGATCTCATGTTATGTACTCTTTAACAACAACTGTTTGAACTGGCTTTCCTATTCAGATTGCCATAAAACGTTACTTTTTCCTACTCGTTGATGGAAAACTTACATGTTGACATTGTCCAGATTAAGATGTGCACAGCTGCACTAAATGCGCGTTCAGAAGATGTGCACAGGAGCGCAAATGAATAGATGTCTCTCCGCAACCGCGGCAAAACCTGTGCACGCTCCGACACTAAGCAAGTGGGTCATAGCCGGTTTTGATTTTGTATCTGTTCTTTTCACAATAAGATCCATTGCAGAACCCGGGTTTTGCCGTGCAGGCCCGCGCTCGAACGCACCAACGGAAACGTATGCAAATTTCTGTGTTAATATAAAATCTTTTAAATAAAACCATCCACAACCGAAAGGCTACAAATAGCAATCCTTATCGCTTTTTTTTATTACACTTATATTTGTCAAAGTGACATGCAATACCGCCAGTGGCATTTCACCACCGTCATTGCACTTTACCACCGCAGTGGTGCGGTTGTCACGGCCACCATCACAGCCCTAAGTATAACACCGTACATTTCCAAAGAAGCAGATGGGGGAACATGATAAGCTCTTTGAATAAATTATGAAGCATCCGAGAATTTCTCAGTGAGTCATACAATTACAAAGTTGAACGTAACAATTTTCACATGACGTTACAGATGCCACAGGGTGGACACATCCCTCCGGCTGCTCTTAATCAGATGATTGGTGGACTGGTTGGCCAGCTTCTCACTGGGGCCACAGGACAGATGGGTACATGCCTGTTATAATATTGACACTGTTCATTTGTATTGCACTAATAACATACAATGTACAAGTGATTTTATTGTAATGTGTATAGGGGATTTTAAGTGGTGTCTATAAGGTAATACCAATGTACAAAAACCTTTGGTAGGGAAAGGTTTTGCAAGTACATACCACGTAATCTCGTTTCTTCTATATCCACAGCCAGCCAAACCACCACATCATCTTCACACACTTTCACCTCCTCCACGGTCTCATCCTCCTCCTCGTCTACAAGCACTACGACCAGCACGAGTGCATCTGGACCCACGCAGTCTAGCACCACCAGCACTCCCCAACCTGGATCTGCACCCAGTCCTCCTCGGGAAGCACCTTCAGCGGGAAACCTGGAGCAGTTGTTGGGGTCCCTTCTGGGTGGAGCGGTTGCTTCAGGCGGTCAGGGACCTTCTATAACAGTCACGATGCCCGGGGTTCCTACCTTCATTCAGGGGGTCACAGACTTCATTCAGGTAAGTCATCAAAAAAAATAATCGCAAAAGTAAAAACATTCATATCTCAACCGCTTTTTCCACTGGTTTTTCTTTGCCATCAGGCTTCCCAACCGATTTTCTCCCAGCCTCCAGCATCGGGACAGCCTCCCGCCTCGGCCCCCACTGCTCCCCCAAATGCTCCCTCTGCTCCTGGAGCCGCCGCGACTGCAGAGGGGCTGAACCCGGAGCTCTTCACTGGGATAGTGCAGGGAGTCCTGTCCACCATGATGGGATCTCTTGGTACCCCTCAAAACGAAACCGAGAGCATCGCTCAGTTTATCCAGAGGCTCTCCCAGACTAGTAACATCTTTACCCCTGGATCTGGAGACGCTATGGGTGAGCTTAAGTATTTTGAGCTTTTGTTGTGATTTCTGCTTCGTATCAAAAGCTAAACCTGTGTTTCTTTAGGTTTCTTTGGTGATCTTCTGGCTTTGGTGTGTCAGAACTTCTCCATGGTGGATATGGTGTTGTTGCTTCATGGGCAGCACCAGCCATTGGGCCGCATCCAACCCCAGCTCGCCCAGTTCTTCACCGAGCACTTCCTGCAAGGCCGTGAACCTACAGAAGCGAATATTACAGTAAGTCACATTGTAGTGATGTCATGATGTACTTTAAGCCCACACGTGATCGCTTTGGAGTATTTGATTATCTCTTAGTTCTGTCAGATCTGTGTGAAAGTCTCTGAAAGTCCCCGGTCACTTCCTCTCGTAATTAGCTGTTATTAGTTTGTCATTTCAGGATCGGTTACTAAAATGTACATTTTTACATCTTGCTGTTCACTTCCAAGCTTAGTTTTTTTTTTTTTTGCTTTTCCTGGTTTGATTTTTGCTTTTTTTACAGGCAGCTGCTGATGACCTTATCACCGAACTCGAGGAATACATTACAGAAAGTTTTGTAAGAGCTCATCTTTCTGTTTGTGACAAGTCGTGTTTACAACACTGTTTATCAAGCTTTATTTCAAGTTTTGAATGGTCGGTGTGTAAATGATGCACTTCCTGTCTTCCAGTCAACAGTGGCAGTGCGTGATGGGGTTGATATCGTCCAGACAAATCGGTTCTTTCTCAGACAGCAGCTCACAGGCATCGCCACCCACATACTTAACTGCACAGGTATTTGATATGAGATTAGACTTTCCATAGAAATTTCCACATTTATATTCACCAGACACGTAAATATCATCCTGCACTTGATCTGTTATGACTCTGATATCTTTCTGAACACTGTCATCTAACATTGCATGTTTTCATTTCTTTAGATCAGACGTTTGGCCCTCGGCTCTTACAGCTATGTAATCGTGCTCTTTTTGAGTGTCTGGCACTCAATCTCTACTGTCTGAATGGAGAACAAAACGCTCTTACTGCCGTCATCAACCACCGCATCGTAAGCACCCAAAACAACTTACACCTCCTTCATATTTCTTATTGCTTTATTCCTCAGCCTACGACTTTGTCTCTGTAAATAACGGCGGAGGAGATTTTCCATGTTGGTGGGGGTATACGTTTACGGTATATCAGTATAACAGGATATTGATATTCTCCACCCCCTTAGTTCAATGTTAAAAACTATTTTTTGTCAAATATATGAATCAATTAATATTATTTGATTTATATATATATGAAATATATTTTATAATTTATTTGTTTTATAATTTGTGAAATTTTATATATTATTATTTTCTTTTGTAAAAATGTATATTCGGCGAAGACTGAAAATAGAAAAACGTAATTTTGTGGCTTTTTACATAAATCGCATTTAGTCGAGCCTGCAATTCACAGCCTTGTAAAATATTTCATTTTTTGCAAGCCTTTAGCGCGATACAGAGCCATACCTGAATCTACGTATGAGCGTTGTATTTTTTGCTGGTTTTCTTTACATGTTCAATGCTTTCCTAACATTATTTTGCATCTCTCTCTTCCAGAGGACGATGTCAGCGGAGGTCAATCCTAGTCTGGTGAACTGGTTAACTAGTATGATGACCATGAGGCTGCAAGTGATACTGGAGCACATTCCCATCACAGAGGAACAGATCACCCATTACATCATCCACACACAGGTTCTGTTTCTCAGTCATACGCCACTAAATACTACCCGTAGCACATCTGTCATCATTACTTGATGTTGGTTTGTTGTAAAAACAAGATTAAAAGAAGAAAAAACATTTAGCATTTGTAATTTGAACTATGCTGTTGGTTAAAGATATTGTTATGGATATAATAAAAACGAAATTCATGGGTTTATGTATAAAGACTTGCACATGCATATGTAAATACAATATTTACATCTTTCCTTAAAGGGTGAAGAAATGGCAGATAGGCCCCCACAGGAGCCCGAGCCTCAAAATGTGGAGGTAAATAAACCAAGGGTTGAAGGTTTGATCTCGTGTATGATCTCATTCATGTCTCTGTGTGGTTCAGATGGGGGACAGCCTTTCTCCAACACCTGCTACCACAGCAGAGGAAGCTCTGGCCACCTCCCAAGAAGCAGGAGCAGTGGGAGGTCCAGCTAGGGAGGCACAAGGAGCCGTTGGAGGGGAGGAGCCAGGGAGAGATGCAGAAGCCTGGGCAGCAGCGTTACCTCCTGTGAGTCTTGTATTATTTAACCAGGTTAAATGTATAGCAATGATTTCTGACTCATCTGTGTTATGTTCCAGCCTGCACCGTATTTATATAAAGGTTTTTCCTTGTTGGTGTGGGCTTGCGTGTATAATTAGATTAGTTAATGGCTTGTTTTGAGCGTGGGCTTGACGTGCTGTGCGACTGTGTTTTTTGCAGGAGTGGGTTCCCATTATCAGACAAGATCAGATCAGTCAGAGGAAGATGAAGGCCCAGCCTCCTCTCTCAGACGCATATCTGCACGGGATGCCGGCAAAACGCAGAAAGGTGAACTGCTCAACCACAAGTAGACTAAACAGTGTTGAGATACGTTTTTACACAATACTGACAAAATAAAAACTTTTTCAAGAATTTGTTTACTAATGTTTTGTAGACTGGGCTTAATCGAACCATCTGTGTTCTTCTGGTGTATTCATTCACAAAGCTGTTTGCCAGAAGGCCTGCATAGCAGCAGAGTAACATTGATAAGCATCATTTTTCTTATTGTGTCGCACCGTCACAGATGGTAAAAAGCGATGGGCCCAGGCTGTCTCTCTCCGACGCAGTAAGTCAAGCTGCCAGGTCAGCCGGTGTAACGCCCATCACATCCCCCAACATCCTGCAGGATGAGTTGGAGACACCTGAGCTTCAAGAAGCATACGGTGAACAGGTATAGATATATGCTCGAGCTGAAATCTTCATATCGGAATTGTATGCCATTTCAAACAGAATATATCAAACAGTATGCAGAATTGAAATAATTCAATATAAATAAACGTATAACTTTAGTATTAGTTAGTGGCGCACCTGTAAACCAGTAGACAGTCTGACTGAATGACATTCTCTTTTTCTTTTGATCAGCTAAAAAATGACATCAAGAAGCGAGTCAAGGAAGACCCCGACTACAATTCTAGACGGTTTCCTAACACACATCAATTCTTCTCTCCGGACTCATAACTTCCTACCAGTTTACATCACCTAAGCTCTGTTCTTATTGTAGGCCGTGTTTTATTTGTGGGATTTCCACACGAGTCGTCAGATGGCTTCACGTTTCTATAGAAACCTTTTTATCGAACTATAAATCTTTGGATAGATCAGCGTATTGTTCTGTGCAGATAATGCAGGGCTGGCAGTGATGCATGCAGGTGCACCGAAGAGCTGGTAAACGTGTCGTCAGCTGGCACAAGTTGCCTGCATGCTGTTCCTAAAACTCTGTTTTATGATTCAGTCCAGTGAGAAACAGTATTGTAACTGAATCCAGTGAAGTGACCAGATGGGAACAGAAAGCACGGAAATGATAATATAGGTGCATTACTGCAATAAATAATTATGTGGCTGTTTGAAGTTCATACATATATGTTTTGCTTTGACTTTCATCTCTCCTATGCCTCTGCTATACCTTTATGACACATTGCTAAAAAGAAAAAAAAAACAGTGTAATATGGAACAAAAGATGTGTGATGTGGTTCTAAAAAGATTGGTGTAGTGTGGAACAATGAATGTAAAACACCTGATATTAAACAACTTCAGTTGTTTACGGCAGTTGTGTGCAAAATCCTTATTTGGTTTGTACTGTATATTGGTTTGTGGCTTTGAGTTACATAATATAGGTATGTGAAAAGACTGGACTACTAAAGATAGTTTCGCAAAGAGCTTGCCAGATCTGACTCCTTTAATAACCATACCAATAAATATAGAATCGCTCGATGACATGACCAGCAAATTGGGCACTATTTTCTCTAATACATTAGAAGCTGTCGCACCTATGAAGTCAAAAAAGATTAATGAGAAAAACGTAGCACCATGGTACAATAGCACCACTCGCGCCCTTAAAAGAGAAGCACGTAAACTGGAGTGCAAATGGAACGAGGTCTTCAAAATTGCGTGGAAAGAGCCCCTACCTACATAACAGAGCTTCTAACACACTACAACCCATCACGCTCTCTAAGATCTCAAAACTCCAGACTTTTGATAACACCTAGAATAACTAAATCCACCAAAGGGGGCGGAGCTTTCTCATACATAGCACCTAAACTCTGGAATAGCCTTCCCGATACTATTCCAGGGTCAGACACACTCTCCCAATATAAATCTAGATTAAAGACACATCTATTCAGCCAAGCTTTCACTTAATGCATAATAAGATAAATTAACCACCGGGAGACTGCATTTATTAGATATTATTTACTAGAATAATCTTGCTTGTTCTATAAACACAATGCACTGTGCTGTGTTTGACCTTTTCTGTGTTTTTCAGTTTTTCTTATTTTCTCCTGTAAAGCTGCTTTGGAACAATGCACATTGTGAAAAGCGCTATATAAATAAAATTGAATTGAATTGAAGAAAGTAGGAAATCCAACAGTTCTGGGGCCCTTCTGACTGCCATTGTAATTTTTCCTACTATGGTAGTCAATGGTGGCCAAGATTTGTTTGGTTACAAGCATTCTTACACTGAAAAAAATTTGGAGTGAAGTTTACTTGAAAAAAGCTAGGCAAGTTTTTCCACTCAGGAAATGTTAGTAAATTGATCAGAACTGTCCAAGTAAATGCTAAACCCATGTATAAGTAGTTTTTACTAGAAATTCCCAAGTACGGGGTCAAGTAAATTTTACTCATCCTTTGTTTGTAAATTTTATTTAAGTAATGCTTCTAAATATACTTAATATTTCTTAACAAGAGTCCTAGTTATCTTTTCCTCAGTAGTCTTTACTTGTTTGTTTTTTGTAAATATTACTTGAAATCATATGAGGTATTAATATGTGTTAAGTAAAATGTATCTGAAGACCAAAAACGCTGACAGGTATTTCACAAAAATACGTTTATTCAGTGTTTGAATTCAAATATTTAACAGCTTATTTAAAAAACAGAGAAACAAATAAAAAAGGTAATCAAATAAATCAATTCAGATCCATTAAACCACCTTCACATTTCCTCTGGCATCAGTTAAAAATGTTTTATTGGTGAGAATGGTGAGTCCAATACCTGTGGAACAGATGAACATGGATGTTAATGCCACAATTAGATTATTTGTCATTAATAATTCAAATGAACTTATTGACCTTAATGCATTGAACATAGGCTAACGTTATACCAAATTTTAAACGTTAGAACAAATTAGTTCAAGATCCACCATTCTATCTGTAACAACAACGCCAGTTCAGAGCTAGCTAAGGCAGAGTTAGCTAAGGGTAAGTTAACACAGTAGGCTACTGCAAGTTTATCAATATCATATTGGTTATATACGGAGCATAAACTTGATTTAACTTTATGAATATGCATTACATGGTTAAGTTATTTGTCTAAGTTACGTAATGTTAGACATACGAGACTTGACACTACGTTTAGCAAACTGAACACTGTCAACATATTAATAGCTTAATTTAGCATCACGTTAATTCTATTATCCATGTGCATAATAAAAAACAACCGCGTTTGCAAACGTTGTCCAGAAATGTTAGCAATACCGAGACTCAATAACAAGAACTCGAACTCAAACAAACCAGCGAAAATAAAGTTTATTAACGCTGCACTATGCTGCAAACGTTACTACATGAATTAAAAAGAAAACATTTAATGACTTACCATAGTTTAATCCCCTCAGGAACTGAAAAGAAATGTTTCGCTGCGCAAGCTTTCCTCAGGCTCTTCGCGCCAGTTGTAATGTCCGAAGTGCGCACGCGCAGCTATTATATGGCTGTGTGGAGTATAATTTACTTGCGTTCATCAGTTTTATACATCGCTTAATTTAATGACAAAACACCAAGTAAATATTACTTGGCATTTTCATTTAAATTTACTTATGTATTAGAGCACAAATAATTACAAAGGAACCTCAAGTAACACATTGAATTAAACGTGACATTTTTAAGTAGAAAGACAAACTACAACTTGCTTGTAAAACATACTCGAGTAATGCTAGCTTTATTTACAAACTCAAAAAATCATTTTTTACAGTGTATAGACAACATGGAACAAGGTTAAATGATAAATGATAAAAGCCATGAACATAACAATGAAGGAGAGTTTATTTTATCACCCAGATTAAGAAAGGTACATTTTAAATTCTGCATTATGGCCAGCCCTGATGCAGAAAACAAAAAGGAAAGTGTTAAATTGTAGGTGGTAGGGCAGCTCCATTTGAAATATTTCATTATCTATGGCGTTGTTAATGGCAGATTATGTACATTTCAATTGCTCCAATTCATATTAACTATAGAAAGAGAAGGAAATCTGTGAAAAAGGAAGATACGTTGGACTTATTGTTATCTGATATAGACATATTTTCTTCTCCATTTTTGTACGTGCTTTCTTTTTCACTAAGACCTACTGTGTACACAGATGTAACAACTTTTGGTGCTATCAACAAGCTCTAATTCTATTTGTACAAAATTCTCTCTTTCCAGGGTTTCTGTAGCAGGTTATGGGTTGCGTTCCATAGAGAATATGTACAGAATGTGCTGATTAAAGTGCATAAATGTAAAAGAGTCTGCCGTGCAAAAATGTGAAAATGAAATAGCATGACATTTGTTTGAATTCGATCCTGGACTTTGCATTGCAAATACTCTAAATAGCCTCGCAGGTTAAAGATTTATTCAGATTTCATTGTTCATTATATGCAAAACATGTAGCTCAACAATAACTTCTTATTGATTCGCGTGCATCTGGTTTTGTAATATGAACATATAGAAGATCTTTATGTGTGGGGGGAACAAAGTGGTCCTGTCGCAAGTTCTTATGTCGCAAAATGCTCCATATATTTGCACAGCTTTAAAACAAGTGTTTACCTGGGAGGAGGAAGCAGTCTTGTCCAATCATGTAAGTCCTTGTGTGATGACATGATGATGATGTGTTTGTTTGCATCTGCTATGACGTGAAGACAAGTAAAATCTGTTTTGATTGCTGGCATATCCCTCTGCCATTTAAAGCATCTCTAACATCTCAAGAGTTGCATGTTTATTTTATCATGGTATGTGTATCTTTTTATTTTGAAAGTACTGACTGTAAATTACCTATTGAAAGGGATGACACTTTCTAACGTCGGAGATCTCATCAATTTGGGTCTCTTAAAGGCAGATGTGGGTTCAACAAGAAACTGTAGAATCTAGTCAACAGATTTGAGTCTTTGGAAGTGTGTGTGATGATGTGTGTGACTCTATTGTTTGAAAAGAATCTCGAATGTGACGGTTTTAAAGTTAATGGTGATAGCAAGGAAGATGCATAATAATCTCATGTCAGATTTAGTGATGTGATTTTGCGTTTAAATTATATAAAAAACAAGTTAACAGAATTTACATACCAAGGTTGACGCTGTAGCTCAGGCTGTGGGTTCTATTCCACAGAATACAAATATTTACATATTGTTTATGTTGAATGTGCCAGAATGTTAGATAAAAGTGTGAATGAATCTAAACGCAAAAAATACGATAATTACCTGTCGTGACATTTATTGGAAGTCATCTCTAAGTTGCAAGGTACTGTATACTCCAAATAGTAAAAGGTCAAAGTTACATGGGAGTAAAAGAGAACATTTATTCAGATTTCAATATGTGCAAAACCTAGCCACACTGCTTTCAGTGATGTGTGTGTATCTGACGTTGCATGCTAGATTGAAGAATGGAAGAGGAGGAACCTAAATATTTGCACATGCTCCTAACCTCCAACCAGGTATTTACTGTGAGAGGAGGAGCCAAAAGCTTTCTATAAGGATACTTGTCCAATCATGTGAATTCAAATGTCACAGCTGATGGTGATGTAATGTTTATTTGCACATATGGGGAAAGGAAGTAAATGGGATTTTTTGTATTGCAGATATTTGCCTGTAAAGCATCTCTGATCACTCGAGTGTTGCACCCAACTTGCGTAAGTGTAATGTTTTCATACTTTAATATCTGAAATGTATTGTCTAGCCAAGTTAATTATCTTAATTAAAAAATGGCTTCATTAAAACAAAACAAAAAAAATGTAATTGTAAAGTAAAATATGTAAATGGTAAACGCATTTTAAAATAATTACAAAAATGAAACCTTTTTTTGTGGATGTCCAGATCCAGTTCTTCAGGTTTATGACATTGTTCTGGAATTCACTACTGTGTATGTATTGTGTTTGAAATATCTACTAACATTTATGAGCCTGACTATGAAAACCTATTTACTTCACAGCTGAACGAATAGATGATATCAGGATGACTGAAAGCGATGAGAAAATATTAACTATTCTTTCATGGAACGTGAACGGGTTCCACCGCAAAAAGTCTGAGGTCCTTCATCAGTTGAATGTTTTCCAGGCAGATGTGGTATTTCTCCAAGAAACTCATGTGGGTCCAGATAGAGTCTATTCCACAGGATGCATCAAGATTGAGTCTTTGGAGGGAGATTACGCCATGACGGCGTTCACTGTCTTCAAAGGAAGCGCACGCGGAGTGGCCGTTCTGTTTAAAAAGAACCTGGAATTTGGTGGTTTTAAAGTTGATAGCGATAGCAAGGGAAGATACATAATAATCTCATGTCAAATTTGGGGGCGTGATTTTGTATTTATCAATGTATATAACTCAAACGATGAAAAAATTAAGTTTACTGAATTCACACATTTGTCTACCCAAATCCCACCATCGGCCTATCTCGTGATCGGTGGTGATTTTAACACCGTAATGGATTCGGATCTTGACAGAACGTCACATTTACGAAACCGGAGTCATGAAAAGACGCTCAATGCTCTCCAACGATTTTTAGATACTTTTAACTTGGTAGATGTTTGGAGGTGTGTTTACCCCGAGGTTAAAAGCTTCACATTTTTTGATGCGAAAGGCCAATCTAGACTCGACTACTTTTTTGTACAAAGTCACATGTTAGCAAGAGTTACTGGATGTAGTATTCACGAAAGACCGCAACATTTAGATAAAGAAGATTACATTTCCGATCACGCGCCATTATCTATTCAGATTCAGACAAATGGCCCAAAATGGCAGCCGGGTGTTTTTCTCCTTAAAGACAAGGCATGTATGGAAAGGTTGTCATGCATAATAAAGACAATTTCAAGAATAAAGACCGAAACGAGGAAAGGAAGTCTATGGCCAGGATTGAAGGTCCGACTTCTATGTGAGGCAATAGCTTTTCAAAATGAAAGCTCAAGAGAGAGGATGCAAATCTGTGAACGTCCTCGCGGGGTGGAACATGTGGACTGGGAAGGCAAGTGAAGTCTTTTAAGGTTTCTCTACGGTCTGCTCTCATTTGCATGTATGAAAATCATTAATGCGGCATCGTTACTTTTTAGGGTTTAGAGACGAGACTCTACATACAGCAAATCCTTTCTCCACACACCAGAGTCTTAAGAGCTTTCTGGATCATTTGCACCAGACAGAAAGATTCGAAGACTTAAAATCAGCACTCAACTCTGTTCTAACCGAACCCATTTCCAGAAAAGAGATTTTGGTTGCTATACTCTCCCTTCCTGAAAGTGAACGCTTAACTACAGGTGGACTAACAGTGCAGTTCTATAAGCACTATGCGAGTAAAATCACAGAGCTTTTACAAGCATTTTTCAATCAAATACTTGACTTCAAACCAATTAAAGGTGTGGCTGTTGAATCGCTGGGCCAGAGAAATTACGATCATACCTACAGCCATCGTGTTCAGTATCACTGTAGTCCTATTACAGTGATTGATACTGATTATAAGATTTTGGCTTCAGTTCTAGCAGAAAGGTTGAAAAGTGTTATTGAACATGTTTTAAATCCAGGTGTAGGTAAACCACAAACGTCTATTCAGGACAGCATTAGTGTTCTTCAAAGTGAAACTGCTGATAAAATGCTGATTGTTTCGATAGGAGTAGATGCAGGTGCATTGAAGTTGTCCTATTTGTTTTACAGCCTGAAGTTTGTAAACCTGCCTGACAGGTTCACATCAGTGTTGAAGCTGTTGGTGACCGAGGGAGATGTAAACATGCACGGTGAATCATATTCACTGCAATCTCCACTGCAAGGTCTAAAAGTGGGATGTCCACTGACTCCTTTACTAATAAGCATTTGTCTTCTCCCTCTGATTCACTCTGTTAATACTGAGAAAAAGCTTTTGGGACCTAATATCCAAGTGGGGATCCCAAAGTCGGTAATTGACAAAGACAACGCCATCATTTTCCTTCCCAATACCAGTGAAGCTTTGGAAAGTTTGGAAAAGACGCTGCTAGATTTTACAGAGACGTCTGGGTTAATAATAGATAGGAGATACTCAGTTTAGGCACTTAAACTTCAGTTGTTTAAGAGAATATAGATGATGGAATTACTTGAGATGTTTTGACCAATTATTTATCATGTTAGTTATCATAGTGATTGTTTCGCTACAGGAGGAGTTTATAAATCAAACAGCCATCTGATAAAGGCAAAGTATTAATATAACGTTTTGGCATAATGTACTTCATTTATAGTTTTTAAAAAATGTGTTTTACTTTTTCTGCATACATTCCGTTATACTGTACATTTAAATAATTAGTTTCAGGTTTAAACAAAAATATCAAAGAAGCCCCTGCTTTAATACATATTTACCATATTTATTTTTATTTACATGAAGTATTAATAAATAGTTATAAACGATAATAACAGGTCTCCTAAATTTATTTGAGAAACAAATGTGTACATGACAGGCAAACAAAACAACTGCAGGATAAACTGTAAACCAGAGGGTGGCGCTAAAGTAACGAAAGCCAGAAGTTCTTGCGCAGGTGCTGATTATTTCCCCGTTTTTATTCTATAGTTTTGAGGCAGGGAAATGGTCCCATTAAAGTGTATAATATCAGATATCTACACAAATGAATCTATGATTGAAACAAAACATGTTTTTTTTACTGTGATGCCAAGCTTCTTTTAGAGTGCAAATGAACAGGTTGGAACGTTTTGTAGTCACCTAGCCAGCAGAGGGCAGCACAAGAAAAATGAATAAATCCTTGATAAACCAGCTGAGCAACCTGGCTACAGCACACGTGCAGCACTATGAGGTGTGTGGAAGACAAATAAATGACGTAGCAGGTCCTGCTCATATCCTGGTCCAATAGCGTGATGTGGAACTGGGTTGGGTGTAGGTTGCAGTGAGCAAGCTTAATAAACATTTGACACTAACCAGTTGAAAACATGCCAGAATATTTCTTTAACACCAACAGAATAACAAAGTGACATCTTGTTAACTATAAATATGATTTATAATCAACTAGAAAAGATGAGGTCTCGGGTCAAGTTGGTGTATTTTCACATTATATCTTCAACTCAATTTAACTCACAGTTATTCATTCAAGGGTAATTATATTGTTATCAAAGTCCAATTCCGATAAACATCATATTTAGTGGTAATACGTATTTAATATGACGTCAACCAAGTAGCAGAAGCATGATCAAGTTCAACGTTCAGTATGTGTTTAAGAAACATTGAATTTGGTGTACAGCAAGTAGTTTGTTTGAAAAAAAAGAACGATCTTATTCTGAAAATCATGTGTTGTAGTGTTTTAAATGAAAGCACCAGGATTTTGTCGAGCATCTTTCTGATTCCTGTATCTATACGCTAGCCAGACACCAAAAATCTGAAACATGAAAAATAAATACTTTTATAATAATTCTGTATATGTTTTATATAATGGCCATTAACCTTTGGTAACATCGTTACATTTGTTTATACAACCCAAAAATATGACATGCACCAAATATAAAATACGCTGACTTGCATCGGAAACACTTTTTTTTTTGAGAAATAAAGGATGTCAAAAGCACCAAAAGAGCAGTGACAGTGCTCACCTCTGTAAAACTAAAAAACAGACTGATTCCTCCAACGAAACGCAAAGCATCGTCTGCATACGCCTGGATTTTTACTGAACACGGTTCACACGTTAGCTCCTCGAAACAGGCCTTAGGAGATCAGACATAAAACAGAATTACCTTAATGACCACGGTGACATACACTTTATGATATTAGGTGCTCTTTTATTTATTCAAGAGGTTTGCATGATCTTTTTTTCAGAAATGCTGATTCCCCCCCATTTATTTTACAGAATTAGAATCATGATTATGGATAAACCAAAAATAGTTCCAAACACTACAGTTCTCTCACTGGACACACCGTTTAGCTTTACCTTGATGTTCAGGTCAGAATATTCGTTGTAGTGGTGAAGTGTCTTTCTACTGTCATTTTAGGACGAATGCTACCTAAGTTTACCTTTAGTTATTGATGGAACAGTATCAGAATTATAGTTCTTACCGCTTCACACGTTACATTAAAGTTAACTTGATCAAAGTCACAGCAGTCCAACGATTTCTCCAAATCCCTCTGCATTGATTCAGACTTATTCCATCCTATCTCCAAGAGAAGGTTCTGCAGAACAAAGCATTTCAATCTAAACCCACAAAACTTGAAGAATGAGGAAACTGGCAGCACAAAGTAATACAAGATTGTAATGACCTGTTGTTCTTTGCTGATTGCCAAGCAGGCACACGATACTGAGAACTGCACAATGAATACCATGGAAAGTATAAGCATGTACTAAAGAGCTGTTAAGGTCCATAATTTGTTCCCAAAGCTTTTGATTATAAAATAAATAATTTGTCCTTTCAGACAATATGACTAAATATTTAAGTGTCTCTCCACTAAAAATGTATTCAAACCATACTGAATGGTCTATGAGAGTTTCTGTGTTTGCAGATGTAATATAGACAAAACCGCTACATTTGTAACAGGAAATGGGTCATTCTAAGGATACAAAGAACAAAAGGACTTGATGATGCTTCAGAGCTCCACATAAACCCACGATGGCCACAAGGAAGAGAAATAATCCAACTGCAATGACAGCAGCCATCACTCTGAAGCTGGAGACCAGACCGAACCATTTGCCCCACGCTGCCACCCCAATCATGAGAAGACTCACCATCTAAGAGCAAAACATATATTTATTTTATTTTTTAATTGTATTTATTAAGTGTTTGATGGACACCCTAATGGATTTGCCATTTTAAGAAAAAAACATAACATCAAAAATAATTCAGTTGATACTTTAATTAAATATGTATTTGAGTCCTAATGTGGTTAAGAAAAAGGTAAATACACTATATAAAACCAATAAATATATCATGAATAAATTCTTAGCCTACATAAATAATACTGAAGACTTACCACATAAACGATGTTCAGCACACAGAGGGCATTTTTGGAACAAACAAACCCACCGCACGCCATGCTGAAATGTCTAGTGAACAATCAAACCATAGTCCGTGTGTGTCTGTGTTTATGTAAGACTGGTTCAAGACAAAGAGAAGGCAGGTAAATGTTGCCTAAGATTTGGTCAGGTGCATGTTACGCTATTGGTCCGTTGTGCACCTGTATGCAAATAGGCAAAGTCTTGACTGCACAGTAGTGCTCTTATATTAACACATATTAAATATTACAACTGCGCATTTCTCAACTTTAGTCATTTGTGTGGTACATATTTCAATTATTATTATGCATTAATTATGAATTAATTTAATAAATGTGTCGGGTCATTTGTAAGTTGTAGCACTGCAATCTGGCGATGATACGATTGATTTAATCCTAAATCTACAAACAATAATTGTCATGTATTAAACACCCACACTATATTAAAAAGAACACTTTGACATACATACGCTAACACAGTGTTGGGTAAGTTACTCTGAAAAAGTATAATTACTAGTTACTAATTACATAATCAATAGTGTAATTAGATTACTGTACAAATATCTCTCTCCAAAAAAGTATTTAATTACTTATTACTAATAACTTTCTATATCCATCAACCTTGATTAGAATTGATTCAAGGATAGACATGAAAGGGCTTAATTCATTCATTCAAATACATAATAAATAACTACATTAATTATTCTTATTAACTGACCAAAGTATATTGTGAGAAGGATACATTAAAGCATATACATTTTAAAGTTAGACATTTGATGTCGTTTCCACTAAATATTGCACAGTATTTAGTTAAATTACATCAGAAGTAAATGTAATTAAATTACAGAAAAAATAAGTGTAATCGCTTACTTTACTTTTTCAAGGGAAAAGTAATTGATTTACAGTAACTAATTACTTACACCCAACACTGCGCTAACGTGTCTTTTATTTTGAAATGACGCGCCACAGACATGACGGGCTAAATACGTGTTTTGCCGAGCTTCGCATTACTGCTTCCCCGGAAGAGGAGTCACGGGTCGCCACTGAAACAGGGGTAACTTTACACCCAAGATTTGTAAATGTGTGAAACCTTTATGGATTCAAAACGCATTTTAGCATTTATAAATGATGTAATACATTATTAACGCAAAATATTTTAACCATGTATATGGATTTATTACAGTCATGGACACTAATGTAAAACGGTGACCCCACCCCCCTTGCTTTTTCTGGTAGTTGGTTCAGTCCATTTGTGCTGTCAGGAGTCATTCAGTGGATCAATCACAGCGGAGCAGGGCTGTAATATAAATCAGAATAATCGTATTTATTGTATGCTAACGCTAAACGCCTCGTAATGTCTGCACCAAAGAAGGGAGATTTATCCGACACAGAAAAAGAGCTGCTTCTGGTTATTGCTGCAGGTAATAATAGCATGATGCTAACAGGCTAACTGCATGATTAACAGATTAACACGGCGATCAGTTCGTGAGTATGACGATAAATAATCACATTTACAGCAGGTTTCCTGATAGATACTATTTGTAGGTTTATACATATAGTTACTACTACTAATTTGGTTGCAGAATATCAACTTTCTGTTATGCATATATCCAGTTTATGACTGTTGATGTGTTTTATAATCGGGATTAATTCTCGTCAACTATATTAAAATGGAGGGATATTTCGTATTTGTTACAGGATGATAAAATACATTACGTTTACAAAATTTGAATATTAATGGTGGATAGAGTAACGTTATTATAATTCTCTCGATTAAAAACACTGGCAGTGTCTGATGGCTGCATTGTTTCATTTTTGCAGGTAATGTGCAGGAAGCCTCCAGGTTGATAGGATCCAAAGATGTAAGAGTCAACTGTCTGGATGAGGTGAGAAGATGCAGTACACGTGGACATGAAATGGATTTTAAAGGCTTACGGCAGTTTCTATTTGTGGTGGTACTTCGTTAAAGGGGTCATATGGTGCGAATACGTGTTTTTCTGTGTCTGTGGTGTGGTATAAGTTGCCCATGCATGTATTAGACACGTAATATTGCAAAAATTAAAGTGTCGGAGCAAAAGATGCGTTCTATCTAAAAGCGAACGCTCACCCAGACCTGCCTGAAACGCCTCGTGTAACCACACCCCCACAAATCCACCTCAGTTCGTGGTATGATTTGACTAAGACCGCCCAAATGTATACGCAAGTAAGGTGGGCGTACCTGTCAGTACAATTGCTTTGGAACCTGATGTTCCAAATATAGTAAGAAGCGTTACATTTCCATCACAGGCTTGCAGTATTCGACCAATCACTACGCACTGGTTAACTGGCCAATCATAGCACACCTCGCTTTTCAGCGCCATGAGCTTTGTAAAAAATCTGTGCGTTTAAGAGAGGCGGGGCAAAGAGGAGATACAAACATGCACGGTATGTGGAAAATACAGCATTTTTGAGCCTTAAATCATGTATACACATTGCATTACATCTAAAACAAACAATAATAATCGTTTCAGCCGTGTCATATGACCCCTTTAAAAATCCCTTTTTGGGGTAAAACCTTGTGTTTTCCTTTTTAAGAGAAACTAAATCTGTAGGGTTTGTAGATCTACAAGTGGCCTGTCCAAATCAGATGTTAAGAGACACTTGTATGCTTCCAAAGCAGCTGCCATCTTTTTCTGTATTTCAACCAATGAATTGCATTCTGGCTCACGTAGTTGGATTGCTTTGTCTTTCATTATAAACAATATCTGTGTACTGTTTGTGAAAATATGTTTGTATTAACAAGTGACGCGATTCTTCACATTTCCTTTTCAGTATGGCATGACCCCTCTCATGCACGCAGCATATAAGGGCAAAGCAGATATGTGCAAACTGCTGCTGCAGCACGGAGCAGACGTCAACTGCAACGAGCATGAACACGGCTACACCGCGCTCATGTTTGCCGGACTATCAGGTCTGAATCAACACATTTAAAACGTTTTAGTGTCCTTATGGTTTTTGAGAAAATAGAAAACATTATAGAGTAAAAAACACTAAAGCAACTTTTTTGTGCTAATAGTTGAAATACAGTTCACATCTGTAAGAAAACAATGCAATGAATCAGATACACTTAAAATGTTTTATTGTAGGTAAGACGGACATCACCTGGATGATGTTGGATGCTGGAGCTGAGACGGATGTGGTTAACTCCGTTGGCAGGACAGCCGCACAAATGGCTGCTTTTGTTGGTATGTGAATGCAGAGGAGCACATCATGGATTCTTATATTAATGACATTTATACTAAAGTTAGTATTTCTGGTTTTGAAGAGGGCAAGTTGTCAATTCTTAAATGCTTAGAAATGTTCTGGAAAAATGATGGATGGTTGATTTTATTTCAGGGCAGCACGACTGCGTGACTGTCATCAATAACTTCTTCTCACGGGCGAGTCTGGACTACTACACCAAAGCCCAGGGACTGGAAAAGGAACCAAAACTCCCCCCCAAATTCGCTGGACCGCTACACAAAATTATCATGAGTACCAACCTCAACCCTGTAAAGGTAATTTTAGACTGAAAATGACCCAGTGGTCATTCGAAACCGGTCTGTAATGGAAAAACTGTGTAAACCTTGCCGAACTGGCACTTTAATATGAACCAAAAACATTTTTTGCTACGACCTTTATATTTGTTTGGCTGCAGATTGTAATGCTAGTCAAAGAAAACCCTCTGCTGATGGATGTGGAGGCGCTGGAGAAGTGTCGCAAGGTGGGTTGCTTTTGACTGCATTTTGCTTGGAGAACATTTAGAGTTTTTACATGAACATTTGTGCTCTTCCAACTGAGCTACAGAAAAGCTGTTTGTTTAGACAGCAAAGTTCTTTGAATTTTAGCACACGTGGATTATGTTTAATTATACCACGGGGCTGTTGAATGCTTCAATCTGATTGGTTGACAACGTTTTATGGGTATGCATTAACTATCAGTAAAATGCACACCTATGAAGGTGTTGCAGGTCTGCTGACCGCATTACAGTTCCACATCACTTCGCCAAGTTTAAACAACAGAAGGTTATAGTGTAGCCTACAGGCCATCACCGCACACTGCACCCTGCTCTTGATCTGACTTTTATAACGTGTCAAACTTTACTGTTAATGGAAACGTGTGCAGTTTCGTTTCAATAAACAAAGCATTTCAAAAACAAGAAACACATACACTGAAATCGAATAAATAAAAGAACTCAAATAGAAAAACAAAATGCATTAATAAACACTGATAGCCTACTGGTTCGTTTTCCTCTTCATGCTGCTTATAACTGATAACAAATATATTTTGATAGACCTACTCTTTCAAAAGTGTGCGTGAATTTTTTTACTGCTGAAGATACGAGGAACAAATAATTTATTATCACTCGCTTTTCTGTCACATTACCGCAAACACGCAGGTGTGCGCGCGATCTCTCGCTCTCTCACTCACATTCACACACACAGACAGACTTTGGTTGACTATCCCCGTGGGGACAGTCCATAGGCGTAATGTTTTTATACTGTACAAACTGTATATTCTATCCCTAAACCTAAAGATCATAGAACCCCTTTTTGCATTTTTAGATTTGTAAAAAATATTGTTCTGTACAATTTATTAGCTTTTTTGCCCGTGGGGACCTCAATTTTGGTCCCCACAGTGACACTAGGCCCCATGTGTTGGTGTGTATTCAGGTTTAGGTCCCCACCGGGATATACAAACATGAACACACACACAACCACACACACACACACACGTGGCTCAAGCTTCCAAGACTGTTCACTCCGTTCACATGAGATGCGCAAGAAAGTAGTCCTACCATCAACAGCATTTTAAAGAAGATAACATGAATTAAACATTTGAACACTGTCTTGTGGTGTGGTAACCGTGGTATAAGTGGAATAATTGACTCCGGTCCGTTCAATTATTCGAAAGTTAATGCATTAACTTTCGTATAATTGAACGGCCCGTCGTCAATTATTCCTTACGTAAATAGAAACCCTATCACCATTTGAGTTAATAAGCCCATTTTTTGTCCTCTTTAGATTTTGGAGCTGATCTGTGAGAAGTGTGTCAAACAGCAAGATATGAATGAGGTGTTGGCCATGAAGATGCACTACCTCAGCTGTGTGCTACAGAAATGCGTCTCTTTCCTAAAAGACCGTCAAGACAAACTAGATGGCCTCATAAAGAGGTAGAGACATACGACCAGTGCCATAATAATGCAAGAATGCCACCTTTCGACTTTATATGTTTGTTATTGTTATTATATATTATTTATTCAATGAAATTCAAATTGTTTTATGATTTTTTTGACATTCATTTTTTATGTTGGCAAATTTATATGACCAAAATGACTTGATCTATAAAGTAACCCAAATTGTGTTATAGAATATTTTTTTCTGAATTTTTTTCTCAGTCTTCTGAAAGGGCGAGACAGTGATGGAGTCCCTGTATTCCAGGAGAAGTTCATTCGGGAATGCATCCGAAAATTTCCATACTGTGATGCCACATTATTGCAGCAGCTGGTGCGGAGTATCTCTCCTGTGGAGATAGTGAGTAAACTTTACTATGACCCCAGATTGCTTATTGGGAAGACACTCGGTGCGTAAAAAAATAAGTTGTGTGAAAGGCTCACCATCAGTGCTCTTCCTACAGGGAGATGACCCCACGGCTCTGTCAGTGCTCACCCAGGCCATCACGGGGCAGGTAGGTTTTATGGATGCAGACTTCTGCACCACCTGTGGGGAGAAGGGAGCAGAGAAGAGATGCTCCATCTGCAAAATGGTAAATAATGCTACATATGTTAAATGTAACATGCTTAATAAGTATATTTAATATATGCTTTAATTCAAAGCCATCATCATCCAGCTCTTAAAGGGTAATTCATGAAGCATCTTTGTTTATGTTCAGGTCATTTACTGTGACCAGGCTTGTCAGAAGCTACAATGGTTCACCCATAAGAAGATCTGTAAGACGTTACAGGAACAAAGAGAGAAACATGAAGCTGACTCAGCCTTGCGGCAGCAGAAACAAGCCAAAGGTGCCCACATCAAATTTAAATTGATACAAATATTTTCTGTCATTAAAACAAGTTGAGGGGTTACATGTCTGACACGAGGTCTGTTTTTCTATTCCAAAGCCGAGGAGAAGCAGGCATTGGAGAAAACTATGGAAGAGCTCTCTTTCAGTCAGAATGAGACCACCGGCCCGTCAGAAAACCAGACTGAGGAAGTTACCTCGGATACAGTCTCCCTTAATGCAGTCTGAGTCAGAAAGAATTTAACCTGTAGACACGGTTTCAACCACTGTCATCGTCATCAAAGATCCATCCAAGCCAAAAGAGAGCACATCCATGATGTAGCCCAGAGGTTCTGAGGACCTTCTTCGTGGGTGTTGCAGAAAATGTGTTCCACCACCCAAAGCTTTGGCACACAAATGCACACGATGAAGGGTCTATCAGCGACAAAACGATTTGTTTTAAATAGTCTTTTACAGTTATGTTGAAAATATTTGTATTTATTTATGTGAAAGTTATGTTATGTTGTGAATGGATTTAGTATCGAGTCTTATGTGGGATGTGTGTAGGTTTTGCTTTGGAAAAGATATCGGAATATATTGCTGCAGGACTTCGAAGCCTATGCCTTAAAAATCAGTCTGCTGTTATGGCAACGGACAAATATATAGGCAACAGCCTGTGTTGGAAATAGTTTCTGGTCTTAATAAAGATGTTGCAAAGCATCCCATATTCTGTAAGTGACTCACAAAGGGAATAAAGTAAATCACCATCCTTAAGCTATGGACTGGTAGATTACATGTTTTCAATGAAAACACGCCAGATTTCTTAAAGCTGTTTGAGAGAACATAAGTCACTCAATAGTCTTGAAAATGTTTATTGACGTTTAAAGGACTGCGTGGAAGGCATCTGGTGTTTTTCAAGTGTTTGGCCCTGTCAAATTAGCGAGGTTACACAAAAGTGTCCCTTGTGCACGTGAGAGTGATGGGGAATGGACAGCCGGGCTCTGGAAATCATCTGGGTTTGACAGTTAGTATGTCGATTGCAGGTTTGCTCTTCACTGGGTTCCACTGAGCCACGCCGGAGCCACTCCAGTTCATAACCCTGACCTGTACGATGGAGTGTGGTGTTGGTCTGATTCCTGATGGTCTTTCTGTGCATCTTGTGCCACGTTGACCTGCAGCAAGACCAAACCATTCAATTATTCTATGATGCATCAAATGCTGGAATTGAAGTGCTGAAGGTGCTAAAGAACCGAGTTACTTGATGGGTTTTTGTTGATTTCTTTCCTTCCTGCAGGGGGCGGTAGTGCTCTCCTGCCAAAGGCAATGGAATCCAGCACCCTCTGCCTTTCTGTGTTAAATGTCTTAAATGCCTGCCTTCTCTCCCCAAACTTCACCTCTGCCAATAATACATTCAGTTTTAAACAAATTGTGTAAATGTTAACCAATAGCGTAGATGATTGCTAAAAATAGATAGACCTTTTCTGTCCAACAGCTGCACAGATGGTAAATGATGAAGCACATACTGGCGATATTGAGGATCTTGTGTGAAGGGGTTCAGATATAAAGCTGAAACAGAATGGATTTTTATGTCTGCAATGTGTGTCGTATTTGATTGTCACATAATAATCACAGATTATCTCTGAATTTTTGTTTGAATCTGATTTATAAAAGGAATCAAAGGCAGAAGATACATAGAAATCAGATTAGACTTGTTCTTCCCTCTGTTTAGAAATATTTAATCTGAGGTATGAGGCAATTTTCTTTATCTTTAATGTAACTGCTTGCAAAACAAAATGTATAGATTTCTGTAAAACACGGTCCGTTTTAATAATCCATTTCTGTACTCACAAAGAGTATGGAGGTCCTGCATGTTTCTCAGCTCCGCTACAGTCTCATCCAGACATTTGATCTGATTGTTGTGCAGCAGCAGCACACGAAGACAAGACAGGTGTCTCAGTGCTCCTGAAAACGAAAAAATACGCAGAACATATACAACAGATGTTTGGGGATTGTGTCTGTGTATCTGCAGAGAAGTCACGTGTAGAGGACAGGATTACCTGATATAGAGGTAATATAATTGTTCTGCAGACAAAGTTCAGCCAGGCAACAGGTAAATGAAGTTCTGCAGATTTCTCTGATCTGAAAAGTCACATAGGCCTAAATATTATTTCATGCATGTGTGCATCAAGTGTGAAAGCTTTAGCTATTAATTATTTACACAAATAGGTAAATTTAGGTAAATAATAAACGATAATGATGTTAGGCAAAATGTTTTAAATATGAATAAAATGTCATATTTGTTTTGTTTTCACATCAATTTGATTATTTTATATATAGGCCTAGGCAAAAAGTAACCTTGTTATTGTTGAGGTACGCACATCGCAGCATTGAGAACTTTGATAAATCAGGGACAAAACAGAGCCCTCTAAAATGAGAAAATAAAATAAAATCTAAAGGCATTTTTACATAAAATTGTGTAAACGTACTAACAAAGCACATTATTATATTTTTTTCACCTTCTGGCGAGACGAAGTCGGCTCTCATCGTCACGCTTCATCTCAAACTTCTGCTGTGGGTAAAAATAAATAGCCTAACAATGGTTATTGTTATTATGTAACATAAACAACGTTTAAACCGCAAACTCTGATCAATTTTACGTACACCTGTTGCTAAGATACGCTTCGCTCTTGTTTGATTGACAGTTCATCTGAGCGCATAGAAGCTCGCAACCTGACAGCACTGTCAACGGTGAAACGTTTTGATTTTCTTGCCTCTTCTTGTCCAGTAGGGGGCAGACACTTCCTTAAAAATGAATAACAGAGGTTTGCTGTTATTAATGCATGTAGCCTACTTTCTTTTTAAATCCCCGAGACGCAGATGAGCAAAGTCGAATAGATCAGTCAAATAAAATCAGCCGATCACTATGGTGATGGATAGCTGCGATCAATCTGTTTACGTGCCATACAGCTAGGCTATAGACTACTGCTTTTAATTAATCCTGTCATCAATCAATCAGTCAATCAATTAAAATAGCAGCCTACACATTTCCCCCAAATTAATCAATTATTCGCTTTTCTCACTGCAATAAACCAAGTTAGCCATTGTGTTTCAACCCTGAACCTTCTCGTAAATCTTTAAAAAGACACAAATGTTAACTTTAAACTATTAAACTTTTTGAATACAAATATTTTAATATAAATATACGATGTTTCAATTATAATTTAATTACCATTGTCAAATATTATTCATTCTAATTTTGTTCATTAATTTTAATTTAATAAGTTAGCATATACAAGTAGTGTCTCTGTGAAATAGAAGCTTAGAGGGGCTAGTTAGTCATTCAATTCACTCCAGATGTTGGTCCAGGGGGGCTAGGTTTAGAGGAGAATCTGGCCTTGTTTTAAAATTCCGCTCACCTGAGTCGTTGCCAAAGCAGGAGGCGGGAGCACATCCTATATATAACCCAAGACGTGATAGTGACTGAGGTAGTCATTCAGACACGAGGCGCATCTCTTTTCACTTGCTCCTGTGCGCCTGGACCTGGCTGTGGGTTATCACCATGTATTTCAACGCACCCGAATCGTGCAACTTTATGTTCTTATTTTGCTTTTTAATAAAGAGCGGTCTGACTTTGAAGAATGATGCTACGGAGATGTTTTACTCTCACGTGGTCAGTCCCGTTGAGGATGCTCAGAGCAACGCGTCTCTGAATCGAGCGCGCAGCGGCGGCAGAGGCTTCACGGCGCACGAGAGAGGCGGTGAGTTCATGCGCAATTACATTTTGCAGCAACTCATTTCCATGCGTTTTATATACATAATGTTTAAAATGTTTAGTTAGATGGTGTCCAATAAACTGTTTTTATTGATTCAAAATGACACTGTTGGTTTAAAGAAAAGCAGTCTACCGCGCATCAGTTCCTTTAAAAAAGACGTTGATCATAAACTTGCGTTCACATTTAGTTTTATGTACTGTGTGTGGGCCAACTTTTTTACTATTTTTAACTGTTATCAATATAATGCACAATAAGAAAATCATATTTTATTATAAAAACCTTTTGTCCTGTATATGCATAGGAGCAAAAAGTGTAAGTAAGGGATAAATGGACGACATAATAGCTATTTTCGGAAATGATATGGATTACACACTCTCTCGGGTCCCAATCCCACCGAGCAGCAGAGATAAAAAGGTGAGGAGCATAATGCCTCTGAGGGAATCCTGTCAGATTGGGAGAGAGGAGGTGCAGTTAAGTAATTCCGGAAGCCTCCAGTAGGAGCCCTGTTTGTTTTGAACTGCTGTAGTGGGGAGGAAGAAAATGGCCCTCCAGGCCTCCACTCCCCATTCATCACGTCCTGTCATGGGAAGGGGGGCATATTGTAAGTGAGGTGTGTTAATGCTAGGTGAATGGGTTTTGGCTTGGGTTACGCTGGCAAGAGACGTAGCCTGGAGGCAGAACAACACTGACAGCATAGCCAGCAGCACCAGATCATTCCAACAATAAGAGGCTCGGAGTCGTCATTCATCTGTACACTAAACCATTTCCTCTCAGTTCAGAGAAGGGCAGGTGTAGGTGGGGTCCTGAAATAAAGCAAAGTATGTCTTTTATACAAGAGTTTCTCCGTCTTTTTTGTCTTGGACACCCCCACAGCCCTTTTCCAATTCATAAGCACTCAACCAGAAATATGTTCCTCTTGAACTCCTATTACACTGGATTTTAGGATTTTATTTTGCACACAAAACAAAATCATGACATTGATTGATTGATTGATTAATTGACTAGAAGCATTTTTATTCTTTCTTCCAAATTCGGGAGTAGTAGCAGGCTATGTGAACTTTGATTAAAATGAGATTATTAAAATGCGTTTTTGTTGGTTTGTTTTACAGATCGAGTCCCAGTTGGCTGCAGGGAGCTGCGTTCAACAAAGTACATTTCAGACGGCCAGTGCACCAGCATAAACCCAGTTAAGGAGCTGGTGTGCACGGGACAATGTCTTCCTGCTCAGATGATGCCCAACTGGATCGGTGGATACGGCAGAAAGTTCTGGAACCGCCGGAACAGTCAGGACTGGCGCTGCGTGAACGACAAAACCAGGACCCAGCGGATTCAGCTCCAGTGTCAGGACGGCACCACCAGAACCTACAAGATCACAGTGGTGACCTCTTGCAAATGCAAAAGATACTCGCGGCAGCACAACGAATCGGGAAACAAGTCTGAGGGATATACTCCGATGAACCCCCAGATGAAAAACTCTAAAGCCAAAGGAGGTATCAGAATAGCAAGCTAGATTTTGCCTAAACTATTAGACTGAGAGGGAGAACATGCGACGTCGGCTCACAGGAGCAACTGGGGGCATTAAGAGGCTCTTTAAGATGCATGTTTAGCATTGAAGTTTCTTTGTGCAGCTTTTGAGAGCAAGTGCACGGCTCTACGTTCACCATGAAACTAGAAGTCCACTGCAGACATTGGAAAAATGAGAAGACTCATTTTCATCTCCAACATCACATCACCGTGCAGCCCATAACGACCCTGTGCCAAAGTCCTATCAATGTCAAAGAGACTGCCAGCAGTGACCATTGCATATGACAACACGCAGGGCTGTGATTTTAAGCGTCATCGCTGTCTAATGTGTGACATGCATTTTAATTCACTTGCTATATGATGTGTATATATGCCAGTGACAATAACAGCTTTTCTCAACTCTGAGAAAGATGCGAAGCTAAATGAAATATTGTACATATACCTACATGCTTGTGTAATTACTTGTTTTGCAAAAGTACTTGTTTTGTGCCTTAGAAATGTTATATTTTGATGACAAGTTGATGTAATATATTCTGTCATGACTCTGACTTTGAATCACTTGTTTTCGGTCCGTGCAAGCAAGCATATTCAGACAATATATTGCACTATAGTGACAATGTTTATATAGGCTGTTATGGTGTAAAAGCAATAAAAACATTACGTATAGCCTAATTATTGCCATCTGGATTAAATAATGAACTATGACCTCTTAACCAGTTATAAAGTAATCTGACTTTAGGCTACAGGCATTTACAAATAGCTTGTAAAACGACCATTTGTCATTGTAAGGGTAAAGGTGTGGTTACAAATAAAACCAAAAATATGGCTACTATAGTTAGGCTAAATCGTGGTTAATTTAATTATAATAAATTACATTTGTACTTAAATGTGCTAGGAAGAAGAAACGCGTTAAGTACAGTCGACGCAATGGTAGACCTGTTAAAATGAATATTAATACACTAAAATAATTAATACGACTATTTAATTAAAACGTCATAATATAAACGTCAAACGAAACGCGGTACATGATTAAATAACATCAAAACGATGCCACACAATCCAAGAATAAAGTCTCATCATCTGCAGTGGGGGTTACGTTAACTGAGGGGCAGTTTGCCGGCTGAGACCTCTGAAGCGAAGTAACAGGAAAGCGGCATTATTGACGCGAAACACCGCGCCGATCATCCAACGTTGTCGATGCATACCGCCGGTTAGGCATAACAGCAGTTTTCAGATGAGCTTGGTTGGTGCAGGTGAGGGAGTTATTAAAAACGTGGGAAAATGCAGGAAGAGAGCGCGTCTGCCTCCGCCAGGCCTTTGGATCCCGGCTCTCCACTTACACGCGACACCGAGTGTAGCGGAGACGGACGCGGTAGAGCCGCGGTGGATTTCCCGGTAGCTGTGGTTCTTCCGGCCGGCGGCTCCGGGGAGCGGATGGGACTGCCCACACCCAAACAATTCTGCAAGATTCTCAACAGACCTCTGATCAGTTACACCATTCAAGCGTTTGAGAGGTGAGACTGTCCAGCTCGTGTCAGTAAGCACACCAAAACAGTTTTTAATACGCTAATACCTGTTATTACTTGATGAATGAGAAGCAAAGCAACCGAGTCATAAATGACGACGGCTGTCGCAGGTGTGTATGCGTGTGTGTGTGTGTGCGTGTGCATTGGTTTGGCAATAGAACTTGTTTTTGTAGTCCAGGGACACCTACTTCATGTAGACTTTGGCTTTTTCGCAATTCTCTAAAGTGCATCTGCACATGCTGTAAAAAGCACTTGACATATTTAATAAATCGTTTTGAGTTTCATATTTTCACGGATAAAAGCGTCTGTAATTGATTTTGTGGAATATCTTCTACCTGACAGATGCTGCTCTGTTAGCCAATTAAAAATCTCAAGAACAACCTTTAGCCAATAGCGTGGGTTAGGGGCGGGACTACCAGTTCCAAACAATTTTTTCTTTTCTTTTTTCAAACATAATGTTTATGTTTACAAACAGCACAAAAGGCTCTTAAACAGTTTGTTTGTAGTAAAATACAAGAAAAAGAGAGCAGCTTTTTAAATAGATGTATGGGAGGTGTTGGTTCCTCAAACTCAACATTGGGGATTTAAAGTAAATGTTTAGCATGTTAAACTCAAATTTAATTGCTTTGTTATTTTGTCAATAAGAAGTTAACGTTGTCTGTAGAGAATGTTAAGCTGACGTCACGCCCTATGTTGCTTGTTGCAGTGGCGCAGCCATCTTGGGAGGATAATACGCCACTGCTATTATTATATGTACCGTTACTTGTTTTGTTTGATATATGGAGAATTCGAAAGTGAAAGAATCAGGGGCTTTTCCTGAATGACTCTGTGTAATGTTGTTGCAGTTTTTAACAAGGCAAGACCGACCTACCATAGTTATATTTCCTAATCAAACAAGAAAAACAAAACACTGCATTGAACGCACTAGCAGCCATCCTCCCAAGATGGCGCAACATTCGACGCAGCAAGATGTCGATTAACAAGCTCTATAGGACTTTACATTCACAAATGTTTGTATTGTGCTCTAGTTGTTTGTTTTTTCTATCCTGTTTAATACTTATAGTTGCACAGAAATCATTTACAGCCGTTTTAAAGGCATACATCAGTAAAAACATGTCCAGCATCTGGATCGGCTGAATGACATCCACTCTGTTTTCCCAATCCACTGTCACAATAAATAGGTTATGTTTTATTAAGCCATTAAACTTGGACAAATACCATCTGTGTTTCTTTCTTATATTTTCTTGACAGATTATCATGGATTGGAACTATTGTTGTTGTGGTTGCTAAGGAAAACCATGACTTGATGCTGAACATCGTCCGAAAATTTCATCACACAAAGGTGAAAGTGGTACATGGGGCAACCTCCAGACACAGGTCTATCTTCAATGGACTTCAGGCCTTCAGCAACAATACAGATGATTCATTGACTCCTAAACCAAAAGTGGTCATCATCCATGATGCTGTACGGCCCTTTGTGGAAGAAGATCTTCTGCTGAAAATAACCCTAGCAGCTAAAGAGGAAGGGGTTCGTTTCTATGGGAATTTCTCTTTTGAAATCAGTGCATTTTTATGGCTTTTAATAACGGAGGAGGCTTGTTTCTAGATCAGTTTTAGTTTGTAGTTAATGTCTAAAGTTGTCATTAAACGGACCATATCACAGATAGCTGTCTACCCAAAGTTTATCTCATGTTTTTGTACAGTAATTGTATTTTTATACTGTATATACATCCTTGGATCAGAGAGTCCCCATAAATGATATGTTCCACTACTTAGTCAGTTAGTATACCGTAATTTTACAAAAGATTCAGAATTTGCCTAATTAAAAGACACCCAAGGCTATATTTTGTCATACAGAATGATTTATTTTGAAACCCTCTCTAAAATGTTGTAATACATCTTTAAACTGTTTGGACTGTAATCCACATATCTGGTAAATTTATGGGGTGCGTGAAAGTCAGACCATCTAAATCAGTGGAATACGCAGTCATAATGTAGACTTCAAAGATGTGTAACTTGTAAAGCAAGATGCGAGCGACGCTGAGGTCATGGGTTTAATTCCTAGAGAACACACATACTGATAAATGTATACCTTAAGGCACTGTAAGCTGCTTTAGATAAAAGCATCTGCCAAATGCATTAATATGTGTGACTATGAAGCTGTCATATACTATAAAATCTTCAATCAGTGGATGTTCGCTAGGTAGTGCTCATCTGGACCTGATTTGCGCTCTGTTTTCTCTCATATAAGAACGTCAAGCATGGTGCAGAGATTGTGTGTTAGGTTCTGAATCAACTGTAAATCGATGGCAATATGCAAATATTTGCCTTGAATCTGAGAGTTGTACTTTGTTTAGTGTTTGTATTGACTGATTTTTTAAATATGACAGAATAAGAATCCCTTAGCTTGGCTATATGCCATCTCTGCAAGACAAACGCATCAAAATACAAATAAGGTACAGAATATTGAAAACAGAATAGTTCGGCACGTAGACAAGAAAAATCCAGCATCATTTTCATTGGGAGTCCACTTCAGGCTATTCCAAATTTCCAGTGTCCATCAATCACGCCCAAAAGATAAACACGAAGTTGACATCTCTCAATGCTACTCTCAAAACAAGAAACTTGATAAGATGTGTTTAGAGATGTTTTTGCTGGCTTTGATTTGTGAAATCAAAGAGCATTGTGCATCCACAGAGCATTTATGATTCTCCAAAGCAATGACAAGAGCTGCCACGTACAACCCAAATGTTTACAAATTGCAAGAATATTAGAAGTGTCCGCAAGCAAGGATATTCTTTTATGGAGACTCAAATAAGATTGTTTAGTGTTCGCGAATAAGCACGTTTTAACACAGCATTCTCATTTTTTCCACCTTTCTTTTAGGCCTCGGGAGCCATTCGTCCTTTGGTGTCCACAGTTATAGCTACGACCTTGGAGGGCTACCTGAACCACTCATTGGAGAGAGCGAAATACCGAGCCAGTGAAATGCCTCAAGGATTTCTTTATGACATCATTTTCCAGGCCTACCAGCGGGTATGAGCAACCCAGACACCTATATCGGTCAGCGCCAACCTCAAATTTCAGCATGCAAAGTCAAATCTTATTACAAAAGGTTTGACTGTCCTCTCTCACTACAAAGCTCAAGCTCCTTGAGATCTCCTCAGCGGATTTTATGGCGGTTTTGGGGATCTGAAGATTTATGTCTTTACATAAATAATTCCTTGCAGTTGCCTCACTGAGACAAAAAACTGGGAGAGTTCAAATTTTGGAGTCGTTTGCGTCTTTTGTTCATCGTCCTTGAGATCTGCATAAACCCACAGCTTCTGCTCAACGGCACAGCAGCTTGAGTTTTATTATTATTCCCGTGACAATACATTGTGTGACAAAATAATAAATCAGAATTATTTAGTCTGGCCTGACTTACATAGAACACTATAAAAATCCAAATTTTATTACCTCTCAAGGTTGCCTTGAAACAATGCCTCTGCAGAAATGGTGTTTGTTGTTTTTGATACAAGTTTCTCATACTGTAGTGCTGAATGTGAATCTTTGGCAAACCAAGGTTAAAAGCAAGTTTTGAAGTCCCATTTACAAAATTAATCTTCAGATTCCTCCAAACTGGGTTATGTTTATAACTTTTTGAATTGTTATTTGTACAGTTAATACGTTATTTTATAGATTATATATACTATTGTAAAAAACTATTGTGTTACATTAACATACATGTAGTATACTTTGTGGGACTGTTGTGTCTCCAAAAGTTTGGGAAATCATTTGGCATATTTAAATTTATCTAATGTTTTGTTTTACACGGTCAGTTTTGTATATAATTTAAGACTTTTTAAAGGGATACTTCAGTCAAAAATGAAATTTCTGTCATCATTTACTCACCTTCGAGCTGTTCCAAATCTGTATAAATGTCTTTGTTCTGATGAACACAGAAAAAGATATTTGGAAGAATGCTTGTAACTAAACTGATCTGGCCCCCCATTGACTACCATAGTAAGTAATACGTTATAATTTTTTTCTTTGTTCTGTTGAACACAAAAGAAGACATTCTGAAGAATGTAGGACAGCAAACCGTTCTGGGGCACTTTTGACTACCATTGTATGTTTTCCTACTGTGGGAGTCAATGGGGGACAAAATCTGTCTGGTTCATTCATCCAAATATCTTTCTCTGTGTTCATCAGAACAAAGACATTTATACAGATTTGGAACAACTCGAAGGTGAGTAAATGATGATAGAATTTTCATTTTTGGTTGAAGTATCCCTTTAACCTTTGAAAGTCTAACTCTTCAGTTGAACCTTTAGAAAACAGTTACGGATAGAAGTGTTAAATGAAACAGTAGGATTTATAGTTCTGCTGAGAGAACCATATTTTGGATGTTGAATCTGTGTGCTCCTGGAGAACTTTGATTTCACAATCTTGTTGTTTTTGGCCGTGACGCTGAACATTAGCGTCGGTTTCCGTGTCAATTCGCAGCTGCCCATCCTCTATTAATTGTAAATAAAGATAAGATCTTGACATGAAGAAAATACTGTCGATGACAGCTCTGAATAATGGGTCATATCAGGCCCACTGAGGTGTTACCTGACACCCCAACTTCTTTTCTTGGAGCTTTTCTTCTCCAACCCCAACAGTGAAATGTCTGCAAAGATTTATATAGTGCTCTTTGCTTTTAAAACCCAATATTCTATGGGGCACTTCCATCGCATGACATAAGGTAGTCCATACTTCTTTTTTATGCCGTATTCAACGCGTTTGACGCTTTATACAAAGGGGTCATTTCGGGTGGGTGTTTTTGAGTAAGTGAGCGTTCCATAGGCAGGTTTTTTGAATGTAGCCAAAGGCCATGTGTCAAGACCCTCTCTGCGGTAGCCTCTAAATGACTAATGCCATTTCAGTTTAGTATCCATCGAGTCTGAGAGAGCTCGTGCTTTACAAAGGAATAGACATTCAACCCCACAAGGGACTACGCGTTGGTGAAAAGTAAAAAAAAGATGTTAAATGAATGCAGAAGCCAGTGAATGTTTTTCTCCATTATTGCCCTGAAATCACAGGGATCTGTAAGTGAAGCTGTCCCCTCCACCCAGGATGAAATATTGCTGTAGTTATTGCCCTCGTGACGTCTCGGGTGGCACAGTTTAGACTGTGTAATCCACCCGCTGTCTTAGAGCGATTAGCTTCAAAGTGTGTTATCAGAATCGGAGACTTTTCTCTGTCGTGCCCAAACACAGGTTACTTTAAAACATGGTACAAAGTGTTTAGTTGAGAACTGACTGATGCCTGATACAGTCATCTTTGAAAGGTCCAGTGTACAAAATTTAGTGGTATCTAGCGGTGAGGTTGTAAATTGCAACCAACGGCTCACTCCACCCCTCCTTTTCAAAAGCACTATGGTGGCTGACACAGGACTGAGACGGCGTCATGTTTTCGCTTCTTTGCTGAAGGAGATAACGTATTTATACACCCGTGGTGTATGTAGATAGAAATAGCTCATTCTAAGGTAATAAAAACATAACTCTTTATTATGGAAGGTCTTTATACCCCTAAAGACAGTTATGTATATTACATTGCGTTTCTGTAAATGACTGGTTTTCGGACCCCCGGACCCCCCCAATACAGTAAAACTGCACATTTTAGAGTGGCCTTTTATTGTGGCCAGCCTAAGGCACACCTGTGCAATAATCATGCTGTCTAATCAGCATCTTGATATGCCACACCTGTGAGGGGGATGGATTATCTCGGCAAAGGAGAAGTGATAACTAACACAGATTTAGACAGATTTGTGAACAATATTTGCGAGAAATAGGCCTTTTGTGTACATAGAAAAAGAAAAAGAGTTCAGCTCATGAAAAATGGGGGCAAAAACAAAAGTGTTGCGTTTATAATTTTGTTCAGTGTAGATTCTCCAAAAAATTACACATTAGACCTTTAAAGGCTTAATATGCATTGCACTTGTGTTGTTGTTGGGTCGCAATGTGTAATTTTATTTTTGCTTTGTAAAGCATGCATTCAGTGTTCACAATACAAGTCCAAACTGCAATGTTTGGTTCATTTCACTCTGCTTTATCTTTTCCAGTGCAGTGAATATGACTTTGACTTTGGCACAGAATGTTTGCACTTGGCCCTGCAGTACTGTGGAACAAATGCAAAACTTATAGAAGGACCACCAACTTTGTGGAAAGTAAGATACAAACGTTTTTTTTTTCTTCTTTCAGACATATGTGATTTATGCCATATACATTAGAGACCAAGTCTCAAAGCACAAGAAAATAGGATTCAAAATCTGATTTAAAACTTCAAACAAAGTATTTGAATCTCATCGGACCTAAATCAAAGAAAATATGAAGGAGGAGAAAGATTAAAGACGTTGATAAAACAGTTTGTAATACATTTTCAAACCGCAAATCAGATCATAAAAAATCCACAGTCCCACCGCAAACGAATGCACAATTCGGCATACTTCTGCAAAGCACACACGCCTATTTTCGTAAAATCCATTTATGTGATATTTTACACCTCCTAAATCTACCTATTTTTCTTTTTAGGTTACCTACAAAAGAGATCTAGCAGCCGCCGAGGCTATTATTAAAGGTATTTTATGTAGTTTTGCATTCAAGAAATAAATAACATCACCCTTATGTCATGGGAATTCATTATTCCCATTTCCTGCTGTTTTAGTACACTTGAACTTGTGAAAATGTGTTTTAACTGGGAACGTCCGGGCACTTTTATATGCCCATTTGAAATATCTGTTAAAAATGTGTACACCGTGGACAAGTGCTTTAGTTTCATGACATGCATATGGCAGGACAATTGTGTGTGCATATTTATGCGACTGCGCATGATGTTGGAGATCATGGAAAGTTTTCACGCATAAAAATTATTGCCTTTCTGGCTTTCTATTCAAGCAGTGCATTAGGCTACTATTGGAATGCGACCTGCAGTATTTCCATAATGCCAACCGAGTGGAATAAAACAACAAATTGCCTAAAATTCGAGTAGCCCTGCTTATTGCTCTCTGAGGTCTCTTTGCAATACAGATCCCTGCGGTATTATTTCAACTTTGAACGTTAGCCGGCTAAATTTCTCTATTCCGCTTTAACCTCTGGTGAAAGGTAGTGAAAGAGCTGTTTATCCTCGAGTTTAATTGCATGGGTTGTAACCAAGACCTACGATTAACTTTGACACCCTTTAATGTCTCATAAGCTTACGAACATCCTGTATGCTCAAGATGGAATGCCTTTTATTGCCCAGGGGATTTCATTTTTCTCTTGTTAAACAGCAATCTATTTTCTTGTTTTATTTGTACTCGTTTTAGCACAAGCTTAAGGTTGAATCGTGAATTAGCAAAACCTAATCGCACAATAATGACGCTGCCTACAAATGAATCCATACCGAGCTGGGAGAGAACGTTTTTAAGAAGGAAAATGTGTGATTATCTGTTTGCTGTCCCTTTTTCATTTACCTTTCAGAGACTCTTTCAGCGTCCGCATGTGTCATCACAGAGGCTGCTGCAGAAGCTGTTGAGTTGGCCGGAACGCTCCAGAAAAATCTGGCAACCCAGGGCATGGTATGATAAAGATGACATGGTTTATGGTTCTGGTTGTGACTGCCCAACCTTACTGTTTAGGTAAAACATTCTCTGCTTTGGGTATCTCTATCTTGAAAGCAATTAGTCTCTGAACCGCTCCGTCTCCATTACCCCCAAGTCGAGGTTCCACCCCCCCCAAATCTTTCACATGAACTACAACATGAGGTATCACAGATGGCTGGACTCTATACAGGCCGTAATGGATTGGGTGTTCTGTACACGTGTGACCACCTTCCCATTTATTCCACTTTAATATTTGGAGCCCGTCCAACTGAAGTCCTCACGTTGTTGCTGTCGCTGTGAAAGATCCATCTTTCAAGAAAAAGGAAATGTGACGTTTTTCAATCTGGGTCCGTGCCATGGCAACCCATCTCTCGGGCTGTTCCCGGTTCTTCATCAAGCGGTGTCAAGCACACGTCCTCCTCTTGATAATGTTGCGGGTGAACATGCAGCGTCCATCTCGAGCTGATTGGTTCCAGACATCCGCTCCCCCGGGTTCCGATCGGGGTCAGTTCTCCCGAGCTGTTCTTGCGACTCGACATGCTTCTTTTTGAGAGCTCCAGGGAGATGAAAGAGAAGGTGGAGATTACAGATGAAGAATCGAATTTGTCCCGGTGCCATTTGTAAATCTAATCCTCATTCCAGTGGAACTCAAGCTTGTTCCAGGAGTGCAGGTGGTGTTGGCTCTGGGTACATATTTTGTTATAAAGGCCAGCAGAAAGAGATAAGGTGATCCTTTTAGCGACATGTTATAATTCACCAGTGTATACTGGAGATCTGTTCTGCTGGACTCAACCACAATGGTTTGCTTTTATGAAAAGAAATAGCGTTCTGCTTTGTAAAAACCGGTCTGTATCTATGCACCATAAGGTGTGGATCTCAAAAGGGGGGTTTATATGACATTTAACTTATGACTGAGTGATATTCACATTCCTCAGCTGTGGGAACCCGAGATAATTTAGAGCCGAGAGCACGTACGTTGTGTGTATATAAGATTAAGCATCGTAAGTAAATCTCACACGAAATATTTCTAGATTTCCACTGTAAATCCATCCGAGGCTATAAGATTCCATTGGTTTGATGTAATCCCGGTAGGTTAGCATTTCAGTGACCCTGCCTAACTTGTGACTGTAATGTATTCCTACGTCAACTTCGGATTAAACCAAGACGGGAAACTTCAAGATCGTCAGCCTGAGATTCCGTGGTGCGTAACTGCGGTTAAAAGCGAACTCCTTGCCCAGATTTTCACTTGTTGAATTATTTATAAATACTTAATCGTCATAAGAAAGGTCATTTGTTTGTAAATGTATCGCGAGTTATGGCTTTACCAGAACTTTGGCGTGATCCGCGACCTAATGAGGCCAAACCGTGGACTGATTTCTTTTCGTTTTGTTCATTATGGAGACGAAAAAGTCTTCATTCACAGCTACCATTGAAATGACCTGTAAACGGCGTCTCATGTGGCAGCCCAGCCTGGTTCAGATGTCAGAATAATCTCGTAAATCCGCGGCTCAGAGCAAACTGGTTTTCGCCTAAAGCCGCAGTTGGTTATCTGTCAAGCGTGTGCATGTGTTTATAATAACCGTTTCATATTTTCAATTTTCTCGTCAAGGCCGAGTCCATGCCAAACACTTTTGTTTATTTCTGTTTATTTCGTCTCTGGACGAGATGTTAGACGAGGCCAGACGCACTTCTTGACACGTTGCAAGTTTGTTCTACGTGTTGAACGTTCAGATAGGATTTTTCACGTAGAACATCTGGGACCGTATATTGTGTGTTGTTAAGTAGCCTTGATTGTTAAATTTTAATACTTTTTTTTTTTTGGAAATCGAGGTGCTTGTTTACCAAATCTGTGCTTTTTCGACTTCTGTCAGGTGGTGACTGACGTTATTCCATACGCAAATGAAAGTTATACAGACTGCCTGTCAAAAACCCGAAACTTCATTCAGATAGCGGTACGTAACGTCGTACAAAAAGGTAAAGTTGCGAAAACAGTGCCAATAACAAGCCATTCAAATAAAACGAACGTGGGTTTTATTGTTAAATATAAATGTGATGAGTCGTTGCATAACTATTAAACATACGTCTCAGTATGTCTTCTTTCGTAATTTAAGTCTCCGCAAGGGATCTTGATGTAGCGTTAACACTTTTTGCTGTGTTCGTAGGTGAATGGATCAAACGTCTCAGGTGTTCTAGAAATGGTTCAACATTTTGAGAATACCAGCCACGCCCGTCTACATCCAGTTGTTGTTGTTTGGGTAAGTAAATCACCTCCCAATCGTGCTAAAACAACAACTCTTGCTTGTCAAACTTGCACATTTATTAAGCTTGCCATTTGCAATCTCCTACGTTAACAGATTTGCAGTGTGTGTGTCCTTTAAGAGGCATAGTTCCATTTATTGCTTGATTTGTCTGATTTTAAAGAACCTACAGTATAACCCTTGGCCCAGTTGTTCTGTAAAAGTTCTACCAGCGCAAGATGTGGACATGACCAATCTGTAATTTTCACGTAATGATTGTAATTTCAGATAGTGATTACAGAAGATAGCTTGTGCAATTGCCTTAATACTAAAATATTATTTTGTCCAATCCAAACACGTCTCCAATCCAAATCTACAAGGGTCAAAGTCAATTGAAAAGTCAAGAATGTTTAAAAAGATACATAATGGTTTGTTGGCGTGCACATAATGGTCTGCAAATGTCATTTTTCACACCTTTAATAACATGCCTTTTAAACATGTTTTGAAAACACTGTTCCTGCTGTTCTGAGGACCGGATCCAGTGGTTGCCCACTGTGGGAATCCAGTCTTCTCAGAATGGAAGCATATGTTCTTTCCAGAGGATAACCCCAAAATAATGTTTTCGCTCCTCATCTGGTTTTTACAGATGGGTTGTTCTTATCGCCACAGATGTGATAATAACACATTCGTCCGATGTGATTTTAGGTCTGTTATTTGTCATTTAAACCTCAAGCTTTAAAACTGCGTGCTTGTGTTTCGTTTTATAAAGGGCTGTTTAGAGGCTTGCCTGATTGTCATTACATTACATTTCCTATTGGATGTCACAGTTAACTTAGTCTGTAAAGGTTCTTTTAAACAATGCTCGCAAAGTCGCTTATAAAGCTAAAACATAGATAATAGAATTAGAGTAAACAGCAGTTTGCCGTGTCCACGAGCATGACCTCTGTAAGAAATTTGTTTTACCCAGAGCAATTTCCAAAACGGAAAAGGCCTGTTATTATTTGGTGCGTATGCATGCAAGCCACAAACTGTGAGGAAAGCGAACGGAAAAAGAAATTGCAATAATTTTATGGATGGGCGCAGGCCGGGTAACACAGAAACATGTTGTTGAGACCTGGGTTTTGCTGTTTGCGTGACAGCCCAGAGCATATGCAGTTTTTAACAACAGGACCAATACATTATATATTATATATTATTATTTCTATTTCTATTGTTCGAGTACCTGTAGATGATTCGCTCTAAGGGTGATGTTGCTTTTTCTTTCCTTCATTGACAGGTTAAGCTGAACACGACAAAGCGCTCCTTTGATACTCAAAAGACAGATGAGTTAACAACCTTCATGCGTCTGGCCTCTGAAGTCAAACAAGCAAATGTTCAGCTCTATGGAATTCAGATTGATCACACCAAGGTAATTGTCCTTAATTGTCCTCATGTGTTAAAGGAACAGACCAATGAAAGTTGTCTTCATTTGCTCACCTGCCAGACTTTCTTTTTTCCAATTGAATGTGAAAGGAGGATTGAGACTACTCTGTTCCATAAAGTAAACCATGAACAGGGGTTGTGTTCGCGTATATTCAGTTATGCCACGTAAAGACGTGTCATGTCATATTGGACATCAGTATTGCTCTGTCACATGTTATTTTCTTTCATTTTTAATGATTTCTTAAAATCCCAGTCATCCGCTTTCAATGTTTCGTGAAGAGCAAGTTAAGAACAAGAAGTGCAAAACCTCGTCTATAAGGAACATAGACAGTAAACAACTTTGTATGTCTATAACAATGGTAGCTTTGGTGTTATATTTGATGTTAGATGAAAGCTTCTGCTATTTGTCTAAATCACACTTTTTGGTAACCTCTCCCTTTAAAGAGAAAGTCGATAGATTATTATGTTGTCTTCTGAGGAGTCTTCTTGACACATTTGTCTCCTGTTGACGTCACCGCGAGACACAATGAAACATTTCCACTATACATTCGTTTTTGTGAGTCCAACATGGATGTCAATTTCAGTCTAAATGGCGTGTCTGTAGTGTCGGTACAGCACATGTGAAGGGCCCAGGTGTGTGTCATGGAGATCGATGTGCAAACGATTTCCTCCGTCCAGCTTTGGGTTCCATTGGAAACAGTCAGACAGAGGAGGGAATGAAGATATGTGGTGAAGTGCTTGTTTTTGCGAGATAGCGAAAGTACAGATAAAGACCGTTCATAAATCACTCTCATAGGTCGGGCAATCATGATGATAATTTCTCCCAGATGTGCTTGTTCATGCTTTGCAAAATGGCTGCCAGAACTCGCTGCGTGAATTCGGACCTAATCCGCCTTCATACATGACACGAGGTTTGTCATTTAGAGGTCATGCCTCTCAATTTGCTGTATTATCCAGATCGTTTTTGAGATTTAGTGCATGTCGGCGAAGGCTTCAGATATTTTCTCCTGCTAGACACGGCTGAGGATATTTGGATGGCGTTAGATATATACTTTCCATTGCTTAATACAAAACTGTACAAGTTGTTCCAGCGGATTTATTCTTACTGTCTAATAACTGTACAATGTGACTACAGAACAGACACCTGCAAGAAAATAAAAAAGAATATAACTTAAAATATTAACATGTTTGATACGACCTCTTCAAAACAGCTAATAGCATAAATACACTCAGCTAAACTCTCACAAAATGATGTTTCTCTCATCGGCTGTGAAAATAATCTCGGTGAAGAAAGCCGGAGATGACATTTGAGAAATTACGCATGAGAAACGCTTGATTGAAATCTTAGGGTTTGTTTTTCCTCGCCAGATGTTTGTGCATGTGGAACACTCCACTCGTGTAAAGGGTTTATTGTTTTAAGAGCTTTGGCATTTGATAAGAATCAGTAAACATCTCATAAATACACATTTGGTCTTATTAAGAACATCTTGTCAGGACCTTCTTTGCTTTCACTTAGTTCCACTTCACTTGCTATTTACCTTCCTTGTGTCCAGCTTCGGTCAGCGTGGAAGATAATTTTCCATCGCCTAGAGCTGTTTGAAGCGTTTTGATTATTTTGTTGACAGATTCCTTTTAAAAAGTTTGACCAGAATTTGACAGAATCTTTCAACAGGTTTCAATAAAGCGGACACGGGAACCTCCGTGGTATGGACCTCCAAGATGCTAGGGTATGTTTACCCTCCACGTAGATGTGCTTGTGTGATCTAAACTTGTAAACGATGAACAGGCCCGTTTAAACAATAACTTCTTTAGTATCTCCATAATATGTTTTTAATGGGCAAAGTTTTCAATTCAGTGCAGGCCGAGAGAAGTATGCCCGATGGGAGCTGCACGGGAGCTCGGTCAGTGTAAGTAATAAAAGAAGTCAACTAGAAAAGGTTCAAGTTTAAGACGAGCTAAAAAGCTTTTTATAGGTCCATTCAGTAGGCCTTAGAGCAGTGGTTCTCAAACTTTTTCGTTGTAAGGCCCCCTTTGTGTAGAGTGCATCGCTTTGTGGCCCCCCAAATAAAGACTTATAATCTTAAATGTAACATTTTTATTTAAACAAAAACATATTCGGTTATACAATGCTGAAACATCAATTCTTTTGTCCGTGGTCTTATTTTTCTGATGTTTGATTGCATAAAATCTATGATCAATTTCTATATTTCATAAAATGCCACAAAATCTGTGGCCCCCTGGATCCATCTCGGGGTCCCCCCAGGGGCCACGGCCCCCAGTTTGAGAACAACTGCCTTACAGACACATAGACGGATAGATAAATAGGTTTTTAAAACACCTCTTTTAAACGTGTCTCAGTGTCAGTAAGGTGATCTGACGGTGTGATAAAGGTCAGTTCTTGCCCTATCAATGACTGGCCAATGAGTGACAGGAAATGTCACAGGATCTGCCCTGCGCACGGGCATTGTGGCCTGTCAGTTGCTGAAAAAGCTTGTCACAATGATAAATGGCCGCTCTAATCCCTCTGTGAGAGCCGTGCCGTTCGCCCAGCCTTCACTTCCTGCTCCTCAAAGCATCCAGCCGAGGAATCTGAGAGGAGATTAGCTGCTCCTTACAAAAAGCAAAAAACGAGGGAGAGATAGCAAAGACACATTCTCTTACCTGCTCTGAAACGAAATACCTCCGTAGGTGTCCCATCTTGGGATTTGTGATAATATTTCTGGCTTCGATTATTCCTTGTTGTTTTGTGCCATGAGGATAAATGGAGTACTGTGAATTAAGGGATCCAAAAATGCATTAAATCATCCGTACTAAGAAGAAGGTGGCTTTTATTATAGTCATCTGTGTTTGATGGAGTAAATGTGCTTGGTCATACCCTCCGCTTAGTGTTGGATTTACGTTCCAGTAGTCGTTGCTCATTCTCCAAATATGTCCACTCTCTTCACGTCTAATTGTTTTAAGTTTTTCTCATCACTGCGGCTGGCGCGAACACACCGTTGGAAGAAAGCTCCTTAAAGCCTCTGTATTTTTTTAGACCGCGCCTGAAAGAACACTGCTGACAGCTCCAGACCAAAGCGTTTGATGTTTTACTAGGGCTGTCACGATAAACCGTCGATACATATCACGTGATTTATGCACAGCTTTTGAGTGAAGTACGGGAAAATGCTGCTGCATCCGAAAGCCAGAGGGCGCTCTCGTGCGGAAACTCCAAATACGCACCGCAGAAGAAGACCATAACACGATCTAGAATCTGGGAAATGCCTATGGACATGTTTTTATCACCGTTACTCAAGCCTCATCAGGTATTTTTATGATAATAAAGTATATTTATAATGATCATGTTTGACGGGTGTTGCTTTTTTTAATGCACATTATAAGCGACTCAAACTCGCACTGCTTTTAGATCGAGCAGCATTTCCTACTGATCCCAGAGCCGTGCTTCAGGGACAAGCTACGCATTAAAACAAATATCGACACATTGCATATCGCAGCCAGCTTGATTTCAATAGGATTTAGTGGTATCGCGATAAATTATCTAAAAAAAATCTAAAATTGTGGGTTATTTGGAGAATTTGGGGATTTTTTAATTTGTATTAAAACGTGACTTTACAATAACATACAAGCTAAAAGTTCTGAAGCTGTCATTTAGTTATGTAGCATGTCAGTTTTGATCAGATACGTAGGGGTTATTTACATTCAGGTTGTTATCGCAAAATCAACCCCTATAGAGTGATCGGATTGTTTTGTGTATCATTTTTAGTGGTTGTTATCAGGAATAACAAATCTCCGAATGTCTCGGCTGACCAATAAGAAGCTAGTATTCAAGAACGATGTGTAAGAAATGACAGCGCTGACACGCTTCTTTAATTTTCAGTGTGGGATTTTTCACGCCATGCAGAGCGGGTGCGTCTACTATACGTGGATGATCTTTCCAACAAGAAAACGCCAGCAGTCCATGTTTATGTTAAATAAAATTGATTCTGCGATTTCAATTTCACGTGCAAGCTATCAAAGTTTCTATTCCCATTCCCCCCTAAAAACAAATAAGCCATTTTGTTACACTTTAGTGTAATTTCGGTGCGTTCTTATTTAATGCACCCGCTGCACCATATGCGTGCTTAAACATGAGGTGCAAAGGAAAAAATGTGGCCCGCTAAATCTGTTTACTCGCTGTTGATTTGGCAGATTACATGAGCCATTGATACATCCCCCCCGCTCATACCCATGCAGAGTCTCATCGCGAGACAACATTCCAAACGAAAGCGTTCACAAACAAATTAGATCGTCCTGTTGTAGAGGCTGATCCCTTACCAGGGACGACCGGACTGGGTTGTAAACATTTAATCAGTAAAAGGCCGTGGTGCCGTGTTTTGCCCCACGCAGCCTGTCTACGGCTGAACACTTGTTTTAGATTTAAGGCGACCACCCACCGTCAGGTATTGAATATCCACTTCGCAGTAATCTTGTTTTGAGCTCGGTGTATTTTCGGAGTTTAGCATGAGCTTTGTTGGGTGGTTTTTGAAGTGGCTCCCCTCTGAGAAGCTTCCCCTGACAGAAACTTGTTCTTCTTTTGGTGGTTAGACAGGTCAAGCCATTAATTAACGCAATCTTTTGGAAAAGAAACATATATATATATATATATATATATACACAAGGGTCCACTAGTAACAGTGTTTCTACTTTTTTGCATTGTTTCCATTGTAAATGATGTACAGTGAGTTAAATTATTCTTCAAGATGCTTTAATGTTTGATGTAAGGGGGTCACAGTATACCTGTATTGTCAAAAATGTCATGTTAATGCCGCACATATCGTGATATCTTTTTGATATGTTTAGCATGTTGAAAAAATGTTATATGCTCTTCTACTTGTACGTCGCTTTGGATAAAAGCTTCTGCCAAATCTGTAAATCTCATGTAAATTTTGCCTAAAATTCACAGTTACAAACGCTCTTTGCCGCTCTACACATATATTGTGAGTGTGATTTATTGACCAAATAATTGACAAAACACAAAATAAACGATTAATTTGAAACATAGCAAAGTACCCACCAGATACCACGATAATACCGTCGCAGAGAATGTGACGGCCACGGTAACCGTGAAAATCGGATATCGTGACAGTCCTAATTTTGTGTTTGTCTTGGTGTGAAGGTTTTTTGTCCACTTTTTTAAAGTTTATTTGTTTATTTGTTGTGTCAGTCGTTTAGATTTGATGGTATATCACATATATTTGTATTGTGCATAAATTGTCTTTCATTAATGCAGATATAAACCATAAAGTATTTGTAATCCTACCATGTACCAAGTGACTTGGAAATAACTCAAGTTGGATATTAAACCAAAAGATTTAAGATATTTATCGTCACCTACTTTTGTACAATAAAATTCTTATTTTGTCTATTGCTTTTAATAAAGACAGGATAGAAAGGCATCTGTAAGAAACAACAAGTTACAAGGACAATACAAAATAAAGGGATGTATAATAAATGTTAAACCACAATAACACAAAAGTCAGTAAACTTTATCAATAAAACTGTATGCATAAAAAACCATTTTGTTTTTAGCTTCTGTTTGAAATAGCTCATCTTGTCTTAAATGATCCAGTCATTCAAAATGAACCGGGCACAACTTACGTTGATTTTTGCATTAGTGTGGGCTGTGGGGTGTTTATGTTGTAATTGTATAAACAGGGTAGCAGACCGTCATCGCAGTGTGGTTTCTTTCCCATTTTGCCTCTTTTTTACCATTTTTTAACTCTTTCAAACTCTCACCTTCACTCATCTACAAATAACCACTGTTTAGTCTGTGATCGTTCTTGTTTGGACATCTCGCTAACAAATGATGACTGTCTTTTGTTTGGGGGAGAGGTGAAAAACCGACGTGATAAGGCTTGTTCCTAACGCACGGAGTCAATGTGCGGGCGCTTGGCGCAGAGACGGATCACGAGGATGTAGAATTTGAGATGTTGACGCTTTTTTGACATTCAAAGAAATAACATACGTGACCCACGTTGATCCCTCAGTAGACTTTTCATTGTATGCCACAAGTGTAAGGAGGGGAGCTCAAGAGGCTGTGCGGTTAAAACGGATGTTTGCTTTCTGTATGTCGGCCTTGAGGGAGCATGACATATTTGACTATTTTCAACAAATCTGCCTGCATTGTAGTCTATTATTGTTTAGGAACGTATCTGTCGGCAGGTCAAGTACGAACACACAGATCGCTCAGACTGGCTTGTTGAAATGGAACAGTATGGAAACAAAAGCTTTCTGTATTTTCTTCACCTAGTTCTTGCGAATGTTACGCCTGGGGCATTATTACGAAGAAAAAGGAAGCGACCGATCCAGAAAGGCAGTTCACCGAGAAACCTCGTTTAAGACTGGGTTATACGAATCTATAGACGCTATTCTCCCCGTAACTGCGCGGCGGAAATGTTCTTTGATTTTTTTCCTTTCATGCGTTGATTTTCTTTCAATGTACCTTGACTTGTTTTAGTTGAACAGTTCCTGAATCAACATTGGGAAACGCTGCGCTTCAATAGGAATGTGAAAGTGCTGTCCAGTTTAAGATGCACGCACAAAAGAGACGAGATAATGAAGCTCAGAGCTAAAAGATCCTTTTCAAATGAGGTGACATTGAATGAAAACGGGTCGTTGTGAGGACGCATTTTGAAGGCACAAACCCAAGAAGTATTTAAAAGTATTTGTGCTGGTTTTACATAAAAAACATTGAGAATTATCTGTCACCTCCGGCTAAGGCTTGGCGAGATGACTGTGTATGTATGCCATTGTGCTTGTGTCTGATTCAGGAACAGCAGTTATTTATGGTTGCCGAGCAATGTCGCTACTTTGTGCATTAATATAGAATTGATGTCACTGATGCTCCTATTTTTGCCTATTTTAGTTTAGTTTAGTTTAGTTTTTAAGTAGTATACTTTTGAACTTTTTTACTTTTAAGTTCATTTTTTTATAGTGAAATGGTTTTGCAATGATTTAACATTTGTCATATTTATTTATTAGTTTAATCTGTCAATTAAAAAAATAGAATAATTATCAAAAAATATAAACAGGATGAATCTTTTTCATTTGTAAGTGATAAATACACCATAAGTAAACCAGAAATCATGATTATTGATATTTTCTAAGGTTAATGTTAAACCAATAATTAAAAAAAATGTTGTTATTATGTTACCATTCATCCTAGTATATGTTAAATTGTTATTAAGTATTTTCTTACGCATATTAATATTCTGCTTTTTTGATATTGCAAAAATGAATTCATTATGCAAATAGTAGTGTTTTTTGATGATAGTAGAGCAAAATAAACAGAATTTACCTATTGGTTTTAATGAGTCATTTAGTCTCAAAACCTCCCTAGCTTAACCTAAAACTCCCTCTTGACTTCATTTTACGTACTGAACTAGTCTATCAGAAAAGAATGTCCCTTGGATACAGTTACAGTTGAGACGGTCGAACCACAGAGTTCAACTCCATATCGAATCTCTGAAGTTGATAGTAGCTTGGGTTCAATATCTCTGTCGAGCTCTTTGCCTGAGGCTACTGTCCTTTGATTGGCATTCAGAAACTGATGCTATTATAATTTCCTTAAAGGAATGCATGGACAGGGTAAAAAATGTAATACCATGTTTTTAGAGCAATCGGTTATACACGCATACATTTGCCATTTAAGATGCTCTTGAATTTGACCTAAAATGCTCCATTTCTTTGTTTGGTCTATCATGAGAATGAGTAGTTAATAGGTTTTTATGAAAGTTTTTGGTCCAGACCTCACACAATGCCCTCTTGTGGCGGACTCCCTCAATAGCAAGCCATTTGCTTTTTGAAAATGGGCTACTTGAAATTCGTTTTGACAGAAAGCGTCTGTAGTAAAAGTCTACTATATCTGACTAAGTTTCTTTCGGAAATAGGGCCTTTAAAACCTTTGCAAAGGTCATTATAGCTCAGGCTCTGGCAGACCCGTGCAGGAATGAGTCGCTCACTTGCTGCCTGGAAATAACAAGACTGGAAGGTGCAAATTGTCAATGTTAAATTCCTAATTGCTGAGGCCCTGTCTTGAAAGGGCCCACCGTCGTGAGGTGGATCGCAGAGCGCTGATGGAAAAAAAAACAGGGTACTCATTGTGTGGTCTACTGTTCTGTACTAGCTGTTGTTTTCATGACAGTTTTTGTTTTTAATTGAGCAAAATACCGTAAAATTGGTCTGTATATTTTCACTAATGGTGTACTGATTCCAGGATATGTAATGCTGTAATAATGAAAAACAACAAACTGAGAGTTCATGCTCTTGTTTTTGAACAGCTGTGATGTTAGCAGGTTTTAGGGTCCCGTGCAGAGCTGGTCTTGTTTTTCACCAACGCGAAGTAAGGTAAAGGCATTTGTTAGTAATATAAAGGATTTCAAAAGCATCCCAATGTGCTACATGACATTAGGTGAGGTTCAGAAATGGTTGAAAGTCAAGAGCCCGTCTCTGGAGAACCTGAGGCATAGTGAGAATTTCGCCAATTTCAGGTTAAAATGAGTTTGACTGACCTTCTTACATCATTTGATGAGTTGTTTTCCACCAATGGTACCTTCATTAGGAGAAAGAAAATAAAAGAAGGCATTTTACAATGGAAAAACTCATCTGGTGCTCGTGGTGCGGTTCGATCTGTCTTTTCAAAGATTTACCTCTTTTCTTTTAAATTGCTTTCTCAAAGGACCGAGCTGCTCTCCATCATTGGTATTGTATTATTTTGTTTTTATGTCTTTAAGATTTTTTTCCTTTTTTGGAATCACGCAATTGATCCATTGTGTTTCGTTGTCAGTTCTGTGATTGTGTTAGACTGCGTATCAGGAGATCAGTCAGGTTCAGTACAATACGAACCGTATGACGTTTATTAAAAGATCTTTGATGTGTTAGATTAGGGAAAATGCCTTTGTATCACACAATTAATGGGGTAATAAACAACATCCAAGTCTCATCTACCTCCTTTAAGAGAAGCGAACTGGCCTGTGGCCCCAGTTAATGTTTTATCCATCACATAAAAGCTTGGAAAATCCCCACAGTCACAAAGACGGGCTATTCCATCTGACTGTACCGAGACTCAAAGAAATTAAAATTCCGAGTGTTGAATTTCCTGTTCCATGTGTGCTTTAAGTGTTGGCCATGACAATGAGGCAGAATAGAGCTCATTAGTAAGCCTTCTGCTGTCAAAAATGGAAAAGTGATGTCATTTTATGAAAAATTATACTCATTAAAGATTTTTTTGACAGTTTTTTAAATGCAATCATTGCGGTTTCATATCTATAGTTAGCATCATAAATCTTTTAAGACCGAGTCTTTCATGTCCTTTCATATTTTATGCAACTTAAGTATACATCAGCTTTTGATTGGATGACAAACTTCCAGGTCATCGTCCATAAAACATCACATTGTCAGATATTTGACTTTAAATTAACTATAGAATGCCAGGGATGACTTTTCCCATTTTGAAATCTCATTTAACTGTTACATTTCATGTTAAGCTACTGTATATTAATACTGTAGGTCAAATGTTGAAATACCGTCCATTTTTAACAGGATTGACGGTAACAGTTTTACAGTTCAGTTACTAGCTCTATGACTCTATGAGGTGCCTTTTATTAAACATTTAATGCAGATTTTCCTACAAATACCCACTTTTGAATAATACAGTTTCAATAATACTTTTCTGTACAGATTCATACGAACAGGGTTGACAGTTTAAGCAGAGATCTCTTGAAAGGAAAATGCTGTTATTTTGACAGACTTTTTTTATTAATAAAACATAACATTATGATAATTAGATATTGTATGATTTATTATCATAGTAACAGGGTTGACAATTCAAGCAGAGATCTCTTGAAAGGAAGATGCTGTTATTTTGACAGTTTTTTTTATTAATGAAACAAAACATTATCATGATTAGATATTGTATGATTTATTATCATAGTAACAGGGTTGACAATTCAAGCAGAGATCTCTTGAAAGGAAAATGCTGTTATTTTGACAGATTTTTTGATTAAAGATGATGTAATACACGCAGTTTCTGCCAATCTCATATTAATCTTGAGTACCTATAAGTATTGCATACTTCGTATCTTCGAAGAGTATTTAGTTTGATCAAATTTATAAAAGATCGATACAGCTGTACGATTATTTCCGGAAAAAGACGAGCGCCTGGAGCCGTTCTCATGCTGGCTGATTGACGCGTGGGCGTGCTTTTCCGGGAGAATTGTCCAATAAGGGACTAAGAACCCTTGATGCGAAACTGAGATCGATGTTCGAAAAAACTTTCCGAAACCTGGACGAACCCTGGCGGAGTGAATCGAGCACAGAAATACTACGTCATACCTTCAACTCGTTTTTTGACAAGTTGACCATACTTGAGAAGCCTGCACGTTTTGTAAAGAAGTCAGAATGCATGAAATAGCATGTTACCTCCGCTTTAATGAAACAAAACTTTATTGTGATTATATTGAATGATTGCTTATCATAGTAACAGGGTTGATGCTTAGCCTGGGGAATAATTATGCCAAGCAAAATTAAATATAGAGGAAGATATTGTAGCTTGAAACAAATAATAACAACCGAATTATTCTTTTTTTATTCTTGTGTGGTTTCGATCAGCACAACGCACCCATGAGTAAGATGTGAAACGTTCATTTGCTGTGTCGAGCATTTTCCCATGTGTCACTGTGATTTTTCAGCATGTTGTGGTGGCTTGAGATGACAAGCTTGAATGTGTCCCAGCCAGGAAATAAGCAGTTGATCCACTGCTTTCTTATTACATGTGATTCATATTTCTTTAGCTTACAACTCATTGGAAACATGGCAGTGTGAGGTTCATGCAGACTTAAAACTTTGATCCTCCTTGGTGATCTTCTGTTATAAAAGAGAATCGCTCGTATATTATTTTCCCAGTAGAGCTGTCGTGTCACACCAATAACAAAACAGGCCACATGAGTAGGGTTGTCATTAGCTGTGGTCAAGTCGGCAACGTTTTTCGTCTTTCTGCATTTGTAAATATTCCAAAAACACTGTGCTATTTTCCATGAACCCAAAGGATTGTGGGTGGCAGTCAAGTCGAGCCCATTTGTTCTTCATTTTCTGACTAAACAAATACACGGAGGTCATTCTTCATTCTTGTAGACCTCATTACGCTGTGTTGTCTGATATACCGATGTAGGAATTTGTGCCATAAACGTTCCTGCTACATTAGGTTTTTCGTGTGAAATCTTGCGAAATGCACCTCAGGGTTGGAGGATTTCAGAGGTAAAAGAGGTTATAGTCATTTCTTTTGACCGCTTGCAGATGTTTTGGCTTCTCATCCAGAGTTTTGCACCCATAATTAAGTAAGGGAACAGTGACTACAGTACATAAGGAAACGCGAGGAATCTCCTCTTCTTTCATTTACTTATTTATTTCTTATTTCTTATTTTCCTCTGATGCCAAAATGAAGATTAAAAACAGCGACACAAAAATCATTCATCGTGATTTTGGACCACAAATTGAATTTCTTTAATCACCAGAGTTCTGTTTATTTAATCTACCAGCTTTCAAATGGAATCGGGTGGAATTGTTCTGTGGAAAATGTTTGTCACGACACAAGTTTGTGAGCTTTTTATCCACAGATTTGAGAGATTGGATGCGAGCGTGGTTGAGAAGAGCTACAATGAGATCAGGGAAACAACCTGACACATTTATTCTTGAATAATTCACGAAGTGTGCTTTAGATTAACGTAAAGAAACCAAGATTTGGTTAGCGATCTTTGTTTATGCAGGACTGTGCTATGGGTAAGACAGCAGCGAAAGTCACAATAATAAGGATTGTGGCTAAAGACAGTTTAATTTGTTATATAACACATGAATAAACAAAGCAGAGCCCAAAGTAAAACACACAAGTGTCTGCATTTCAGATATCCCAGAAAGAACTCAGTCGGTGGTTTTATGTGTATTTCCATCTTGTTGAAAAATATAAGCCAGCTCTCATCAACAAGGAACAGGTGTAAAATATCATTGCGCTGAAGAAAAAGTAGAAGGAGTTTTCTGGCACAGACACAGCAGTACAATTTATTTCTGAAGTCAAGACGCATATTTAGTCTGATCAAGGTTGAGACTTGAGCGACGTTTGGTTATCCAGCTGTTTATAGTTGGCAATAGGTACATTTTCAGCATTAAAATGTACAGTATCGGGAAGGTTTCACGACAGAACCTGGCATTTATGAAAACCATTATTTTCATTTTTCTTGTCTGAATTCAAGAAGCATTTGCACAAATTGGCCTGAACAATATCAAAGGCATATAAAAATGCCCATGTGAACGAAGATTAAGACGGCAGTAAAATGCAGGTCCAACGTCAACAGAAAGTACAGAGTTCTGCGGTATACCTTGTCATTTTCATTGTCCAAAGCACTTTATAAATGTGAACACGATCTGTTTCCAGAGAAATGGGAAGACCAGGAGAACCATTTCGAGTTCATCGCTGATATAAAACATACTAGCAGTGACATCAGACCATTAAGAGAACAGATCCCAAATCTTAGACAAAAGACATGAAAAACAAAGTTAAAACCTGACCACAACAGTACGGTTGCCATTTTACTTCATTGGTCTGCCAAATATCGCAGCCTGTAAACCATCAAGTTTAAAAGTGTGTGTTGTTTTCAAATACTCAAAAGAACAGAAGAGTTTGTGTTAGTTTGTTTGTTTGTGTTTGTGTAGTAAATATATGTTTGTTTGTTTCTTGCAGGTGTCGGAGCTGTGGGAGAGGTCCGCGGCGAGACTCGCTGACGTCACAGTCGCTCTCATCAGAGATAGAAACCCTGCTCTCATTGGCCAGTTGCTTCAAGCTTGAAACTTTGGTACGACTGGATGGTGTAGTAGAGTAAATGGACGGTCAGTATATGACCTGTGGACATATAGAAACAGCTGTTCGTATTTTAAAGAGAAACATTTTAAGCGAAGCATTTCCTCGTTAAATAATTTACAGACAACAAGAAGTGAATGATAAGAAATGGTGAATTATTTTGTAATTGTGTGTTTAAGCGATTCGAATGCCTCAGTTGTCTATGCTCATTTACATGACCAAATACGAAGATATGCACAAGTAACGCTTTTTCCATAAAAAGCATAGTTTGCTATTAAGTATTTAATAACAAACAGATCTGTTTTAGTTCATTTGTGTCTTTTTGCTAGGGTCAGTTCTGTTGCAAAAAATACATGTGTGCCGTATGACATCACAGACATATGAAGGTGACAAATCTTTATTAAATGCAAGTAAAGTAGCCTTCGGCTATTTTAGCACTGCTGGAATGACCAGTTATGATCCAGAAAAGGATCTGATTTTTTTCTTTACATTTCTGCGGAATCACTGTTTTACATCATGTCCCTTACAGCGCATTGTCTCACTTTGAGTCTGTATATTTAATCAAATGCTGCCATCTTGTGGAAGGTTATGAAAATATGACGTTGTGCATTATAGAAGTATATTATACAACTGTAGGGGATATGATGCGTGCAGCTATAAATCCTTTAGAAAATAGTAAATTCCTTCAGTTTACAATAGATTCTCTTAATGTTTCTTTAGCTTTCATTTTAAAACCATTTACAAGTGATAGCTCACCCAAAACTAAACATTCTCTCATTCAAACCTGCATGACTTTCTTCTGCAGAACACAAAAGAAGATATTTAGAAGAATGTCGGTAACCTTTAGACCCTATTGATTTCCATTGTATGGACACAAAATCATTTCTCAAAATGCTGTTATGTAATTAAGAACGAGTAGTTTTGATATAATAAATTCCCAATATTGCTTGAATGCATTTCTCTTAATGCTGTACTGTCAACACAGTGTTGGTTTGAAAAGTCTTTTTTAGACTTCTGGTTTCTTTGTCTTACCTGACCCTGAAAAACCTGTGCTGTCAGCAGACCTTTTCACGTGACACCAATCATCAACTTGTTCTACACCAATTTGTTTAACCACCACATTTCATCAATCTGGCTGTTTTCATAGCTTAAACCCTCTCTGACGGAAACAGGTTAGCGAACGAGTCCTTCAAATGTACATCTGCGTTTGAGGCCCTTGACTCTTTCTCCTTTGCTCGCCACACATTGAGTATGACCTTGACTATCCTGTCCAATGACTTACAGCGTGAGATAATTGTGCCGCTGTGGAAAAGCGTACTTCTCAAATGGGTACCGACGGTGGGCAGAGCATTTTTTTCATGGTAACAAGTTTCGGAAGAAGCTGCATGTCGTCTATCCAGGTTATTGTTAACAGTACTACTCACTTCATGTACTCGTGTTCTTATACTTTGGAGTAGACATGCAGGTGTATTCAGACGGTTGTTCTTGCGTTTTTTGTAAGGTGTTGTTTCCCAAATATGTTGCATGTTTCGGCTGCGGCATGTGCACGTGTGAAAGTGTGTGCGCCTGTTTTCTGCTGTCAGCGGGATACAGAGAGCAGAGAAGAGATTCTCTCTGTGTGAAACGTCTGGTTATGACTGAGATGGATTGACCTCTCAGATGTTCAGCAACATCTCACGGACACCTCTGGAAAGACTTAAGGTGGAACGACAGTGATGTTGCATACTCTGTTATGTTGAATATGATTAAGCGGACAACGGAGAACTGATCAAATCAATATTTCAGAATGATATCATCACCAAAATTTTAAGTGAGACCACAATTGTAAGCAAGAAATGCGAGATGTTGTGTTATTGTTCCCTTTTCATATAAAATCAATAACCACTGTTTAAGACTTAAATGATGTCCTCATCATTTCTCCTCACGTGAATATTTTTGAGTTTATCTGTGTGTAGTTTACATAATTTATGCGAAATAATGTTCTTCTGAGGCTTGACATATAATAGGATGTCTGGATTAGTTTCAGACAATGTGAGTCATGTTCATTGCTGCTACAGCTTTGAGAGTTTGTGTGAAAAGTTCTGAGAAAACCGCTAACCAAGAACATCTGTGAAATGCCTTGCAATATTTATGCATGAGAGAGGCTCATCTCATTTTCCTTTGCAGCATGTAAAATGCATGTAGCAGTGTAGATGAAGCTTAACGCGGGATTTCGCTCCGTCCTTGTGTTTCAGTCATGAATTTAATTTTCCTCAGTTTTTGTGTGGCTTGCTGGTGAGTTTTCCTTGCTTGTCTGTAACAGTAGAAACTGAGGATTGGCAGCACAAGACAAAGTTCTCCCTCATGTTTTGAAGACCAGCTTAGAGATGAAGATGCACATGTTTAAACACTCACAACCATAAGGCACTTCAATTTGACAGGTTTTGGGAGCATTTGTAGTTTTACAAATGAATGGGATGTACACTGTTGTAATCGGGTGCATAACTCCACAATTGTAAGGAGTTTCATGCTAAGTTTGTGAGAAAGCAAGAGACGCATATGCAGTGTGTGTTTGCTTTCTGTTTGCTCTTATATGTAGTAGTTACTTATTAAATCTTAATTTAAACAAAAATTAAGATGGGGGCCCTAGGGCATTTTGGGGGCCCTAAGAAAAGTCAAGACCCGGGGCCCCCCACGAATGCATACTAACATTTTTTTCCCTTTGAATTGCACAACAGTAATGTTGAGTATATGTAATTAGTGATACATATATAACCTGGATTTATTTGACTTTGAACCGCATAACAGCACACAAGATTGTTTACAGTTTGGTATAAGAATAAACATTCTTTGTTTTGGAATCAAATATTTGATATGCACGCTTCATGACTGTGTATCTGTGCCAGGGGTGGCAACACTACCCAAAAAATGTGGGGCAAATTTTGATCGTTTAAAATGAAATATGATTCGAGTTATCAATAATAATTTAAACTGAATAGCATGAACACAAATCAAGTAAATATTATTGCAATTAATTTGACTAGAGAACACTCAAGATTTCAGTGCTTGCTTTCTAGACTATGGTGAACTCACAACAAAGCGTCAAAAGCAATCATCAAATGATTTAACCGCTTGTGGCCACTAGGGGGCCCCCAAGCTCGCGGGGCCCTACGCATTTGCGCTACTGGTAAAGAAGTAGGTAAAGTAACCTGATGGTGATATAAATACCAAACATTTCAGATTTAATTGCATCTAAAATAAAATAGAAGATTGTCATTTTTTTAATTATTTGTCTGTACTTATTACATATCATTTTTGTTTTACAACTATATATTTATTCGTCAATTTTTTGTAATGCGCTTTCTTTGATTGATGTGCCTAAAGAAAAAACACAAAGGATAGCGTTAAGCACATGTTGAAAAATGTTTGAGTTCATTCTCTTGAACATTGCACGGTCTGTTTGGTTGCTTCCTACTGTGCTGCAGAAATGATTAATGATCGTACATCACTCAAATTCACCACCTCTGCCCTGTGAAACCAGAAAAAGTCCCTCACAGTATTCTTCTGCATCATCTCACACACCCCCACACTCATCGTTCGTGAATTTGTGAAGGCAGGGCCTTCCAGTGTTTGTTTTGGCCACCTTTGGTCTGTTGTGTTCCCAGGTCTGTTCCATATCTAGATGAAGGCTTTCATCAAAAATTAAAAAGTCTGATTTTGTCTGATTTCATCAAAAGCCATGAGAAAATTGTGTTTGCTAATAGCTTTCTCATGGAATCTCTTGTGCAATCATTGCAATAAAATAATGCTTATTGGGTTTGTAGAAGTCTCTTTTTAAATCGACATGGTAATAAGCAGGTTCATCAGTTTTGTTTGTATGGGCAACAATGTGATTTTTACTTTGTAAAAGTTTAAATTTAAATGAAATATACAATTCTAAAGGAGATGTTTTAACTGTGGTAAAAAGACAGACACAGTCAGCACAGTTGGCAGCAGACATCTTACAATTTTAAGAATTCGACTTTTGTGTCAATGTTGACACCACTTGAGTGTTTTTACACCATTTGATAGCACCAGAAACATACTCTTGACCAAAGGTTCTTAACCGTGAGGTTGTGAGAGTTCAAAGGGGGTTATATGTATGGACGTGTGTAGTGATCATATTTATGGTTTGTCATATAAAAAATGTTTTTAAGTATTTTATAACTTTTCGTATACTTATCATCATTTGTGATGTCATCATTTTTATATACTTATACATTTTTAAATATATAAGTTTTATATACTTATATACATTTTTATATACTATCTTAAATATAGGTGAACTGTGATTGGACTCTGAATATGCTAAACATTTAAGATGAATTACTGGTCCAGGCTGGATGTTACAGCAATGAGATGTGCGTGTTTATCTAAAGAAAGAGGAAGACCTTGACAAACTTCAGAATGGCTCATTAATTTGTGCGAGTACCACAAATTTGATTTAGCTTATAATAACAATATACAGTCGCAGAAAAAACTAAGAGACCATTTCAGACTTTCTGATTTTAAAATGTACTATTTTAAGTTATGTGTAACTGGAGAAACAGATGAAAATAACAGAAAAGATGCTCTGTTCAATACTGCAAAGAAACACGTTCATATTCACTTTTAAGCAATACAACAGTAATATGTGTACATGTAGGAAAAGTTCAAAAATATTTTTTATGTGATAACCTAGATTTTTATTGCAGTTTTCATGCGTCTTGTCAGTCTTTCACATTGCTGTTGGATGACTTTGTCACTCCTGAGGTTTGATTTAGTTGAAAATCGACTGGAATGACCACAATACATCTAAAAATGATGAATAAATGAACATTTGGAATTTTTGATTCAATATTGATTGATACACCTCCATACACCATGTTTAGGGTCTTAAGGATTGAAATTTGATTTGAAGACTGAATATCTTGACGGCAAAGACCCTGTTTATACAGGGGTCACCCTGTTGGCTCTAGCAAGCCAACGCGTGGTTGAAACTCATTTTTTTATTTTTTCAATGCCACCATAATGTTTATGTTGGGAGACAATAGAAGGACACTGTACTCTCGGCCCAGACACTTTCAGACCAGAGTCTGATCCAAAACCTTCACCGTAGAAATGATTCAGACAGAAATGATCCAAATGTGCTGTTTCTTATTGGCTTCTCTGACCGGAACCTGCCAATGAGGTTTTTTCGCGTGGTCCCGTACAGAACCGGCCCGTAAATCCTGAAGAGGGTCTGTGACTTCACACACAGCTTGTTTTGTCAGCACACCATTGGGCGTAACAGAATCCGGCCATATAAGTCATTTCCTCCCTTTAAGACCCCATATTACAGCTCTCTAAAGGTAGGGCTGTCTAGAGCGGAGCCTGGCGAAATTGGGAGCATTGGGTAATCTAATTAGAGGGCGGGACGGGCCCCATGAGCCCACAGGCTGTGGTAAAGCAGGGAAACGCTCGGCCCAAAATTGCACACCGCAGGCTGCGCTGCGGTAATGTCTGAGAGGTTAATTCTTCCGCACGAGAAAAACAGAAGCTTTCCGAGAGGGGTCAGCCACATCTTTGATAACATTAGGAAGAATGAACAATCCCGTTCAGAGTGACTTAGTATGAAATGATTGAGACGTGTTGGAAAAAGGAGAAGAAGGGGAAGAGAGCAGAGAATGATACACAAATGCAGTAATGGGGGAATGCTTTTAAGTAAACTAAAATAAATTCAAGCTCGCTGAAACAGTGTAAAACATAGGACAGGCTCCGCCCCTTTCCTGGCCTGAACCTCAGAAGCTTGCATTCCCTCTCCACAATGTCAAAGCCAATCATTTTGGTTTTCGTCCTTCAGGATTTTATCTAAGCTGGAGAGGATATTGTTTTCTTTAGTCGAAATTTGTTGTAGAGAGATTTGTGCACTTTTATTTTTTGCTTTGATTTATAGTGAGCAGTAGGAGAACATGACGCTCTTATGGGAGATGCAGGTTTGAGAGTCCAACTCTCTCCCCCATGCAGTACTTTTCTATATGAATAGTTTGGTTCCAAAATGAAATAACTACGTTTTTATTATGTTATCATGTTTTTATTGTGTTATTTAGCTGTATTTTTTTAGTTAAGACGGCTTAAATCGAAACAAACCAACTGCAGTTTGATTGTTATTAATTGGAATGCACAATAAAAAAACATGAGTTTAGATTTTTATCTCATTTTGGAACCAAACTCCTCATATTATCCCAGTCATAAAGAAAACTACAAAAAACGTTTTGCCAACTCTATCTAACATAAGGACCTTCTGGAGAGTAAATGACAAACCTATCGCTCAATCTGTGATAAACACATTTCATCCTGCTTATTAAAAAGAATTTCTATCAGTGAAAAGATAAACAGGCGGAAAGATGCGATACAGCCCATTTAGAGAGAAAATAGCTCACAGTGGGGCGTTTGATCAACGTTATTTACACAATTGGCCACAAGTGTGCGAGGAGCATTGTGTGTTTTAGAGGTCTTCATGTCTTGGCAGTCTCTGATACACACATCCATTACCTGCTCCTGCGTGTCTTTTAAACCGTGTTTATTTATGGAGGCGGAGGGATAATGATGTCTTGATTACAAAGCAACAGGATGTGACATCGGCACTCTTGATGGATGGGAAAGTGTAAGAGTAAATGTTACAGTAAATAACAGCTTCATTTGTGACACAGAACAGATTTGGGTGACAGAAACAGAACAAATCACGGCTGACATACTGTAAAGAAAGAAAAATCTTTTTTCTAAATGTAATTCTTAATATCTGTATTTATTATAGATTTTTATTTCTAACTTTCAAAGTATATTCTTCTTGGGCAGACAGTGGTACCAAACATTTCACTGCATTTCATACGGTGTATGGTTGTATAAGACAAAACCTTTTTTTGGTTTAGAACATTTTATTTACATAAAAAGTATGTGAGCTAGCCCTTAGGCCATAGTTGCCATGCATTGTAGTACGTCTTGCTGTAAATTCATTTCCAGCTGGGATTATTCTTAGTTCCACTTCCAAGTCTTTTGCGATCCTATCATGGCCATGTCACAGTTTAAACCCAACTATTTCAGTGACTTCAAATGTACTTTATGGTGTGCTTGCCGGCTGTATCTTTATAGATGTATCTCACTTCTGGGTGAACGTTTTAACACAGCCCTCATGATCCCCAGCATATCCGTCTCATGCACGTGCGGTTTTGTCCATTTCCTGCAAAATGCCTCGGTTTGTGGCGTTTTAAAGATTTTTGGTTTTGTTCTACGAAAAAAGGTTTGGAAAATGTCTTTTCAAATGTCCAAAATCCAGCCAAAATGAGAAATCTTGTTTCATTGTTGCAATTCTAACAAAGCACATTCATGTCCCTTGAGATCGTCCTACGCTTCGGCTTCCGGCGAAAAGTTATTCTGCACCGTCTGTCTGACAAAACTTTGTTGTTACATTCAAACTCCGTGACGGATGTCTCGGTTGCACTGAATAATTTGATGGTCCTTGGACATCTGCGAGGAAATCACCTGTTATGAGTTTTTGTTGTGGAAAAAGCCCATTTAAAAATGTTCATCACCGTCCATTCAGATGTTTTCTCCACATAGATTTTTCTCTCTCATCAGCCAGGCAGATGTTGGGTCATATGCTGGAAGTTTCTTCCACTTGCTGTCTGTCCGTGACGAATCTCTTGAGAGGGTCTGGATGAGGGTTGGACCTGGATCTGTCTCATGTGGTTAAACCTTACGCTTCGCTCATGTAAGTCTCATACGCTCGGAGACTTTGACATTTTGATTTTCACTTAAGCAAAGCTAGCTATAACAACCTTTTTTGTTGGTGGTTCTGACTATTGGTTCTTTTTTCTTAATAAAATCCAAATTTATGTCATTATTCCTTTGAAATCTTGTAAATTGTATTGGGTATGAGGTTGTTCTTTCATTGCTCAGTATATTTGATGGAGTTCTTGTTTCATTTAAGTGTCAATTTAGTCTCAAATGTTACTGCTAAAATTGCTTAAAAAATGAAAAAATTGTAAAAGTATGTAAAATTGTAAAATTAATGTGAATTGTATCTGTAATCTGGATTTGATGAGAAATGTTTGAGTTCACATTGAAATGAAATGACAACGTTTATAATACTTTCCGTTTGTTTTTGTCATTTCGAAGTTTGAACGTAAAAAAACATTGACCTTTTGTGTTTTATAGAAGGAATTACTCGGGTTTGGAATGATATACAGGTGTTCACACACGCATACACACCAGTCCACTTTCTGAAGGTGACACAATCTCATGAATGATCTGGCAGAGAAGTTCGGGACTTTCAAGTGGAAGCCGAAGTGTTTCAATATCCTCCTATTGTCCCGGGCCTGCGTCATGACCCTTGCATGAGGATGATCATGGGATGGAACTGGAGCTGGCTACCAAACCACAGGCTTGATTAGAGGCTGATGGGATTGTCCCGCAGCAAAATGGGGAAATGCTCAAGAGCTCCACTTCCCACTCTTAGGCGAGAACGTCCAATGTAATGGAGTAACAGCTCCCTGGAGAACACCCGTATGTGTGCGTGCGTGTGCGCGCTTGACCCCAGTGAGTAAAAAATATGCAGGGGTCACCGAGTTCTGTTTGGCTGGATCAAAATATGACTGACAGCATGAGGAGGTAAAACCAGCCATTTTAGCTTGGCTCTCCTTTCACGGGTGATTGCATGTGTGTTTAATGGGAATTATATTTGCCATACTGGAGAGGCATTTAGTGGTACTATATTCACCACTTTGGACAAACATAATTATGTTGTCAGTATAGATCATAGTATTTTTTTTACAAAAGCACACATTTGTATATTTTCTTCTTATATATGTTTCTTTCTTTTTCGAGGTTTGAAGTAAAACTGTTGTTGAAATTTACAAAATGTTTCTTGTAAGCAAACTTTAGTTTACAAAATCAATTATAAAATCAAATTCCTACAGTCTACAATAAAAAAAGACAATATTCTTTTAAAATGTTTAATTAAATTAATTATTGATATTAAATTAAACTAAATTAAATATTTAATTAAAATGTTATTTAAATAATTTAAAAAAAATTATTCATAAATTATATTGTTGGAAGGGCCTACAACAATTGAAAAATACAGTGTATGGATTAAAATAGATAAATTAAAAAAAAATGCATATGATGAATTTCTTTTTTCATCCTTTTTTTTCTCTGACAGCTTGCACTCGATCTGTCATGGCCAAAACCTGATCAATCATGTATCCCAGGATGCTCTGCATGATCATTTTCCAGAAAGAATCTTGTGTGGCCAGTCCAAGCAAGACAATATAACCTTTTATACAGAAGTCATGATCACAAAATGTCTTTCATTTGGTTATAGTCAGCTAAAAATAGTACAGAACCTTTAATATTTTGTCTTCATGGTTTTATTGTTTTAAATCCTAAACTTTTTTCTTTACTTTGCAGATCTGTCAAGTTTATTTTTATAGAGTTTTTTACAATCTGCATCGTATCAGGTTTATGTCCTTCAGAAACAAACGGATGCCATATTAGCACACTCATCAGTGTAGACTGGCATTTACACCGGTAACACGCACCAGTAGAGGTCAGTAAGCCATTCACGTTCAGCACTCTCTACTGTACATCACATTGAAACTGTTGATAAAGAGCTCAGTTCAAAATTTGCATTAATGTCCAGACGTCATTGGCACATCAACTCTGAAACAGCATATGTAGAGAAAGAACCCAACATCACACATGGGTTTCTCTGATAACGTTCTACTCTCATATTGAGAATCCATTAGTCGCTTTAGAAAGAAATCTCCCAAGACGAGTCTCCAGCACGCTGGGATTTGGCCTTCCTCTTGAGCACCAAGAGCGAGAAGGAAGCAGTTAGATCATAAAAAGTTGATTTATTAAAACAGAATGGTGGACAGGAGGGTACAAAAGCCTTGTAGTGATACAGTTGACTGTTACAGTATTCAGACCGTTCTTTGCGGCCAGAGAAGCATGTGGATGAAACTAATTGGACCATACAGTCAGAAATGATCATGATTTATTAGACACAATTTGTAGCACGAATTCAAAGATTAGTAGAACCGCATTCATTCAGTGGAGGAAAATGGAATGGAGGAGTGCAGTAAACCACAGAATTTAATTAGCAATTTTCAGCATTGCATTGTCAGGTATTTATTGTTGTCTAAATAAGTAAAGAACAAACTTGAATTTAATATTTCATTGTAGTTTGTAGTTTTCCAGACCACATGAAAATAATGGATCACAAGTAAGCTACCATGCAAACACTTCAGAGCCTGAACGGTGATACATGATCAGGACTGAATGATCATCCGTGTATTATCCCAGAATCATGCCAGTCCACAGAATCCTCCAGTGAGCAAAGGTGTTACATCACAACACAGTTCAGAGCTCAATAGTAACGGTAATCGAAGTAGGGAACTTAATCGGTCCTGTTTGTAATTTTTCTGTCAAGGTATAAATTGTTTACATTGTGTTATTAGAGCACTGATGTACTGCAATTAAACAACAAAAAGAACGCTATTGTTCTGTAGTTTATACAATTGGCCAGTGTTTGTTTAATATAAATGTAATTATTTTATTTGAATTACAAGCTATCGGCCCAGCAGATTGAAATGCAGCTGTTGGACAAATCAGCACAGTTTTTCATTTTAATATCAGCAATAAATGCAAGTCAAACCAGCATTTTTTAAAGTAAAAAAATTAAGCAAAATCTGAAGGATTTGAATTTAAAGATCAGTTTATTATTGTTAGTTGTGTGCATTGAAAAATGTTGCTTAAATAAAAGGTGTCAGTGTGTGTGTGTGTGTGTGTGTGTGTGTGTGTGTGTGTGTGTGCAGTACAGCAGAGGCAGCAAGACTGCACTTTTAAATTCCAACATTTTACAGACGTATTACGAGTATCATCAACTGCACTAATCTATCCCAACTTGGTCACAAAGTGAGATTATTTATAAACAGGAAATTATGTTTATATGTACCAAAATCTTGTGCATTTGTAATTGGCAGAGCAACCATATATACTGCAGATAATAACATTTATTGATTTGTGGCAAGTCTTACAGAATAAATGGTTGATGTGTGTTTAAAATGAGAATTCCTTTCAAAGCCTGTTTTTAATTCCAGTCATCCATTAGCCTGTGTTTGCAAATGTGTCGCAGATGTGACAGTATGGCACTTGACAAAAAATACAGCAACAAACAGATTTTTGATTTTTCTGCCTTTACTGATGCACTATTATTATTGTTAATAATATTACTATTATTATTGTTTTTTATTAATACAACATCTTCCTTAATTTTGTAATTTAATCATACCAGGTCCAGGCAAATATGCAAAAAACATTATAATTATATTTGTCTCATCTGTTTTGTTCATTTCTTACTTAAGCTTTCTGTTGTCAAAAAACCCTCAAATATGAAACTTCTGAATGTAACTTTCTCAAAGCTTTGTGTGAGATCCAATCAGGCAAGCACGGCACAAGGCAGTGCGTGAGGAGGCCGTGACTGACCGAGAAAGAGAGAAACCACAAAAATATCTTGATATAATCTTGATATAACGCTCTCCTCCACTAATAAGCAAGATAAACAGGGAAATTGGGGTACTCACCCAAGACGCCGGCTGTGTGACACTACGTTCTGTTAGATGAGAATGACCATCTCTCACTGTCTCTCTCCCTCTAAATAAAGCCTCAGGACTCTTTTGCCCCATCTGTTAAAGCTATTTCCCCCCACAACACATCTGATTTCTTCTTCTGAGCAGAGAAAGGCCCTGCTCTCTGTGCCGTTGCCGTCATATCTGCGGGTGAAACATTTAATTTACATTTAATGTAAATGGCAACCGCTTTCTAGTGCGAGCCGTGATAAGCCTCTGGTTTCAGAACAGAAATGCAGAAGGACAACGGCTAAAGTTTCCCACACAAAAAATATTTGATTTAGTATTCATTCAGTGGAAAGATGTTTGATATGTATTCAATATAATTATGTTCTGATAAACTTATATTTGATGCTTAAAGAAATTAAATAAATAACTTTTTATTTCAGAACAATAGGGTGTTATAGATATAGATAAATAACACTAAAGTTATAAATAAATGATGGTGTTAAACAATAAAACGAATGTAATGTAAATCAGAAGGGGACTTGTTTATTAATAGTCATTTATTTTATGTACATTATTTTTAATGACTTTGTTTTATTAAAAATGTATGGAGGTAATTTACACTGACAAGAATATAAGGAAAGAAAGAAAGAAAGAAAGTAATAATATATGAAAAATAAATACTGTACATAAAAATAAAGATGATAAACCTTTTGCAAAATATAGTTAAATACACCAAATGGACAATGTACAATATATTCAACAAACACAATAGTAACCGTATGTAGAGAATACAGCAGTAAAGAGGTACCATATACAGTATATTGCACTTAATGTCTAATGTTTTTCACAGTTTTATTATGAAAAAATCTAATTACAGGTAAAACCATTTGTCTTTAGGTTTTCGCTCTGTTAATGTTATAGGATTTGAGTTAAGCCATGCTTGTCTCCGTACTCCCGTTTTAAGAAGATATACTGCAAGTGGCTTCTAGCCATGGGCCCCTAAATCATCTTTAAACAGTGGAGAAGGTGTGGTGAAGATCAACAATCCATTAACACTTTGAACCTTTTTACTCTTTGACCTTCTCAACAAATATCTTTTTACGTCCAAAAACGGACAATGATTAAAAAGAAAGTGTTTTTTTTTTATTGAGCTATATCGGGCTAGACTCATTAGATTCGATGTATTTGGACAGTTGTGGCAGAGACCTGTGATCCAGCCTCCCTCTCATATTACCGCCCTATTTATAACATCTCCCACCCCTCTTTGCTCCGCAGACTCCCCTCTACAGTCCCAGCCCATCGCCCAAACTCCGAGCGCTGTTAGGAAGCACCTTCCCTCTCAGCTGGGCCACAGTCTACGCTAGACTGTCAAGTGAGATTCAGCGGCTGAGCCGTGGGGCTCCTGTGTTCAGCCAGCGCTGCCTGGCAACTCTCCGTCTGTGCGCTCACGGGATTATCATACACACGTGCACTGACACACAAACATTTTTCCTTGAACGTTTCTTTTTGAAGTGGATGTGAAGTGAGCAGACTTACATTTTATGGAACTCGCGTTGTTTGTTTTTCGGTGTGTTGTTTCCGATTACAGATTTTTTTCTTTCCGTGGGAAATTGCATTGCCGTTGTGGTTTTCGCTTCACGTCGCATTGGTTTCTCGCATGCGATGGATCACACTTTGTTCGGCTGTCTGCGCAGCCCCCACGCCCCTCCGCAGGCCCTGCACCCTGCCTTCGCTCTTCACGGACGCTCTGAGCACCATTCCACCTACCCTGACATTTCCACCAACTCTGCCTCCTCCACCTGCATCATAGGTGGTTACCCAGGTGAGGAGGGGGGACTCTTTGGGGGACACGGCCACCAGCGAGGGCCACCCATCTCCCAGCAACACCATCATCTTCCCCAACCACAGCACACAGGTTGGCACATACCCCAGACGTCCAACGCCTCTCCGGTCAGTAGTCGCCTGGGACTGGGCATCTCGGCCCCTGATTCGGTATCTTCAGATGTGGGACCTGGGGGCCCGAGCCTTTGCGCCAGCACGCCGAGCTTCGGCGGAGGGGTGCCCTCTGGGGCCTCCTGTGTTCCTGGGGGGGATTTTGGGCGTCATACGATGTCGCCAGCCGAGGCGGAGAAAAGGAATAGTAAACGGAGAAGTGACAGCTCTGGTAAGAAATGATCAAGTTATCCTGTGAAATGTGGTGTCATTTTGAAAATTTGCTCAGGACTGTGGTTTGTCAAAAGAAAGAAATAATTGAATCATTAAAAAATGCATTTTGTAAAAATCCTTTTACTTAACATTATTATAAAGACATATTACATCAAGCCTAAACATTTTCTTGAAAATTTGATGTGGAATATCACATGCATGACTTGAATGAAGTTTTGTTAAGTTTGTAATGTAATTCAAAGACATGATTAATGAGTCACATTAAAGGAGTCACACACAAGCATTACTTGTGTTTTCGGAAAATGATTCTCCCACTGTTTGAAAATTGTGCTTTTGCATGCAAGTTTTGGCTAACATGCAGAGAAACAATTATTTCGACAAGCAAAAGGGCAGATTGTAACTCTTGTGTGGGCATTTAACTGCACACATGATTCACATTTGGCCTCGTATCTCCTCACTTTTTTGTCTACTACGGTTTAAAAAAAGAAGCCACGGGCTGAGAATTAGAACACAGACGCGTCTGTGTTGGTATCAAACACTGAAAGAAAAGTGTTAGATGTTTGGGTAGCTTGCTTTAATCGTTAGTTCTTGCATTTAAATCAGAATGAAAATATAGTCACTAATTTGTTACGAAATTTGTCTGAAAAGCATTTGCTGCAAAAAAAGATGTTTAATCAGATACCTATAAACAAATCACTCACATCTTTTTTGTGTCTTCTCTGCAACGGTTGTGTCTACTGTCAAAAATCACTTTATCAAGGCATAAAATGGATTTGTATAATCTTGTTACTTTAAAAGAAACTTTAAATACTTTTTAACCTTAAAACGAAGTTTGGGTCGACATGAGAGCCAACCCAATTTATTATCCCTTTCAAATCCAAAGATGTATAAAAATGGATAATAAAATAAACAATATGGTAAATGGAACAATTATTGTTGATAAAACAAAATGAACATTTGTTTACTTTCTGTCAGGGCACGAATCCTCCTGCTCTTTGAGTGCTCTAAAACAAACTGAGTGAAACAAACATTTGCTTTTCTATAAATCAATCTCTTAAAATAATTCTGCTGAAAAGATGCTGTCATCTGTGATATCAGTTGGCAATATTAATCACATGGATCGTCATACATTTGCGGAATAAATCTAGGATCAAATTTGCAAGACATTTGTCCTTAGTTATCAAACACACTTTACAGTGCAATGGAGATAACTGTATCGTTTTTAATAGCCTATATTTTTTTCCAAAATTTAGTTTATCAGCTTTGTGTATCTAATATCTAAGAACTAAAAAAACTAAAATCTATATTTGCTGTCTATATTTGGTCCAACTATTTTGAGCATTACAATATTTGTGATGCATTCACAAGTTTATAAAATACTCTGCTTTATGTCTTTATCATTTAAATGTACATCAATTAATTCAACAAGAGATTATTAAAATGCCTACACATTTTTGTTTGATTTATCCGAAGCACGTGCATATACTCCCACTTGACTGCACTATAGCTTGCATATCTAATAAAACAACACATGGCTGGTCTGGACAGAATACAACAGCGTATCGTGTATATTTTAATGTGGGCTTGAATAATATTCATGTTGGTTTTCTCTTTCGTTTCACCAATAAATTGCAACCGCAGTGTGTGTAACTAGAACGCTAAAGTAGAAGTATGAATTTTCATTTAACTGTAGTATTTCAAATCAGCCCTTCCACTCCTTTTTTTCCATTACTTTAGCTTTTTTTTAAAGAGAGATAAAAGGGATAAAAGTTAAGATGCGGGCCTAATTTCATGCCGAGAAGTCGGGAAAATGTTGACTTAACTCAGAACAGCTCTGTTCTCAAAAAGGCGCTTGTGTTGGTTTTTCTCACTCCACAAGCGCTGTGTTCAGCCCGCAGTAAACGTGCCTTTCTGCATTTGTTTTAATCGGATCCACATTCAGTGAAATACATTACGGCTATGTTACATTTGGGAATCCATTAAAAGGGCAAGAGAGGACACCATTTCAAGGGACGGCCAGATGCACAACTTGCTGTCATCAAGTGACATGTTCAGAGATACAATGTGGTCCGAAAATCTGAGAAGTTTTGCATTTTCTCTGATTTAAAGGGATAGTTCACTCAAACATGTTGTCATCATTTACTCACCCTCTTGTCATTTCAAACCTGTATGACTTTCTTCTGCAAAAACAATCTATTTTGTTGTTAACTGGCAACCAGTCAATTGCATTGGTTTTGTGTGAATGGATGCTGGCGCTGTTCAGTTACCAAAATATCTTCTTTTGTGTTCTGCGAAAGAAAATCACACTGGTTTGAAATGACAAGAGGGTGTGTAAATGATGACAGAATTTTCAGTTTTGGGTGAACTATCCCTTTAATTTAGAATAACTATTAAGTCAAAAGTACAATTGAAAATGCATATCAATTTCAGCATTTCATGGTACTTACTTTAAAGACATTGACTTCACCAATTTGTGCAAAATGTCATGTTATCACAACATGATCTGATATAGAAAGTCTCATTTCTTCTTCATTTTTACACAAAATCCTAAAATTTAACTTTTGAGATTTTAAATCCAATCTTATTAATAGAATTACAATTTTTTAGAACCCCAAAAGTCACCATCACCTACCTTAAGTGTGACTGGGCAACCGGTAAGCAAAACCATTTAATACCAGTCTGGCATGTGTTTATAGCCATCAGCTGCAGCAACGATTTGACACTTCATCTGAACATCCAGCGACAGTGAGACTTGCACAGTGCTTCGTGTTTAAATGATCAAATCCTAAAAGTATTGCTCTGGTTTGTAATGGCGTTGTTCTTAGACAGTCGGGTTGGTCTCTTCACTTGAAGATGGGGCATAATAAAAGTAACTCGATTTACAGCTGGCTTTTAGATCGTCTGTCAGATTAGCGCTATACTCGACACTCACAGATAAATAATCCCAAAACCTTTGTCGCCCCGTTGTGCCATTTGCAAGTCAGGCATGGCCTGCTTGTAACCAAACAGTTCTTGGCCACCACTGAATACCATAGTAGGAAAAAAAAGATTAAGAATGTAGGAAAACAAACAGTTCTGGGGCACTTTTGACTACAATTGTCATTTTTCCTACTATGGTAGTCAATAGTGGCCAAGAACTGTTTGGTTATAAGTAGGGCTGTCAAAAGATAAATCGCGATTAATCGCATCCAGAATAAAAGTTTGTGTTTACATAACATATGTCTATGTACTGTGCATATTAATACATACACAAGTATACATATTTAGGACATGTATTTATTTATATTTACCAATAATTGAAATTATATATAAATGTTTATTAATAATTAGATTTTTCTTAAATATATGCATGGATGTGTATGTATTAATAAATACAAAATTATTATGCACCGTAAACAGATAAATATTATGTAAACACAAACTTTTATTCTGGATGCGATTAATCGCGATTAATCTTTTGACAGCCCTAGTTATAAGAATTCTTCCAAATATCTTTCTCTGTGCTCATCAGAACAAAGACATTTATACAGAATTGGAACAACTCGAGGGAGAGTAAATGAAGACAGAATTTTTTTACTTCCTGATGTGTCAAAATATCAGAGGCAAATGTGGTTTTGGGGAATGCTGGTGAAATGTGTCACCTGTCTAATGTGACGTTTCCTTATTGACCTTTTGTGTATCCTATTTAAGATCTTCACGACTTGATGTAATTGAGCTCTCGCCCATCCCTTAAAATAACCACATGTATGCTTTTATGTATCCATGTTCTGTCACACACAAAGACATCTAAACCCATAGGGAAAGTACAATAATTCAGTGTTATTGATAGAAAAGAGTGAATTAGAAACACTCGACTGAAAATTGAGGTAAATAAAATAAGGAAATTTATTTTTACACATCTTCCAGTTATGTTTTGTTCCATATTAAAACTACAAGGGTACTGTAGCAAAATCCAATAACAGTCAAATTAACTCTTTGGAAAGTGCTGTGGTGAGAGCCAACTCATCGTGTGACTGTATTTACATGAAATGGCTGTATTGTAAAATATATTTGGAAGTATTTCACACTCTCCTCTGCTTACTTTATGACATTTCTGGCATTTCAACCTTCCAGTATTTTTTATTGGAGGGATCGCATTGAAATGAACATTAGATTGTGTTCGCTGGTTTCAAATGTGCTGCAGAATTTGACGTAGGTGTAGTTCCTTCGCAAAGCTTTGTGACTATAGTGATGTTTGTGTGTCATCATGGAGTGTATGGAAATGTTTTCTTTTATTCTCTTTCAAGAGTCCCAAGATGGGAATTACAAATCGGACGTGAGCAACAAGCCAAGAAAGGAGAGGACGGCGTTTACCAAAGAGCAGATTCGAGAACTGGAGGCCGAGTTCGCCCATCACAACTACTTGACTAGACTGAGGCGCTATGAAATCGCCGTCAACCTCGATCTCACGGAAAGACAGGTGAGACGGATGACCACAACCTCTACCGTACCTGTTCATCCATCATTCTGTCAGGTTTTAATTCGGCCTCGGTGCTTTTCTATCCAGCTGTGGCCATGGAGTGGGACTATTGTATTCCAGATGTTTCTAAAAGCTCTTTCTCTTGGCTGTAGTCAAGTAACAGGGAGAGGCAGAGGAAGTTTTGTCCGCTAAGGCGCTTCCGCCATCCCGCTCCGTCTTACAAATTGGTCTGTGCGTGGGAAGGCACTTCCTAGACATATGTGAAATAAATAGCACATGACGCTTTATATGGAGCTAAAGAAATAGGGGACGTTGGAACAGTTTGGTGCTTTAATGGACAACTATGTAATCTTATTAAATGTTTGAAGTTTATTGAGTGCTAAAAACATAAATGGTTGATCTAATGTTTGCTTGAATGGTTGACCTCGTGTTGCCTTGTTTGAAATGACATCATTGTCAAGTCATTCGAGCCTTCTCCAAAGCACCATTCAAAAGCTCTAAACGAGTTCTTGAATTTATATCCAACAAAATAAAAAAATCGAAACTTTCAGATTTCATCAGGCTTTGCAGCGTGCCCAGTATCACTCAATACAGTGACATCTGTGGTCTTAAATTATAATATATTCTCGAGGGAAGCATTCCCCAGGCTTAGAATTAAAAACCTTGCCACACGACAAGTAAGCAAATCTGTCTCCTGCAATGCGATCCTTGTGTGAACCTGCTGGGGAGATCTGCACTTTCGTGATGGCCGTTACTCGTAACATTATGACTTTCCAGTGGCCACCAACATTGCGCGCAATGGTCACATACTGTAACGGTCATAGTAAAGTCACACAGTCTTATTAAAATGACTTTTTACATTTATTGCATGCAGGCAGCACTACATTGATATTCCTGTTAAAAGGTTTGTTCTAAACGTTTAAGACTAAGAATTAAAGTTAGGCAATGAATTCAACCTTAATCTTTCAACAGACAGACATTATCGAAAGTTTGTTTTGTAGATAATTTACACGCTATACGGTGTGCTTTTAGATACAAAATTTGGCATTCAAAATCGAATAGATTTACAGGCAATGTCACTGTAAAATTTGAAATGTTTAATGGTGGTTTGTTTGTTTTTTTTGCATCAATTTGGCACATTAATTTACACTGAGCCGACAAACGTAAACTATGCGCAACATTACTTTTTTCCTGTCAAGCGAGTGCTGCTTCTCTAGCAAGCACTAGTAACCTTAAGTTAAAGGGATAGTTTCAAACCCGCATGACTTTCTTTCTTCTGCAGAACACAAAGAAGATGTAAAATGTAAAACCCTTGGTCCCCATTGACTTGCATTGGAACTGTGTCCATACAATAGAAGTCAATGGGGACTAACGATTTTTGGTTACCAGCATTCTTCAAAATATCTTCTTTTGTGTTATGCAAAAAAAAAGAAAGTCACACAGGTTTAAAATGAAAATAAGGTGAGTAAATGATGACAGAATTTTCATTTTGAAGGAACTATTCCTTTAATGCAAATCTACAGTATTTTGTGTCTGTATTTAGCACTTTATTAGTGACAAGAAGACGTAGGTTAACTTGAGTAGGTTAACATGCAGGTTATCTCCATGCCCGAGATGAGAATTGCAAACATTGCAGATATATTTTGGGGACGGCAGTCTAACAGTGCTGACAGTTATGAAACTGGGTGGCCCGTTGAATTACAGTGTTCAACCATGAAATAAAATCTTAAAATACCTACTTAATTAAGTCATGAGATTAGTTTCGTCATGAAACGAATTATTGTGCCTGCAAAGATTGTCTCTTTAAAAAAAGTGCTTTTGAACAAACGACGTAGGAAACAGGTAACACCATCTACGTTGGTACCTATATAAAAAAAACGACCTTAAACGACATTTTTTTAGTTAGAGTAAAATGGCTTCTATTCATTTCTGGTTAGTTTCTTTTTTTTACGTAACCCTCATCGACGACAATATAGCCAGCCAGAAATAAATTGTATGATGGCCCTCGGCATTGAAATGACCGTTTAAGAAACTGCTAAATCACCTTTCTGGGAAACGTAAACACTGGCTCCGACTGAACTTGCAAGGAAAAGACGGAAACGTTTGATGCCACAGAACAGTTGGGGCCAGTTTGTCAGCCCGCTATTGCTGATCTGGAAATAGCTGCCAGATACGAACTATTGGAAGCCGTGTTACCACTCATTTCCCAAGATCTTCACAGAAACATAATTCCAAACTGCGAATCATGCCTTAGAATAGCAGGCCGGTTATCTGATCGTATGGGGCATTTGCACCTGATAGAGGGATATTGGCTTACTGGAGTTTGGTGAGTCATGGCTAGACCGACCTCTCTTGCAGACCAGCCAACCACCACAGTAAACAGATCATGTGCTACAGCCGGGTGCTAATTTGCTGAAGATGATGTATCTTCTTACTTACTCTCTCGCTGTGTGCATAACTCGTATGTCTTTCTTTTCCGCTAGGTGAAAGTGTGGTTCCAGAACAGACGAATGAAATGGAAACGTGTGAAAGGAGGCCAGCAGGGGGCGGTAGCGAGAGAGAAGGAGCTTGTGAACGTTAAAAAGGGCACGTTGCTGCCCTCTGAGTTTTCGAGCATTACTGGACTCCATCATACGCCGGACTCGCTTATGAACGACGACAGCCACGACAGCGACCAGAGCTCTGAAAATGCTCACTTATGATGCCAAGAGAAATGGTTAGAGATTCAATGCTGTTCTTTGTTAGGGATTATGCAGAACAATCTGAGAAAACATGCGCACAAACAAGAAGTGCACAGGACGTTACTGTATGGAAGCAACGCACCCCATTCCCTTAAGGACGGGTCTTACGAGTGCCATTATGTGCCATTTAGTGACAGTGCCCAATAAACAAGTGCGCACCCCACTAATGCATGTGCATTTGGAGAATACAGAAAATCAGTGATACTCTAGGTCTTTGCATGTATTTTGACAGATGTTTACATAAATGTTCAATTTGTTTTAAAGGTGTCATTCTTTGGCTGTTTTTGAAGCTTTGATTATGTTTTTTGGGTGTTTATCAATGGATGTTCATGTTTATAGTTTCAAAAAATGCTTTATATTTCACATATTTCAAGTTTATTGTTCACCGCTGTCCCTCTTCTCAAAAAACGAGATTTTTTCCGGTTTCTAAAAAGTCCCTCCTTCCTAAACGCTCTGATTGGTAAAGCTGACCCAGTCTGTCGTGATTGGTTCCCCGCTGAGTTTGAAGATGTCCCACCCAAACCATATCAGTGAGCTTCCGCTTCTCAGGCTGTTGTGATTGGCCGGTCCCCCTCTCAGTGCACGTGCATTCATAAGCTTTGGCTTTTAACAATAAACAGTAACAATGGCGTCAACTTCACTTCATCAGTTAAACACATGCGGATCCATCGAAGTGTAACGGAGGTCTGCTAGTGCGCATATGTGCAAACATCAATCTTCGCGATTTTCTTCCTACTATGGCGAGGGAAATGACACCGGACCGATTGGCGTCAGACACTTATATTAATTAACCCTAATAACAGAAACGTTAGTTTGGCCTTTTCATATTGGATCTAAATTGGATAATAAAAAAGCAGATTGACCAGGAGACATTGCAAGCAGGACTTCAAAGGACGTTTCATAGAAGTGTTTTAGAGGTATGCGCACAAACAATATCAGTTACACAGAACAGCTTTCACAGCCGATGTTAAAGTCATGAAGCTGTTATTTGACCGTTGGTTCTCTTAGAATGTGTGTCGATGAATTCTTATTACCAGCTGTAGGACTGTGATGAAAGTGAAAGTAGTTTAGCGCGTAGCTCAGTTAAATGTTTACAATCTCTGAGAACCAAACACTACTCCAGCGGCTCCTCCTCTTCTCTGAGGAAGGCCTCGCCCCTTTTTTGGCGTATTCCTTTGGGCGGAGGTTATTCAAAAACTCGGAATAGTGACATCATGTACCCGGGGGGCTGTACAGTAGAGGGCTGTAGTCCAATTCCAGCCGTTCTCTGTAGTCCTTGAAAAGCGAATTCTGTTAAAGACAATGTTTCGCTTGGCATTGAACTTTGAGCTTTATCATTTTGCAGATATTATTTATGCTCTAACAGCAACATTACACACTAACTAAAGTTTGAAAATCGGCCTCACAGGGAAGGGCACCTTTAAATCAGGCTCTCCATGGACATTTCGGCACCTTTAAAAGCCTTTAAAGCCTTCTCTTTCACTTGAAAGGTGGAATGTAGCTGCATTACAGTATATACGATTGGTCAAATGTAATCCAAAACATTCCATTTTAAACTTGCATTGGATTGAACAAAGGTGTGTGTTTTGCACTGTCGCATTATGTGCCTTCATTGATTTCTACTGTATGTGCTTGTATAATTTTAATGTGATCCAAAAAAAAACCTGTTAAGCATGCAGAAGAAGAAAAAATGTTGCATTATGTAAATATTAGTATTCGTATGTCGAAAGATTTCACGGCTGTTTCGTATGCACACAATACCACATGCTTCAATAATAAACCTTTGTCATTTTGCCTAAGAAAATATTTTTCTGCTGAAAAAAATAAAATGTTCAAGGTTTCCATTACAAATATTACACAGAATTTTAAGTCTTGATTATCTTAAAGGGGAAAAATGATCATCATTTACTCACCCTCTTGTAGTTTTATAGCTGTATGACTTTCTTCTGCAAAACACACAAAAAACATATTTTGAAGAATGTTGGTAACCGAACAACGGAGTCCTTTGACTATATGGACACAAAAGCAATGCAACCGTGCTCCTTTGTTCGGAAACCAACATTCTTCAAAATATCTACTTTTGTGTTTTGCAATAAAAAGTGAGAAAACGATGACCGATTTTTTGTTTTTGGGCGAGTTATCCCTTTAAGTTCACTGGATAATAAAAATGACCACAACCAGGACCTTACAGAAGCTGAAATTTTGGGCCTCATCTAGCCGGGACCTTTTAACACTGTTGTTGTGTATTCAGCTGTTAGTCTAATTCGTCAAGAACACCTATAATCTCAGCAACCCTGAACGTTTAAAGATGAATGTTTCTACAGAGAACTCCAGAGAGCGTCTGCGACTCATCACCTTGATTATGAGAGTAAAATATGCCAAGGCTTGGAGAGGAGTTTACATGAATAAGTCATTATGAGGTGCAGGGTGCTGGATATGCTAAATTCAGCTTCTCCTTTAGGCAGGGTCAGGACTTCTGCCTTACGTCTGAGAGGTGAGGGAGCGAACGGATCATATTCGATTACAGAATCATGTCTGACATATTGTTATGGGCCCTTCTCGCTGTCGCTCCAGAGTGAGCGTGCATTCTAATTCATAATGAAAGACAGGAGGATCAAAACACGCCTGCCCGGTGAGAATGACTTTGAGGGTTATGCCAAAACAATCACTTGTAACTTAAACTCGTTTGGACTGAAGAAACCACTCAAATATATGTTGTTGGAATGTTTTTGTATCACCAAGGAGATTTATGGAGCGTCCTGCACAATGGACTGGAGAGGGGACATCTTTACTTCTTTCTCCTGGACCGGACCGTGCTGAAAAAAAAACCCAAGAAAGGTTTCCATTACAAATATTACAAAAATGTTTACCATCAAAACTATTACAAAAATATTTGATGTAGTGTGTTTTGGGCTTTATTCTAGTAGGTTTTAATGATGTTCTCTTGGTTCACATCTGTCAGATAACAACCCACCAACACATTAGATTAGATCCACAGACACCAATACAGCTTCCATAAAAACAATACAATTTACATTGCATTACATTTAGTAGTAGTAGCCTATTAAATTTAGTAGAATTTCTGTGTTTTTTCTATTGTTTTTACAGGAAATAAATGTTACAAATAAATATTGTATATAAATTATTTTGAATAAATAAAACAGCTTAACAACATTGGTGTGCTTTTGTTTCTTTCAGTAGGCTATATATATATATATATATATATATATATTCTGTACAGCTGTGGACAGGTTCTGCCCCTCTCTGCTGTTTTAATAGGCTAGTAAAAGCCTTTTTCAATTATAATTATTATAAAATGCAACTATTTAGCAGCATTTGTGTTTGTATCATTGTGGCAGTCTATACAAAATAAACAAACAATCGAATAATTAAATAGAAAACAGGTTAAAGGCGCAGTTGTATAATATTGTTTGTCATGCGTCATGTGATCGCGTCATGCCAATACCATCCATCTTCACTGTGATCACAAGTTCAAGGTCCAAACGCCTCTGGTTGTAGAAGTCCTGCGGAAAATAGCATCTGTTTTATCTTACAGCGAGAGCGATCTGCCAGTGATCTATAGTTTCCTTCTCGCCACCTTCACAAACACAATGGAGCGAGTGGAAGTGACAAACGTTACTGTTTCTCAGGGTGTTCGCATGCTGTTCAGTCTGATTACGCCAAACGAATCGTCATTCGCGACTCTGGAAGAGGTGCCGGAGTACGTCAATCAGGTGAGTGTGACGTCATCGCCACAGTTGCGGAGAAAAGGAAAATAACTACGAAACTACACGTAGACGACAAAAACAGTTCATGAATTCATCCATGAGTTCAGAGAGAGAGAGAGAGAGAGAGAGAGATGATGTATCTGTCGTTTGCCAAAAAGTAATGTCCTCATTTCTCTCTTTGTTTGGTTCTTTGCTTTGCTTGTGATACTCGTTCTTCACCACCAAGTGTGACTAACTTATAGGCTAAGGGTAACCCCACACGTGTTTTCTAAAAACAAATTAGTTAATGGGATTTAAGGGATGTTGCACAATTAATGGTGTGGTTTATTAATTTTTATAAACGTTCAAAAACAGTGGACAAAATGAACAGTTCCACCACCTGTTCAGGTTTGAGCCGTATGGTGGGGTGCTAGCTCCTTACATTTGATCAGACCCATGTGTGCGCTTTTGGTTTGGCCGCACTCGGATCAACACATGTTTGTTGTTTGAGGTGAAACACTCACATTTTTACAGGCCTCCATAAACACATGAATAGAGAAATTGCAATTAACCGCACAGCAGGAATCCTAATTGTTGTAATTCTGTCACAAACACACACTTGTTAAACTGCCTCCCTCACCATTTGTACCGCACTTTATTTGAAGTTTCTTTCTCTTGATGTGTGTGGGTGAGCCAACAGACATTCTCTGAGTTTTCTAATGTTTAATACACGGATTTACCCTTTACCATTTTATACATTTTGTCCCGTCAATTCACAGCAGGCTACTATAACTCAATATCATTTGTATCCTGTAACATGTCAGACGTTAGACGTATGATTAGAAGCATATTATTATATTGCTATGAGAAAAATGTAGGCCTTGAAACATTATCGTTCTGTAAGGAATAATATTGTGTATACTGTAAATTAAACCATTTAAACAAAAAATTTGTATTTTATGTAAAAAAACCCCGCATAGAAACTATAAAGCTATAAAAACGAACATCTGTTTCACGAATGTCATTTTTTCCCCGGTGAGATCTAAGTGCACAATACACTTTTATAACTATTAAGAGTCCCTCGACAGTTTTCACAAGTGTGAAATATGTTACAGCCTCGCTGTGGTTATTTTCTTGCTGTTTCTTGTTGTTTAGTTATATCAAATCATAAGTTAAATCAACTTTTTGAGTAAAACAATACGATTTTCTAAATGGTTCTTTCCACTTATATATTAGCTGTTGCTTTACTTATAGAACTATACATATATATTTTAATATGTATGTAAATTGTAAATAAGTTGAATTTCATACTGTCGGTTTTGAGTTAAGTTAAACAATAGATCTCTTTGCGCTAACAGCCTGCAGTTATAGTCGGCAGCCAGATGTGACCAGGTTAGGGGTTCCCAAGTGGTCTCCCTCGCCTCTGTTCACATGTACGCACACACTCTTCTCGCTCCTCCTGTAGATCTAGGCTACTCTAAACCGTTGTGTGTCTGTATGCGTGTTTACATGTCAGAAAGTGAGTCTCCAGTTTCACAGTGTAGAGAATGGCCTTTTGAGGCTTATTGTTGAGCAGCTCGTTTTTGATTGGTCTTCTGTGGTTTGTCTCAGGTTTTGATGAGTAATCCAAAGCCTGAAAATCTTCTTTGTATCCAAAATCCACTCGTGTAAACCATGAGAATCTCTAATTCAATCTCAGTTTCAATCCAGAAAGATCAAAATGTTACGGCAAAATTGACATTTAAATGTGTTCGTGTACTAGACGGAACAGTATTTCCAAACTCTGTCTGTCTGTCTGTCTGTGCTAGGCCACACCATATTTCGTTGGTTTGATTTTGTTGGAGATGGTGTTAGGATGGTTAAAGACGGACCGCCCTCACATTAAGATCAACGACTTCATTATGTCTTTGCAAGCCGGGATGATGTCACGTCTCCCTCAGTGAGTCAATAAAAAGTTTATTAAGTAAACTCTGGTTTACCTTTTATACAAAGAGTTACACATTGGTTATAGGTGCAGTATGCTGCACAACCTTCAGTAGGAAAGTATGTTATAGAATACAAAACCTAAGTTTGTAAAAGTTTAATTTTAAAATACTTTAAATTTGGTACTTTAATGATAATATTTGGCCGTCAAATATAAAAAGGGCTGTAAAAGTCCTTAAACAATGTTATTTTATGTTGCACTCTTGAATTACCCAGCCAACAGATTTTATAACATGTTTGACTGCTGGTTACCTAGCTGTATATTTGAAGTAATCCGACTTTTTTCCCAATCATTTTCTCAGGCTCGTGATGAGAAGTCTGGAGCTGTCAGCTTATATCTACGTCTGGAACAACTTCCGTATGTTGGAGCTTCCCTGGGATTCGGCTTGGACGTGGTGGCTTGCGTTTTTTGGTGTCGACATGGGATACTACTGGTTTCATCGATTCGTCCATGGTATGTGTATATTCTGCCAAGCGCGCTGTTATTATATCTAGCCGACTGTTTTAAAATGCAATGTTGTCAAATTTAAAGGGGAAGAAAATAACTTTTTTTTTGAGAAGATTTGATGAGTTTTGACCCCTTGTTTCTTCAATTCGTGCTTTTGCTCGTCTATAACTCCTTTTTGCTAAATATATTTTTATGATTCTGTGGAAACTGTAACTGTTGTAGGTGAAACACTCTTATTATGCAGCATGCAACTAAAATATCAATCTGTCATGATGTAGGAGTTTGCAAAAGGTGCATATGTTTGTGTAGCACGAGAGTTCCGGCCGACAGTTGTTAGACATGTGTCCAAACAGATCCCGGCTGTAATTTCTGAGTGCTGTTTTTCATTCTTCAATGGCAGCCGTTGCAGAACAGCATGGCCGGTAAACATACTTTCTTACCATGGATTGTAAATCTACTTCTCAACGGTTCGCTCTCTTCACATGATGGATCATATGCTGGTTAGAAGCAGATCTCCAGTTGGCTGGAGGATAAGAAAGCATAACCTTTTTCCATCTTGATTCCTGCCGTTTTGATTCGCCAGAATACAAACGTGACACATCGAGAACATTTATGAAAGCATGTTATCTGTATTGCTCATTGCACAATAATACCGTGCCCCCTGCCCTCTTCTGTTAAACAAGTAAACAAGCACACTGTGTCATAGGCCGGGGTGTGGACTTCAGTTCTATGGAGTAAAAACTGTAAAAACAGGCTAGCGGCCTTCTGAAGTATGCTTACCATATGCTACACCAATTCCGTCCATTTGAGATTTAATGTTGATACGATGGCGGGCCGTTTTTTAAATTACGCCTCTCCAGGCTTCGCTTCGACCCTTAAAAAAGTGATGAGGTGCTTGTGGCTGTCATGTTATGTTTTCCATTGTCCTGGGTTCCTGCTCAGACCGACTGAAATGTCATTTATGTCAGAGGTCTCCTGTGTCCAATTTGTTCTTTTTGAACTCGGAGGAAATTATTTGTCTCGTTTTCTGTTCCATCGCAGTCCAGGATGATTTTTTTGGATAACGCAGGGTTATAATTCATCTCTAAAGGCAAAATATCTTTAGACATGAAAGTCTTTCTTTTTCTTAAAGAGTTTAGAGTACTGTAGAATAGAAAAGATTAGCTGTTATACTTTTGCATTCAGGGATTGATATTGAGCAAAGATGTAGGAGTGCCAACAGAGATCCTGAAAGGTGATGTCATTTTGGAGCTGTCATTTTTGTCACATCACATATTTACTTAATGTTCAGCTGAAGATTTCAAAGTCTCACATCTGCCATTAGTGGGTACATTTATTTGAAAATGTATTTGTTATTGGATTACTAAATTGCATTACTTTTATGTAAAAATACCTTTTTATACTGATGACTACCTGTGTTAGATTTTTTTAAAATATTTGTAACAAACAGCCAGGTTGATGTCACTTACAATATTCAATATATGAGATGATTCTCTGCACTTGTGAAAAGCTATATTCCACATAAGGAATGCTCCGTGTGTGATCTGTAGATCTCATTCTTCGATATTATTGATGGTTTCAACGACCATAAATCTGTGAACACAAATGTTGTCATTAAACCATACGTCAGGCTTTGTTATATTAGATTTCACTACTGACCACTGACCATGGAGGTTAACTGCGGGTCTCTGTATAGGTTCATAGTTTTTTGCTAATGATCTCCAAATTTTCATACTCGGAGGGATGCTTTTGTCTAAAGCTCTATTCTTTTGAGGCTTACGAGCTATAAATCTTTATTTTAACATGAAAAGGCTATTTTCAGGGTATAACAGCAGAAATATGACCACCATAAAAGTATACTGACCCTAATTAGTGCCATTGTAAAATCTGAGCAATTTTTTGATCGTTTTTATGAATTTCATTTTCCCCTCCGCAGGTCAGGAACTTTAGAAAAGGGAAAAACTCACGATACTATGAAGTCTATTGCTTGTAGTGTATGCAACACAGTTCTTAAAGGGACAGTTCACCCAAAAATGAAAATTCTGTCATCATTTATTCACCCCCGAGTTCCAAATCTGTATGAATTTCTTTGTTCTGATGAACACAGAGAAAGATATGCTTGTAACCAAACAATTCTTGGTCACCATTGACTACCATAGTAGGAAAAATGACAATAGTAGTCAAAAGTGCCCCAGAGGGGTTTGCTTTCCTACATTCTTCAAAATATCTTCTATTGTGTTCAACAGAACAAATACATTTATAAAGTAATTTTTCCCATGGTAGTCAACGGTGGCCAAGAACTGTTTGGTTATAAGCATTCTTCCAAATATCTTTCTCTGGGTTCATCAGAACAAAGAAATGTATACAGATTTGAAACAACATGAGGGTGAGTAAATAAAGACAGAATTTTTGGGTGAACAGTTCCTTTAAGCAGTTTACCACAGCTGTCCCGAGCGACTTAACAGTTAAATTGGAGATTAATTTTAAGAGCTGTTTGTAAAGTAAGTGTTTGATGTAACCGTGTAATATCGTTAAAAATTCATATCCACATAAATCACAGTCGGTGTTTGGCTTCGTTAGCTTTTGATGTTGCCCAGGCGTCTGCTTCTGCATGAGCTATTTGCATGTGTCCAGTCAGCCCTCTTCTGTCATTCCCTGTCGCATTTTTTCCACATGTTGCCTTATTTTCCAGTTGCCTGCAAACCTTTATTGCAACGCTCGGTGGTGATTGGCCTTTCCATGTCTTCCTCTATAGCGATGCCACACTCGGCTGCAGCGAGGCTGGCTTTCCAACCGCACGCTCGGTTTTGGCAACGTTGGCCAGACGAGGTTTATGGTTTAGCCTGGACTAGGTTAATGGCCTTCTGGATCCTTTTACGCATCAAGATTTTTTCATCCCTAGTCAGAGAAGTGTATTAAAATAGCTGCGGTCCCCAGTGCAATATCGAGTGTAGCAGTGTCTGCAAGATGTGCTTGTGCATTAGATTGAACAGAGAGCCGTTTTGGTTATACGGCTGATATTTCAATTTTCTCAAGTCAGTGTGATTTGTTTGCTTGTTGTGTACTCTCACTTGTGTACAATCAGTAAACATAATCTGAGGCACCACACGCGCTGGCGGTGGAGGATCAGATGTGGCTGACTCGCTGACAGCAGTGGTAAATCTGTTTGCTCTGTCTCTCTCGTTCGGGCAGACAAACAGTGACTCTGGTCCCCATATGCTGCTATTTCCAAAGAGCTCCACCAAAACCTCAGCGTAACCCTCCATTCACGATTCAACTCTGAAGCAGCCCGGTGCACTTCTGACAAGGAGGTTGTGCTGCTTTAGGTCATCATCAAGTTTTCCCTTTTCAGACATAAATCATAAGGTTTAGCACAGTTTATGCCAGCTTAAGTGTGCTCTCATAATACAAAATGCTTTTTCTAATATTCACCCTTATGCCGACCCAAATGTATATGTCTTTCTTCAGCTGAACGCAAAGATTCTTTATCACCTTATGTCTATGTATATGTTTGACAGTTAATTAAACACGTGTGTTTCATACGCCTTAATTTGGTCCATTGTTGATTTTTCGCTGTGTAGCTGATATTAGACTTCTATAAACCCTGTACAGATTATTTTTAGCGTAGCGCAGGCATTTGACGCAGAGCGAGAACGGTTTTAATATTCATTATCATCTTAACTTTCACTTTCTACAACTGTGAATGCGCAGCTAAAGGAAAGAACGGAAAAATTGTGGGAGGGGGGCCCCTCGGAGGTAACTGGCCCCGGGGCCCTTTGACGTCGTAATCCGTCCCTGGACACTGGCGTTTGTCTTCTCCTTTACTCACCAACGCTGTGATGTCTGATCTCTTCCATATTGCCTTAACATTCAATATTCTGTGTAGACTTGAAATGGGTTAGATGCGTTTTGTTTTCTCAGCGGATTTGCGCGTATGATCGCGCATAGGATCAGCTCTGTACTATCGTGTCTCTTAACGCTTGCATGACACTAACGCAAAATAAAGACTTTAATGTGAATGTTTACACTGTGTGGATCATCCCCCATCTCCCATCTAGTGTATTATGCGTCATTCACCTTGTAGGACATAATAAATGTGCGAACAAGTGGCTGATATGAGGCGGCACTTCCGCAGCTATGCTAGTGAAGGGGGCGGGACTCTTCGGATTCTAAAGCGGATTTGATTGGGCAAGAACTTTGACGAGAGGCTGAAGTGTAGCGTGATGTCATGGAATTTCTAGATTTGTTTGAGCGCACGTGCCAGACTGTCAGTTTTGAACGGTTATATCTCATAAATGCGAATTTTGTCAACGCTTAGTAGCATATCAGTTTATTGATGTCCGTAAGGCTCACTCATTTAAAAAAAATGAAAAAAAAACTTTTGTTTTGATTTCCTGGATCTTTAAAATATAAAAAAAATTTCTCACTGTCTCTCATTCACTTCAGAGGACATTTTTGCTTCAGAGGACATTTATTAACCACTTTTACTATGGATGGATCTGCTTTTTGAACATTCAGCAAGATGGTACCTATACATGCACATAAAGAAAAAAGTTCAACTTTGTTTAACTAAAGAAAGGATTCAATATACTGTACACCTAGAATGACATGAGGATTTTATTTTTGGGTGAACTATTCCTACAGTGAACATAAAAAACTGAAAAATTCTACAATTGTACATTTTTCAATTTAATGTTTTATCTGATTTGTTATGCTCAATAATATAATTCCAATGAAACATGTTGTACTTGCATATCGTCACTGTCCTTCCGGAGGTCCAAATTCACAGTTTTTTGAAAAGACAGTACTTTTTAAATGATTCAAAACTGTTGTTTCAAGCACTTTCTAAGACTTTTCTTAGATATTTGTAAAACCCAGTGACAAACATACAGGGTGACTAATAATAACGATTTATGGCAAAAAATTAAAATAACAAATTATGGAGATACAAGGTTTCAGAAGGACAGCGGTGATATGCAAAATACTCTAGACGCTTTTTCACTTCTGGAACTCACTATATACCTGTCTGTAAATTCAACTTTTTTAAAAGCTCTGTGCTGATTAGTTTGGCTTAGCTTTGCATCCTGTTACTCATGCGATGTATGCCGTCTTTAGATTAATTGCATGTCCTGCAGGTCTTTGGAACAGACGACCCACTTGTAGGTTTGTAAAGCAATCTGCATTTCAGGTTCCTGAATCCCTCTTATCTTCCGTCGCTACATCCACATTTGAACAAATTTTAAGAAAATTTAGTTGGATGGTCCAATGAGAATGTTATCTGGCTTATATTCAGCCTCGATCGACCTACGTTACTTAACCTGGTGTGCAGCCCAACCGAACTGTTATAAGATGTACGGTAGAGGAGAATTCAGAAAAGGTTTTGGTGAAAACTACAGTAGATTGACTTACAGTATGTACATTACTCGGTAGCTAGACCTTTAAGCATGAAAGCGCTCAGGATGTGACAGTGGCATGCGCTTAGCGTTTACGCAGACAGCGGCAGTCGTCAAGACAAACGGATCGCGTCAATACCGCTGCAGGCCGTCCCAAAGGAGGCCTGGGACTGGATGTTATTGTTTTGAAAAGGAATCCTCTTGGTGGAAAGCGGCGGGGGCTAACCCCAGGCCACGGGGGCTTCATAAATCTTCTCCTGCCTCTGGAAGTCCCCGGCCGCGCAGGTTGGAGGGCGTACAAAAGAATCGAGCCGGTCAGGATGTGGGGCCAGGGCTCGACACGAGCGCCCCTGGGACACTGCAATAATATCAACAATGTCCAGCAAATCAGCCACTTGTGTCTGTAGGCGTGTGTGTTTGTAAGTGTTGGACGAGACTGGACCGAGCCAGTCTGAGGGATGTCTCGCTGTGCCGAAAGTTTTGCAGCCTTACAGGATAGAAACCAGCCACCTTGTGCCGCGCAAGATGGTGTGAAGCCATGCCCAAATTTTTCACATATACACATACTTTAAGAAAAGTTGTCATCAGGAGATTAAAGATGTGAGTGAAGACATTGTGAAGTATTGTGGTGACAGACTTGGGTTTGGTTGCCTTTGCTGACTGTTTGTGTTGGCATCTCCTACGAGCTGACAGCTTGTCCACTCAGCCCGGCCATTCACAGTTCATTGATAAACTGAGTGACATGGCACGCCGTCTCTCGCCACACTGAGGCTCGATGGCTCATTGAGATCCATGCCACCGTGATCTGATCTGAGGGCGGCACTAGAATTGGGTTACTGGGACTCTGCGTCAAACTGCACAGAAAATATTTCTATGCTAAAACGCATTATTTCAATGCACAAGTCGACAAAAACTTACCATTCATGTGCTTTGCCTTTTTTTAGAAATGGATGTTTGGAGTGTGCAAATGTTTGGCACATTAAAAATACATTCGACTGTTTTATACTTGGGATGTATTTTGTGTCTGGATTTCGATGGAGTAAAAGACTTGTATTGCTCTTTTGTTTGGTTCATGTTATAATTATTATTTCAAAGTTATTTCATTGGAGTTATGCAGCTTATTTATAAAAGTGTAAAACGCTGTGGTAAAAGTCATTTTCTGTGTGTTCAACACGTCACCTGTACAGCCCTCTCACCCAGTTCGTATCTATAGTTTAAGATGTAACGTAACCTAATTGTATGTGAATCTGTACCTTTGATTCTGTTCCTGTACTTTGTGTCTAAACCAGAGTTTATAGATAAGCATTTTATGAAGCATATCCGACAGTGAGCCCTGAACCTTGAGATGTGTTTTTTTTACAGTAGTTTTAATATTAATGATTTGTTATGGGAATTTCATGGCGTTGCTTCAATTTCACCAATTTGAAACTTGAAGGCAAAATGACTAAAAAGGTCTAAATGCAAGGCAGTTTTAGTTTGACAATACCATAATATACTACGTTATACTATGGTCTAACACTTGTACAGAAATGTTTACTGTGTAAATGTGTACAAGAAATGTCTACTGTAAAGTATTGTAATTCTTTGTTACTTGTAATCTGTCATACTGCCATGTTGGTCGGGACTGAAGATTTTCACCTACTGTTGCACTTGTGTATGTGGTTGAGTGACAATAAATAGATTTAATTTGATTTGTATTTACTGTGTATTTAGTTAATAAAATGTTGAACCTTGAATCAAAGTGCGTATATAAATATTGGGTGATGTATACAGCCAGTTGGTTATCACAAAATTAACACGACAGGGTGTCTAAATAATAAATAGATATTTTATTTCATTTCATTTTATTGCTGCACAGCTCTACTGTACATTTTCAAATGAATAAATGGACATACAAATACTTATTCAAGTTGAGGAAAAATTGAAGTTATATGTTAAAAAAGAAATCAGATGTATGATAGTGGTCATTATGTAAACAACAATTGACCACAGAATGCAGTGATTGACCAATCAGAATCAAGCATTACAGAGGAATAAAGTGGATGTGATTTTTTTTTCAATATAGGGTGTTTGATAGGTATGGTGCAATGTGAATGGTCTCAGTTTTTATAACAGTAGATAAGTAAAGATAATTGTTATCACAAAACATCCATCTCTGTACGTCTTTCTGTGATTTCTCTCACCGAGCTCACTCTGAGACCCAAGTGTTTCTCTTTCCATTTATAGTACACTCTGCTTTCTTTGTAACCAAATGCTGTTCGTCCCTGTATTCTTGAGAAAAGAACAGATCTTCCATGTCTGAGCAGACTATGGTCTTCAAGCATGATGGGAAAGTCTTCTCTGTGGCATTGGTTCTCATCATTAAAGCTCTTCCCCTCTGAATACTGCCTGCCAAACTATGCGGCATCCAGCCGAGCCCGGCGCACAAGGACACAGATTGCAATGAGGCCTAGCTGTACATACTTCCTACCGGTGACACCCAACATCAATCTTACACCGCTGTGCCCTGGCTCGCATACTCGCAGACAATGACTTGAATCTATGCAGGTGTGTTTTAAGCGAAACCTCTGAATTTATCTCTTGATTTGACTGATGTAGCAAACACCGAAGAACAGTATGCTATTTTATAGCAATGTTAGCTCTCGCTAAAACTTGCGGTGTGAGTATTCTTTTAGGTTTAAATGCAGCTTAATGCAACTATAAATGAGCCATTTGCAGTATGATTTCTCAAAAACGTTTAAGCACCACCTTAACTTTTCTCTGCCGTTTGACAACATTGGCTCGACCAATAGCTTGAGTTTTAGGACGGGATCTGCTTCCTGACCAATGACAACCGTGAACGTCTCTTCTTGGGCCTGTTATCTTGATTAAGTGGCCTGGTTGATGGTGTTTTCTCAATGGAGAACTGCAGTCTGGTGATTCTAAGGTCTCTGCGGTGCGCCATTGGCCGAGAGAAACGCTCTGTTCTTACGGTCTCAGCATGATGTGTTTGTTCAGCTGGATCACGGCATTTCACCTGGAACTTCACCAGCTCTCAGATTTGATGGACCTCACACCCGAACAAGAACTTTGAGCATCCTAGCGTGAAATCATAAAGAGATTTGAATATTATATGCAACGTCAAGCGTCAAATTTGTAAATGAGGTTGCAAAGTGGTGCTGGAAGCATTTGTTTTTCTTGTTTGCATTTGATGTTGAAGAACATTTTTGTTTGCTAGAGTTTTACAGTCACTGGGATTTTGTGGACATTTACTTATTTTTATATAAGTAATATATTACTTATATTTATTTTTATCAGGCACAAGTTAAAGGTCTAATGTGTAACTTTTTGGAGGATATATTGACAGAAATGCAATATAGTGCACATAACTATATGCCTTCAGAGGTGTATAAAGACCTTACATAATGAAGCGTTATGTGTACATACACCACGGGCAAAGAGTATGCCAAGAGGCGAAACTCTGGTGCTTTATGGGAAACAGCCACTAGGTGGCGCTTCGGTAGCGCGGCCGCCATTTTGGGGTGAAAATGCCAGCTGGACAATAGAGGGTATGGACGTGTCGTCACTTTCATCACTTTACCACGTGAACACCAAGTGAGCACGCCATTGCGCACCCCCGTGGGTGGCAAAACACAAAATGACTGCTTACAATATCAGGAAACGCAATTCCGCACAACATTTCAGTGTCCAGGAATACCTGATTCCTTTGGAAGTCGTAGGGAAGTCCTGAGGATCACCGTCGAGTCCAGTTGCTTGTAATTTCAGCAAATAATTGCGTGGTTTAGTCCCGGTTTCTTTGTTTTTCCTATTCTGCTCAACCATCTTGTTGGGTGTTTTGCCACCCAGGGGAGCGTGTCCCAGGGCGTATCCCGACATGTGCACGTGGGAAAGTGACGTCAATGCATCAATTTTATGACACCTACAGTAAATGTTGTATTGTTTTATATACGTTTTATGTTATCAGTTGTAGAATCCAAGCATTTAGCCTACTTCACTGCGTATTTCCATTGTATGCAACTTTACACATTTACTATTACTATTATTAGTTACTATTCTTCCACTAGGTGTCAAATATACATTGTACGTTTTAATCCCCTGGAACACACTACAAACATGATGATCTTATAAACCATGCTTAAAAAACAACAACAATGTAATAGATTTAGTGGTAATAATGTTAAATCCTATTGGAATAATACCTGTCAGGGAATGGCAGAAGAAGAACCCAAGCGTAGGCAGCAGTGAAGGGGTTAACAGATAATATTTATTTTACACAAAACAAAAACACCCACAATGGGGAAAACGAAACATAAAAAACTGAAACAAAACACTCCCCACCGGGGGGGCAAAAACAAACTAACAAAACAAGGCACGACACAACGTCTTACAAAAAAACACGGCAGGGTGACAAAGACTAAAAACACAACTCACGGATAAAGGACAAGGCACAGAACAGGAACCAGGGTAACACAGGAACATGAGCACAACGCAAACACAACGTAATTCACGAGCACAGGACAAAGAAACAAGAGGGTATATATATATAGGGAAACACAAACGAGGGATAACGACACAGGGCAGGTGAGGGTAATCAAACACTTAGGGAAAGATAACAAGGAAACGAGAGGAGCGGGGCCAATGACAAGACACTGGAGAGAACGTATATTATTGTCCAAAGGACAACAATAAGTTTCTCTCCACACATAACCAAAGACTTTGTCATGGCTCTGCTACAGGACCAAGAAAAACATGACTAAGGAAGCAGAGCCATGACAGAAGCCCCCCCTTTAATGAGCACCTCCAGGTGCTCACCAAGGGGTAGACGGACAGGACAAGGAAGACTGAGACAGAGACAAAGACAAGACCAGACAAAACATGGAGAACAGAATAAGTGGGAGACAAGACAAAATAACAAAGGGACTTGGGTGGGACAACAAGAACAACAAACATGGGAGGGGGGGTGGGGCAAAACAAGAGTTCATGGGGGGTAAATAAAAAGGGTTGGGGGGAATAGTCCCAGTTCCCGGCTGCGCTCGAGGGCGCGGAGTCCTGGGGGACTTAGGAGTAGTCCTTGGGGGAACAGTCTTTGCCCTGGGAGTCTCCCAGGGACCGGCTGGAAGACCGGCTGGAAGGCCGGCTGGACAGGGCTTGACGCCGGCTGGAAGGCCGGCTGGACAGGGCTTGACGCCGGCTGGAAGGCCGGCTGGACAGGGCTTGACGCCGGCTGGAAGGCCGGCTGGACAGGGCTTGACGCCGGCTGGAAGGCCGGCTGGACAGGCTTGACGCCGGCTGGAAGGCCGGCTGGACAGGGCTTGACCGGCTGCTGACCGGCTGCCGGACTCAGGACGAGCCGGCTGCGGACAGCCGGGATCGCCTGCACCGGACTGGACTGCCGGACTGCTCGGCTGCACCGGACTGGACACCGGCTGCACCGGACTGACCCGGCTGCACCGGACTGGACCCGGCTGCACTGCTGGGTTGAATCCGCACGCGCCCCTCCGCTGCCTCTTCTTCTTCAACCGAACCGCAGGGCCTGTGGTCGGCTGCGAGGCAGCTTTGGAGGGCGTGGCTAGCTCCGCACCGGAGGAGTCTGTAGACACTTCCCCGGATGCCCTCCTTCCTCGCTTGCCACGGAGGGTGACTGGTGGAGACGAGACTGCAGGGGCTGAAGCGGAAGGTGTGGTGTTCCCAGGGTGGCGACCGCCACTACACAATCCTCCGCAATAGGAGGTAGGCGGGAGCTTGAGGAGCCTGGGTGGTCGCTGGAGGAGAGGCCATTAACCATGTCTTTGAATGACCCCCTGACCATTCTCTCTCGGTCCTCCAGAGATGGAGGGTTGACCAGGCCCGCAAGGAAGAAGGCGTTCATAACAACCTCGGGGAGAAAGCCTCTCCTCCTTGCCGATGCCTGGGCATATTCGGCGAGGGCCCGGTCGCCCTGCGGAGGAAACGGGCCGTCGCCCCTCTGGATCCTGGCAGTGGTTGACTGCCACCAATCGGCCAACTCCCGCCTGGTAGAGGCCGAGGTGCTGCCTGCTGGGTTCATAGTGGCTCATGTATTCTGTCAGGGAATGGCAGAAGAAGAACCCAAGCGCAGGCAGCAGTGAAGGGGTTAACAGATAATATTTATTTTACACAAAACACAAAACAAAAACACCCACAATGGGGAAAACGAAACTGAGATAAAAAACTGAAACAAAACACTTCCCACGGGGGGGCAAAAACAAACTAACAAAACAAGGCACGACACAACGTCTTACAAAAAAACAACACGGCAGGGTGACAAAGACTAAAAACACAACTCACGGATAAAGGACAAGGCACAGAACAGGAACCAGGGTAGAACAGGAACCAGGGTAGAACAGGAACATGAGCACAACGCAAACACAACGTAATACACGAGCACAGGACAAAGAAACAAGAGGGTATATATAGGGAAACACAAACGAGGGATAACGACACAGGGCAGGTGAGGGTAATCAAACACTTAGGGAAAGATAACAAGGAAACGAGAGGAAAGGGGCCAATGACAAGACACTGGAGAGAACGTATATTATTGTCCAAAGGACAACAATAAGTTTCTCTCCACACATAACCAAAGACTTTGTCATGGCTCTGCTACAGGACCAAGAAAAACATGACTAAGGAAGCAGAGCCATGACAAATACCAAAAACACGCTACAAAAAGGAATTTTGTAATGGTTTTAATGGAAAATGCTAACCATTAGAATTCCTGTGATGGTTTCTATTGGGTTTCTATATTTTTTAGCAAGGATGCATTACTGCTGAAGAAAAACAATACAAACCCAATTCTAATTGTTTCCATTATATAAAAAATATAATTATGAACCATTAGCTTTTTCCATTAAAATTTGGGTATTTTACAGATTAATATGCAAATTTTTCCTATTGTGTAATGGCAAAAGTTTAGGAAAAAACAATGAAAAAAACCTCTCTTATACTGTTTTATATTATAAACATAAATATTAATAATATAAAATAATGTAATATTAATAGTTTGTTTTCTAAATTTTACTATGTCACACGATTTATTCGTCAACTTCCCATTTATTGTTCAACAATGCCAATTTTTCTGATGCATGTCCTTTACTTGTTGGTATTAAAAAAGTGTTAATGCTAATACTTGATGACTCACACGGTTTCTAGAGAGCAAGGTTTTGTCATCATGTATTTCATCATTCATGTTGGATTTCAGCATCTATTTTTTTTTCAAAGCAGCTGATATTGCCATCGCAACAGCAAAAAGATATTGGACTGCTGAGTCGCTTTCACCCCAAAATGGCGGAACCACAGGGCTGCTACTGGGCGCGAGTGTTGCAATGGAGCGCTCTATTGAGTTTCGCCTCTTGGTATTCTATACTCTTAGCCACGGGTGCCCTTTCATTGAATTCGCCCTGTTGTTTCTTCAGTAGCCCTAAACGGACAAACAACTCTACAGAGCGCGATTCATTAATACGTTATCTCCTTGGGGTTGCAATTCGCAACCTCACCGCTAGATGCTGATAAATTTCATACATTATAAGAAAAAATTTTGACAAACTGACTAAATGTCATTCTTTAGATGCAAATGTGAGCTAGTAGAATATGAAGATTAATGTAACAACAAAATCGTAGTTTCGAACCTTGCATTCTTTTTACAAGCAAAGATGAAAATGTCAACTTCACTCCACTTGTGTATTACTCCTTTTTTTCCATTTCAGAGATAAATGTCTTGTGGGCCGCTCATCAGGTGCATCACAGCTCTGAATACTACAATCTGTCCACAGCACTACGCCAGTCTGTCGCCCAGCAGTTCTCTTCGTGGGTAAGAGCTTCAGTCATGTTTAGGCCACCTAGAATCTAGAAGTTTGAAATGCAACCCAAGTTTTCGCAGTGAGACTAATGTGGTTAAATGGGAACACAAATATTGCTGCATATGATATCGCTGCATTATGTACCTACAGTAAATTTGGCACAATACCATATAGCCTATTACAGATTGTGTAACCATTATCAGTTCATTAGTTTTAGTTGCGCACTTTTAAATTCAAAAGTGACTTCATAATTCTTTCTGTAGGTGTTTTACCTTCCACTGGCGCTGGTGGTCCCTCCATCTGTATTTGCGGTGCACGTACAATTTAATCTCCTCTATCAGTTCTGGATTCATACTGAGGTATGACATCAGATTTTATTATAAGTGATTTTTCACGCAACATCTCTCCTCTAACATTTTGTTTCTAATGGCTTAGCACTGCTTCAGTTCCATCTCGGATCTTTTGGAGGCTCGGTGCAAAAGAAATTGAAACCATTCCTGATCTTGACTGTTGATCTTAAACACATTTTGGATCTTGACAAGTTTGTTTCAGTCTATCAGATAGGATCTTGAGACTTAATCTAGACATTTTCAAAACTCAAAGCTTTCCCAAAGTATTTTTTTGCTCAAGAGACTTAATGGGGTTTTCTGTTTAGTTTCTTTGAAATATCAGCACTGTCGAAAGATGTTTCTTTAAAAATTGCTTAAGAGAAGTAAAAGTATACACCAATTGTTGGCATTATACTAGACTAGTGCTATCAAACGAATCTCTTTTTTATTTAGGAAGAGTTTGGTGAGAACCGTTCGAGTTTACATTGAAATCTCCATTTTGGCAAATCTGAGCAAAGTTTCAGACATTGTTGAGATTGAATCTCTAGAAAATTGAGATTACGGTTTTAGCCATTTAAGAGGCGAAACTCACTGGTGATTTTTCGTTCCTGCGGGTTGATAGGTTTGCCATTTCTGTGGCTCGAAACATTTAAGGTAAAGAGTTTTATGAAATACTCCTAACAGAAGCAACTTAACTTTTACCATGTATAGTAAGTGGGCTAGAATCAGCTTTACGTTCAGGGAAATGGATTTGGAATGACTTCCATCTTGTAGAGCTCTATTAGTGAAAACAGTCTACACGTCTCCAATTTTCTGAAGGGTGTAATTTATGCTCCTTTATGGGCTTTTTTTGATGTCACATAATTTATTGGCCTCGAATTCCCCGTCCTGATCCAACATCAGAACACAAGTCAAGTTGTGAGGGAGCTCCTTTCATTCAAGATAAATTTCAGCTGTTGCCAGACCTCTCATTACATGGAAATAATGGGCCGCTCAAATGTGGTGGTCACTTATGCCGAGCTGTTCCCATTTTGCAGACGTCAAAAATCAAACGCTCAAGTAAAAATCCTGATGGTTAACCCCAGCACCTGCGCAATATATATACCTCACATCAAGCTGAAACGGATGTTTTATCCTGAGAAAATAGGCTTGGAAAGCGCCTTAACCACGTGTGATGAGGAGTGCACGTACTTGTGGATGTGGGATTATCAGACTTGCTGGCTTCTTCGTCGATTTTTTCTGCTTGACTCCCGGTCCATGTTTGCTTCACTTCCAATCTATAAATATTGTTCTTTCTATCTGGAAATTTGGCTCCTGTATATCTTTCCGTAGTTAGCCGAGTTTCAGCCGAGCTCATCGCGTATGAAAACACTACGCATTAATGATGTCTCTGAATACATTCGCAAACATCTGAACCATTCAAGGTTTCGCCGTCCCAAAAGAGAACAGTGCTTCAGCGTAATATGCCAAAATAAAGACAAGGCACTCAATGGGGAAAATTAATCACATTCTGGACGCAAGACTAATATTACCGTTCAGTCTGCCTGTCTGTATGAAACATTTGACGTGTGGACAATGGACTAACCCGAGTTCATTTGTCTTGTTTTGTGTTTTCCGTGATCTTTTTCTGTCGACTGCATGAAAGGAAACAGTTATCAGAGGGGTTAATGTGATGAAACGAGATTAACTGTCCTTGTAAAATGATTATCTCTGACTCTGTTAAACGTCATGTTTTCATCATTAGCTGGTCAAAGATCTCGGCCCACTGGAGTGGATTCTGAATACTCCTAGCCACCATAGAGTTCACCACGGTAAGCAGTGTTACCCAATGACTGCACGGTTAACTGTTCCCACAATGCACTAGTGTTTTTCAGTAGTTGGGCCAAAAATCATGCACCTTCACATGCACTTTGTCTTTGGGATGATTCTCATGAAAACATGAGATTTGTCTTATCATGTGTATGTGACATAACACTGTTACTGATGATCATGAATTGATCATTTACAGTAACGTATGAAATTCCATCCGCAGGGCGAAACCCATATTGTATTGATAAGAATTATGGAGGAATACTGATCATATGGGACAGGATGTTTGGTAAGTTGTGTGTGCCGTGTATGCTTTTGATAAGATGAAAAGTGGTTTCTGTTTTGTTTTTTATTATTTGAAATTATGGAAATTTATACCTGATCTGAGGCGTGATGCATTTGAATGCATCCTGTGTTGAGTCCCAGTTTTACTCAGCTCTCTTTGCCTGCTTTGTATTGCCTGTATTCAAATAAAATATCAAAAATAAAAGTCAAATAATTGTAATCTAACAAACACAAATATGTAAATAATAATCTCTGCTCTGCTGTACTGCAGGTACGTTTGCTCCAGAAAGTGATAAAGTTATCTACGGGCTCACACACCCAATCAACACATTTGAAATCTGGACGGTCGAGGTTGGTACACCGAAGCAGATTCATGTACAGTATAGATCGATTTTGGAGGATATTTTTACGATTCCTTCATTGGTTGATTTGATTGATGTTAATATTATTGTGATATTTGGTAATTCCTAAAATTTAAGAAGTGTTTATTACAAAAGCAGTAAAGCTCTGCGAGTTACTCAAGAGTAAGAAAGCTCTTTAAAATCGGTGTCATTTTTAAGATCATCTCCACAGTACTAAATCACGAAAAAGCACTCTAAAACAACCATAAAATAAGTCAATATGACTTGAGCTTTCGTTTTCAATATGACGTGTGCTTGTTTTCTACTGTAAGTATTCTAAGGTTAAACCATTTTTGAGGGGATAGCCCTTCTTTACTATGGCTGGATATCAAAGTTATTGTGTGACGTTCATGGGCTCACTAATCACTCCACACATTATACAAGCAAATGCTACATTGTACATAAACAAATGGTTAAGATTAATTTGACCCTTCATTCTATCAAGACCTTTGACTGGTGAAAATATCAAAACAAGCAAATGAATTGGGTTTCACGTAATGGGTTCTAGCGTTTTGGACTGGCCTAATTTTAGAGACGTAAATATCTCGCCAGGGTCAGTGGGAGCCGGGCCTCTCCTTACATTACAGGGCTAGTGGAAAAACCACGCTGTAACCATAACATTATTACTGCACTTTAAACAACCGGCTCAGGGGAGGTGAAAGAGTCCGGCGAAACCCAATGGAAGTTGTGTTTGATTATTTTCTCTGCGCTGGTGACCCGGAGTAAGAGCCATCTGATGTGTGTGACAGAAAGCATCTAGCCACGTGGACTCCATGACGAAATGAATAAGAATGATGTTAATGTTATGAAAAGCAAGATTTAGTAAATGTTAAGCTGTTATTAGTTTTAACGCGAGTTTACTAAAGAAAAGAGAGTAATACGAGTCAGTTGGATAACATTTCACATTAAATTCGATTTAACAGTTTTTGCGCAACGCAGCATCAAAGAGTTGAGTCAGTAATGGGTGTATGAAGCGTGTCATGTGTCATTAATACACTCATTTCTCTTGTTCTTCTGAAGTTTCGTTATTATCCGTACCTGTGGCAGAGGTTCTGGGAAGCTGATGGAATTTCAAACAAGCTGTCCGTCATTTTTAAAGGCCCAGGCTGGACTCCAGGAAAACCGAGACTCGGAGACATCGCAGATATTCCCGAGGTGGGAAGGTTTTTTTCACGCTAGTCTGCCATATCAAGATGTTTCTTATTCTGATAAAACAGTAGACAGCAGGGTTCGTGTGCTTTTCAGACAATGCCTTTTAAATTCAGAATAAATGAATATGAATTGTGGCAGGAGAAATGAAATCGAAAGAAATTCGAAAGAAGTTGATGTATACTTATACTTTTAAGTGCAGTTTTTAATGATGCATTACATTTTATCCGGCTAAAATGTTTGTTAATGTTATCCAAATATTCCTTTTTTGGAATACTAAGCTACACAAATTTATATTTCATTTATTAAATACAAAGAAATATTTGAAAATTATATTTTATCTGAATAAATCATATGAATTTTATGAAGCGCGGTGCAATTGCAATTTTTGTGGTCAGATTAAAAGAAAGTAGAATTAAAAAATTGCTTTCATAGGTTATGAATGAACATATGCTGGGTTATTTCAGACCAAAATTCTGGGTTGTTTCAACCCATGGTTGGGTCATTTCTAGCTTAATTAAACCATTGGTCGGGTATGTCCCTTTTTGAAAACAATCTGGCATATTTTAAAGTGTTATTTAACTTCCACAAATTTTTGGCTGTTTTGTGAATCCAGTTTAAACGGTTATTGTTTTAGTCATTCTAAAATGAAACTCTTTGCCTTTAAATTGGGAGCTCTCTTGTCAGAAACATCCCTTTTTTCTCATTTACTACCTGCAGTTTCTCAAGCAGGAAAAAACCGTCTCCCGAATGACTCACTCACTGAGTTCACACATAAAAACAGACTCATGTTTCAGACAGTCTTTACAAGTGTGCGCCGATGCCAAATCGGTTTTAACTGCCTTTGCGGACCAAAGAACAATAGGCTCGTTTTCGCTCGTCTTTAAAAGCCAGCTTTTTTGGGCTGGATCAAACAGTCGGCTTGCGACAAGGTTTTGAGGTCTTCTCATCAGGAGAACGGCGGTTTGCTTTGAAAATCTCCACATTCACGGTTTCACACACTCTCATTCTCAGTCTCGCTCACTATATTACAATTAAAGCCACCTCAAAGTAGGTCCTGGTGATCCTAAACATGTGCAAAGTGCAGGAATTTGACAGAAATATCTTGAAAGGCTCGTGGTGATGAAGACTGGGGTGTGCCTGTTGTTTCTCCTGTGGAGAAGCGGCGGTGAGGGAGGGTTGGATGTGTTGATTTCTGAGGGAAAGCAGATCGCCATGGTGGTGGAGCCACCACAGTTTCTGGTGTGAGGAAAAGCCACACATGACTTTGGAATGCTTAGGATATCAATAATGATCAAATTCTCAATGATTATGTACGCAGAAACCGTGATGTTTTTGGTCAGGATCCAAAGAGTGATGTAGTTGTGTTATGTACTGTGGTTTTAGGTTGAATTATTGAATCGTACCAACATTTTCACTGAGCGGCTGCAGTTTCAAATGGAGAGATTTCTACAGAGCTAAGATGTTTGGACTACAAAGCCAAATGCTTGATTGAGTTACTTTGATATGTATGTATACTGTTACAAGGGTGTCACAATCAGTGTTGGGTGTAACTAGTTACTAAGTAATTAGTTACTGTAATTTAATTACTTTTCCCTTGGAAAAGTAAAGTAAGGGATTACTCTTATTTTTTCTGTAATTTAATTACAGTTACTTTTGATGTAATTAAACTAAATACTTTGTGTAATATATGTGTGTGTAATAGTCGAATTGACATCAAAATTCAAAGTCTAACTTTAAAATCTGTGTTTTAATGTATCATTCTCACATTTGTAATGCTTTGGTCAGTTAATAATACTACTTTATGTAGTTTTATATTATTTATTTGAATGAATTAAAAGAGCCCTTTCATGTCTATCCTTTAATCACTTAACTAATCAAGGTTGATGTAGGATATAGAAAGTAATTAGTAATAAGTAATTAAATACTTTTTGGAGGGAGTAGTTTTTACAGTAATCTAATTACACTATTAGTAATTAGTAACTAGTAATTAATTACTTTTTCAGAGTAACTTATCGATATTGTGTTAATTCCACACATATGATGATAATACCGTAAATAATTCGGCACCCGTTTAACGTTTTGCCTCAAGAGCCACAATGGTTAGTTGCGGCTAGTTTATCTAATTTTGTAGAATTTGATGAGCAGTTGAAGTGCAGGAGGATGTCATAAAAACAATTCATCCCTATTGGCGAAAGTTAGAGACTGTAGACTTCTAAATGCATGTTTTGTCAATGCTTTGAGGCACACTAGTTTATTGGTTTTCCTACGACTAGCATATTCATAAAAAAAATTCAACTGTTATTTTATGGGGATGTTATTGCATTTACATTGAGTAATGCTTACGTAACTCAAATATGACACAATTCTGAATAATATCAGATTACAGGTGAGGAAAAGCCCTATGATCCAGCATGGTCTCCTGTGATGCAAGTCTACGTGGTCCTACACTTCTTACTTCTGCTGGGCGTGTATGAAAACCTGTTGACGAATCAAGCGGTAAGTACCTTTTCCTTCCACAATAAAAATCCACATCAGGTTTTCCCTGTAGCCTTCCAGAAACACCAAGGCCATCATCTGTATTCCATCTTTCATTGTCATCTACGTGATTTTTAAAAGCTACTAATTTGACGTATGGACCACGCAAGGTCTCTTATCAACCTCTCTCTCATTATCCTAAATGTTCTTTAATAATAAGGCCTTGTGCTTCTTGAGCAGGCAGGCTACTTTTAAGTAATCTGTATCTATTATTGTTCATCTCCCGCCTTCAAAAACAGATAGATGTTCAGTTTCCCTTTTCCGTTATCCTTGGAAGTCGATGTTCCCCAGGCATGGTTTTGGTTAGCCAGAATGTGCCGCCCCACCCTGCCTCCCCAATGAAATGCAACGGTCGTGTTTTCCCATGATTCCTACCTCTGCGGTGCTCCTTTAGTTGTGGCTCTCTGAGAAGTGTCCCTTGGATCCCCCTCCTTAACTCGGCCAGCCAATAAAACGGCAGTCAGTGGTCCAACAACCAATACAAACACACAGAGAGCCAAGATGACCACTTTGTCGGCCCCTGGAAATATTCATTTTCACCTCTTCCAAGACAAATAACAAACTTAGACGTCTTGGCTTGGCAATAAATAGCCTAAAACAGTGTAGGTTTGCATTTACCTTAAATAACAATTTAGCTGGAGCTGAGTATAGCAGAAATGCAAATTTGTGAGGATGGTTTCTCGCCCTCTCGCACTGTTATTGTAGGAATTGGAGATGGAAAGGCTTGAAAAATTAACAAATCCAAACACACCCTTTTCCCCTTTTTAATGATGGAAAACCGAGCCAGGCCCTATAGCCTGAGGTCTGGGTTCTGTCTGGTGTCGCACAAGGGAAAAGTTGGTAATTGTTTGCTGGTGTCATATCAAAAATGTTATGAGGTCACACACCTGACTTAACCATTGCTGGGTAATGTGGGTTAGCAAGGCCAGATAAACTTCATTAACACCGTTCCATGTGTTAACTATATGAAAAGATTATGATATTTGCTCAGTGAAAATCTGGCCGAAAATTCACGATTCGAAGCATTAGCTCACCGAAAAATGACAAATTTAATTTAATTTACTCGCCATCGGGTTATGCAACATGTACAGTAGGTGACATTGTTACTTTAGTAGAACAGTTTTTTTTCTAATGAATTAAGCCACGGTCAGACTTGACTTTGAGCAATTCGAAGATCGTTCGGACAGTGGTACGAAAATGGGCGGACGCGATTCCTCCGATTTTTACATTTCTGTACCGAGAGGTCACGCTGTGACGTTTTGATCTCACGCACTCACGTGACGCGAATTCGCAGGTCAGAGTTCTTCAAACTTGAACTTTGCTACGCAGCGAAATATCGTTGGACGGGCTTGCGTTTCCGGTCGGTCGCATGCGTATGAATGGAAGTCAATGGAGGGAAAAGTCATGTGTGACCGCGGATTTACCCCTTTAACAGTGTTAATGGTTTCCCTTCAAGATTTGCAGCTTCTTGATGTTATTATTTAACTGTCTTGCTACCCAAATTGTTCAGGTTTATTTCTTCAGACATCATATTCAATTCAATGGGGTGCTTACAGTATGTTAAATAGAGTTTTTCTGTCCCATAGATATTCTCAGAAATGTCTGTACTTCTAATGACAACCTACGTATTACTTTCTCTGACCGCCCTTGGCTTCCTTATAGACCAGAGGTATGTCTCATCTATCGATCTATCCATCTGCGATAAATGTTCATGCCGTCATTCACTTTAAGTTATAACGGTTTCATTCTTTGCAGGGCTAATGCAGCTATGTGGGAGATGCTGAGATGTTTTCTTTTAATGGCACTTTATCGGTTTGGTTACATTAGACATCTAGAGCTCTTGGCTCTTCCAATTGAGGTATGACTGATGACTTTAACACTTGCTGCATTTCAATATACACACCAAATTCATACACACAATATGCACACCAAATTCATACACACACTTTTTTGGTTTATATATAAAAAATAAAGATAAATGACATAGTGACACTTAAGCAACTTACAGTGCATTTAGTTAAATTGTACATTTTGTGTATGTTCACTCCTTGGGATCGAACCGACCGGCAACCTACCGGTCTCTCTCGTGAAACCAACACAGAAGTGACATAAAGGTGCAGTTTGTAACAATTTTGCAGTAAAATATCCAAAAAACCACTAGGCCAGTGTTATATCTTTTGTTCAGCTGAGTACTTACAATATCTCAAATGTTTCCAACTACTTGTAAATCGTGAGAAAATCGACCATTCCCATCATGTTGTTTTGGTCGTGCGCCCTCTAGCGGCGGTTTTTAGCGACTGCACCTTTAAACTGCAATTCATTGACTGGCCGCTAGAGACTGGTTTCAAAACAGAGCAGAATCTCATTGAGCCCCATGTTAAAATGCCCAACTTTATAGCAGAGAAAAACATGATTACAGTCTGGTACAAAAACCTATTCTGGTCTATATTGCTAATTTTGCCCTTCATGACAACTGAGAGGGGGGTGAATTCATTTTATAACTCATCCGTTTAAATTTTATTAAGCCTCAAAAGAAGATATTATAAAGCATGTTGGTAACTGAACAACGGTGGACTAGCATTGGTTTGGTGTTCATACAATAGAAGTGAATAGGTACTGCCGTTGTTCAGTTACCAACATTCTTCAAAATATCTTCTATTGGATGGTAAGATTTTTCATTTTTGGGTGAACTCTTTAAGGCAGCAAAACTGATCAGGATATAGGTGTGACATGAGCTTATTTCACCTAGTTCTGTGCATCATTTGTCCTGCATGAAGGCTAATGTGGATACGTTTGTGTTAACTTGATGTGTTGTGTAACAATATGTGTATGTCGGATCTGGCACGGAGTTCTGCTCCACGCCTCAGTGATGTATGAGTCCAGATGCATGGCCCAATTGACCATAAAATTGCTGTGTGTGTGTTTCTGCCGCTGGCAGCGTGCATGGTCGTGCATCTCGGGTGACCTTTCATTAGTGCGCCACCTCTGTCTTCGAGTCCCTCCATCTATCCATCATCCATCTCTCCGTTTCTTCTCCACGTTCCATGCGTTACGTGAAGGCAACAGTTCTGGAATCAATTAAGTACGTCGGTGGAAGACTGATTAGATTTACACACAGAATTTTTGCTTTTACTGTGTGAGTGTGGATCTGTAAGTTCAGGTGCTGAAAATGCCCCGCGGAACATTTTTAATTCCTCTGTAATTACGAGCTATACAGAAGGATACAATAACATTTAGGAAATGCTCTTATGGCTTGAAATATAATATAAAACTGTAACTCTAGTCTTCGCCAGACCGATTATGAGTATTTTATTAGCTCTGAATTTAATTGTTAAACGCTTTTAATCAAATATATTTGCATGCATTCATTTGCCAAATGCTTATACTCAGTTCCCTCGGATTAAAACCCATGACTTTGATGTCGCTAGCACCAACAATCCACGATCAACCAAACTGGAAAGGAAATTTACTTAAGGTGAAGTTTTGAATTAGTTTAATACTTCAGTGCGATATCTATGCCAGTGTAATTTGCAGAATCACCCGTAAGTAAACCATTCCTCAGTTGATTACCTGAGAAGTCTAAACACGAGCCCTGTGGTGCTATCAAAACATTGCTCTGTTTGTTTGAGCGTCCTGTACATAGCAGTGCAGTGAATTTGTGGCAGGGCGTACGGAAAAGTGTTCTTATGTGATTATATGCATTACGTGAAGGGTTCAGGTAAGGGGAATCCGGGTCTAGATCTAGGTCTGCATGTCTGATTGTAATTAAAGGATCTTCTCAACAGATGTCCGGTGGTGACCTCATTATGCTTTGAGACATGATCAGATACCTGCCTGTGTGAGCACACTAACCCTTTCTGCGCTGTCAAAGCTCACAGCAGATAAAACACTGGTTTAGACTATTATTAATGGAAATATTGCTCTAAAATGTTCTAATAATTCGGATTTGACCTTTTTTGATGCAATCCCATAAGAAACTTTTATTGCTCAGAAGTTGCTCTTTGAAAGTTGTGTTTTATTTAAGTCTCATGTGTTTTTTCTTAAAATTGCCTAGGAGAACTAGAAATAGCATCAGCCTCAATTCGATGGCTGTGTCATCCGGAGGTCGCATTTGTCGACCGCATACGTCATCGAGGTTGTATCATTTCAGTAAAAAAAACACATTATAAAATGAACGTGTATTTCTCTTAAGACGTTATCGTTGTAGTTTAATTCTTACCTTGAAATGAAATAATAAACCTCGATGACATATGCGGCCTACAAATGCGACCTCCGAATTAAGACGCAGCTATAGAAGCACGATGATTGTTTACGAGTATGATGGAGTAACATTAAGAGTATGAACTGTAAAATAAATGTAGAATAAATAAATATTGAATTCGGCAATAATATTGACACTTAATTGCAGACATGAGCAAGTGTGAGCTCAGTTTGTGACATTTTTGAGATTTCTTCTGAAACTCCAATTGAGACATTTGTGAGATTTTCAGGCCTTTTTTAAAGAGTTGTCTAAGATGGTGACTTGAGCAAAAGTTTCCATTTGCTCTCCATTTAATCTCTTCGATGTCAAGGAGAATTTTTTAAATATATATTTCTACATTAAAATTGAGCGTTTATATATAATTTTATATTATAGTTACATTTTACTATGTAAAGTTTGTCTTGTTTTTGCTGTTTTCAGTCCTGTGCATTAAAGGAAAGTTTCAAGTTAAGCAGTAACATACTGTAATGTGTTTTATGGTACACGGTACAAACTAAGAGAACCGTAAAACTACTTTCTGTGATTGACAGAATATCACAGATGTTGCGGTTAGTTTTAAACTCCATCCCTTTGAATAGCTGCACTCTAAAAAAATCTGTAAAAATAGGGAACAATATACTGTATTAATATAAAGGAATTTTCCGTATTCATTTTTTACAGTTTTTTTACCTGTATTTTACATTTTGCACTGCATTAAATTACATTTTAGCATTAACGGAAATGTCCGTAAAATAAAGGAAAATGTAATGGTAATTTTCTGCCAGTACTTTATCCGTCATTTTTTTTTGACGGTGTATATCTGCCGTATTGGCAATAAAAGCGTTCAGTGACATTATCTGTGGCTAAAAATGTCCTGGTCAGTTGCACACCCACCCAAGCTTCTCTTTATTTCAGGCCATTGATAATGTTCCAGCGTTCCTATCCGTGTTCTTTCCAGTCTCTGTTTTTCCACCCATCAAAGCTAATATTTGGCTGCCTCATTTCTCAAGGGCGAAACAAATATGATACCGATACAAAGACCTGCCCCACTTCTGGAAGGAAAAGGTTAAGATAATATTATCAAGATCAGCTTTAGTCAGCAACACCGCTGCTTTATCTTTCCACAGCACATGACAGCCACCAGCGTGCCGCAGGAGAGGAAGTTTGCCGTCTGAATTCATCTGATAAAGAGATTATTAGCCACTTTTTCGGGTGATTGGAAACATTTGTTTTCATATAGTCCTCAGGTGTCAGGGAATTTGCAGTCGTGAGGAGATTTGGATCGTTGGGATTATGGAAAAATAAGAAATGGCTATTTAATTGATAAAGCGGAGAATGCCAGGAAATTGCTGGGAGATTGAGAGGGAGATGAAATATAGACCTAATTTAAACCTTTGTAAGTGCCACATATTGGATATTCCTAACCAGAAACCAAGCAAACATTGGCACTCGCTGTAATATTTCCCTGTGCTCTTAACTGAAGATCTTCTTGCAAGGTGATATGTTCTGGCACTTCCATGGCTTCAGGTTGCTCAGCAGGCCATGCTCGAACATTCCTGACAAGCCCCGGGAGCCCAATCCATCGTCGCCCTTGTCTCAGAAATCTCATTGAGCTGATTTACAGAAAGTCCGGTGAGAATCACACACGGCTGCCACGACGGCCTGCATCAAAGCGCTCGCGGCCGCGCCGAACCAAACCAAAGACTGCCAAAAGCAGTAGGGGGTTTCAGTAATGGGTCACCAGTGCCACCCCGGCCCAGAGAGTCACACGCAAGTGCTTTTATTGCTTAACAGATTTCTTTCTACGGCACGTCTTTGTGTGTCAAGGTCAAGTTTATTTGTATAGCGCCTTAAAACAACACGAGTGTTGACCAAAGTGCTTCACATAGCAATAGTAACATACAAATCATGTCAAATGAGTAGTTAAACTACAAACAAGTATACAACATACATTACATGATATTTCATAAAAAGAAATGCTAAAGCACAAACTGCAACCCCTAGTACAGTAAAAACAGTGTGTGTGTGTGTGGTAAGGTGGTGTTTTTATAGCTTTGCTTTGTAAGGTTTTCTGTGAGACTTTTGAGCTTTAAATATAATTTCTTGACCCAGGCAGTGCAGCTCTATTGAAACTATAAACTGAGCATCTCCTCCTCTCGATATTCTCTTTTGTTCTTTAAGTATTTAGAGTTATTGGCTCTCCTGCTCCGTTCATCTTAATCTTACTGAGGTTTTTTCAACTCCACATGCTGTTGTTTGAAACTTTAAACCGAACCTCTGTTCTTGTTTTACTTCTGTTTGGTGCCCACACACACTCTTTCTCTCTCCAGTTTAACCACAGTTTTGTCCTACATGCTTTCCCAAAGGAAAACTGTTTTGCTCAGCGGTTGCTCTTTCGTGGCTCAGGAGACTCAGAAGTCTTTAGCTATGATTCATAAGGATCAGCTTTGAACAGAGATGGCAATATGCTTCCCCCATTTGTAAGTCATAGAAAGTGACCAAAGTGACATAATTGGTAACACTTTTTAGCGCACAGCATACTGTAGCTCAGATCATTTGCTTGTGGAAAGACATTATAATAAATAAATGTTTTAAATCTTAATGAGAATTTTGACTTTTTGTTTGGAGACATGCTGTTGATCCCAATTTATTGATATGTCTTTCCAAACTAACAGACAGGGTGTTATTTTTGTCAGGACAACAATCTGAGTTTCAGTAGACTTCAAAAGCTCTGTGTAACTGCATTGCCACCTAGTAAAAATGATTGAAATATTGGAGTATTACGATATTTATATTGCAGTATCAAGAGGGAAAACAACATGCATTCAAAAACATAGCATTTGTACTTCAGAGAGATCAAGTGGGTTTTCCGACAGACAAGGTTTGATGGGTGGAATCAGGTAGTCTGAGGTCAGCTTTTCTCGCTCTCTCTCTCTCGCTCGCTCGCTCGCTCGCTCGCTCGCATGCATGTTTTTCTGTCTCTCTGACTCTTTTCTCTCTCTCTCTCTCTCTCTCTCTCTCTCTCTCTCTCTCTCTCTCTCTCTCTCTCTCTCTCTCTCTCTCGCTCGCATGTTTTTCTGTCTTCTCTCAGAGGGAAACAGCTGTGCTGGTCCTGAGGAAACTCTGGTTATTTCCCATCAGAGAGGTAGTTCTGATAGATAGAATATGATTTTGGCCTCCGTTTAGAGCTCGGATGCAGTTTATGGTCCAGAACGCAAGGAAGAAAGGGCGGTTACAATTACAGTTTTTTGGAAGAATGTCATTTCTGGCCTGATTCCACAATGGCTTCTGTGAACCCTCTGCTATTTTTCAAATGCATCATGGGAGATTCTTTGGCCACATGCTTTTCTTTTTTACTTGTTGTTTTTATTTAGTACATTTTCCTGCTATGACATTTAGGTTTCTTGCACTTTTTATTTTGAATACAATTTTGACATATTTTGAGGGTAAATCTGTTTAGTGCACAGATGATATTGTAGCATAAAATGCTATCTGATGTTTTATGTGCATTCGGATTGATTTGCATTTTTATTTTCACACGCATCTCTGTATTGCACTGAATAATAATTTGCACATGCACTGTCAGCAATGTACTGACATTTATTTTAATAAGAAATGGTTATGTAGAAAGCATTCACAAAGAAGTCTACAGTTGGTGTAAGTGTAGGTTTTTAATCTGCATTACTACTAATAAATGCTGTGCAATAAATGACATTAAGTCATAAAATGTAGTGAGGATGTGAACTTTTTTCATCTTTAACATTTTTTAGAGCATTAATTAACTTAAATTTGCCTGTTAATATTAACATATTTTCTATTTAAATGTTTTGTTTTTTACAGGTCTTTGTCCTAATCTCTGCAATCTACTGGACTCCACAGAGTGTGAACCAGCAAATTAACAAGGTGAAGAAACAAAACTAAAGAAAACCCAAATCAAAGTTTCTGTGAAAACTCAGTTTTTAAAACACACTGACTTTTGTGAAGGTGCAAAAACATTGTAAAGACCAAATGAAGAGTTTGGTTCCAAAATGAGATAACTCCGAAATTAAAACAGTTCAAAAATCATGTTTTTTATTATGTTATCATGTTTTTATTGTGTCAGTTAGCTGTATTTGTGGAGTTATTATGGCTTAAATCAAAACAAAACAACTGCAGTTTGATTGATATTAATCTAATTTTGGAACCAAACTCTTCAAATATTGCTTAATGTTCAGAACTGAGCTAAACCTTAATCACATCATACATGGATTAAATACAGAAGGTATCAACTGTAACTGCTTGCACAGTGTAGTGTTATTTCATTAATATATAAATGTAACCTTAATGTATTTTGAAGTATTATGTTTAAAGATTCATCTTATCATACAGAAACTACCTGACTAGACCTACACCTGTGACAAAATAGAGAACCAGCATACTTTTGGACAAATGTAATTTTAATGTAATGTAATCTTTTATAGATTTTAAATATATTTTAATGTTTTTTAAAAAGGTACTGGCATTCCTGACAACTTGTACAGGTTAAATAAACAAATAGAGACTGCTTAGTGTTCACTGTGCTCTGATCTCCTGCAATTCTACAATTAACCACTAGGAGGCAAAAGCAGTATTAAAGGAATTCAAATTACATTGCTCTCATAATACATTATCTACATAAAAATATAACAAGTTGGGACAAACAGCAATAATGTTTTAATTATAAATGTTTAATGAGAGAAAACCGTTTAACTCAACTACTGTACCGTATATTTAGAATTTGCAATGTACTGTATACTTGTTATAATTACAAGTGTCTTTCTAACGATGTTGATGTATGTCACTTTCATAATTTCATAAAACACAATTTCACTGTTGTATAACAGCTGCTTTTACACCTGTAATGGGATGAGGTATTAAGTGGTGTAATGATAAATTTGACTAGCAGATCACTCGAGGTGTGTCTAAATTTGCAATGTTTCTGTGTTGCTCATTAAAGCACAACAGCAGGCCAGCAACAATAGTGTAAAGCTGTCATACATTACAGCTGTTTGCAGCTGCCACATATGATGTGGTTTTCTACTATCTTTAAAAAAATTTTTTTTTGCTAAAAATAACATTGAGCACTGCTGTGTGTATTGTATGGCTGAAACTTTAATCATAATAAAAAAGCCTGTATTTCCTCTGAAAGGTATCGTAAAATTATTTTATTTTGTTTTTTTATTAGAAACTTGCTTGTGCAACTGTTCTATTGGGGTTATTTATAGACAGCATAAAAATGATTAGTGCATACTGGAATTTTAACCACAACCATGAACTAAGATGTACCTATCATTAAGCATAAAATCTGCTTTACAAATAAACAATGCATTGCATTGGAAACAATCAGTTAGGTCAAATGTTTAATGTGGTGAAAATAACAGGCTTGTTCCTCACACGGCACTCATTGGTCCAGTTAGGCTCACAAATGTTGTGTTCCGTTGCCAGAAAAGACCCGAATGACTCATGTTCAGATTCTAGCATTGCACTAACTGGCAGCACTTCAAAGGAAGCGGGCCTATCCTCTGTCTTCTACCCTGGATGAAAATCAACTAGGGATGATGACCACAGCAAAATATACAGGTATTAAGGGATTTCTGGCATTATTTAGCTCTGTAACAAAATTGTGTGGTTTTCATGTTACGTTCTCAAGCCTTCCCAGCTTTGGAGTTTTTAAACAACCACTTGTTTAAAGGGACAGAATTGAAAGACAAAGATCACGCATTCAGAATGGCCGAATTCTCACTGGATGAGAGAGAGATGAGGAAAGGGAGGGTAAGTGTGTGCGTGTGATGCAAGCGGAGGCATGAGAACTGATGTTGCAGATGCAGATCACGCACCCTCTTTCCAATGTCTCGCAATAGCCAATTCATTTACTGATACTGGAAAAAACAGAACGGATGTTTCTCGCTCAACAGAGAGAGGGATGTGGACATGTGACGTTTCATCGAGGCTGCGTGGCAAGTCAAGCTTGGTGAATTGGAGCTGAAATAACTTTGAGTAGCATCAGGTGAGTGTAATTCTGGTTTATGCATTTGACGGGCATAATGGAATCATACTGTATTTTGTACAACCAACAACGTGACAAAAAGACCTGTACTGTGGTGCTGTTGCAGGGTTGATGCACGATATGTTCTGGACAGAATTTTCATTTTTGGGTGGAGTGTCCCTTTAATTCATTTATGGACAACCCAGACAAACCCAGCCGATCTGTCATACTTACAGTAGCCGCTGTAAAATGCTCAAATATAACCTGTCTGTGTTACTCCAGCTCAAAATGTTTTGTTTTTCTTCCTGCCTGGTCAGACTGGTTTGTTATCAGGATTCATATGTGGTTTTGACCACTGGCTTTGACCACAAGCCAACTCAAACTAGAGATTTTTCAATTTCTTTGAAATTGAATTGTGAGCCAGATGGATATAGTTTTGAGTTTTGTTGAAACTAGTAACTTGGTATTAGCACCTATTGTATTATTGCTCCTGTATGACATATCGCTTATTGCACCCTGAACTCTCTGTAAGTCGGTTTGGATAAAAGCGTCTGCTAAATGACTCAATGTAAATGTAGTTCATGTCCATGTGAGCTGTGAGTAAAAGGGTCAATTCATCATCTAGGTTTCGGCCAAGATGAAGCAAAGACCATCCATTTTTTTCTACCCTTAGGCAACACCGTGAGGAATTTGTTTAGACTTCTCAACCCTCCACTTGACAAGCAATTTCATTCATAAATATAGATGAACTTTTCAGTAAAGACACTTGCCTCAGGCTGTGCTTCCTGGTCTTGTTATATAGCACGAGAAGTTCAAAGATCTGACAGGTTGACTTTTTTCTAAAATAATAAAATTCAGTTTTAACAAAAACTAAATAGCCCCCCACTCCTTACAATATTTACACAAAAATAAACACACAAGACCAATCTTTGGTGCGTACTAATCTAATACAATAACTTACTGTTTTCTTCAGTGTTGTAAACTTGTCAAGTTTTTGCTATGAGCTATATGTTGATGTCAACATTATCAAGATTTTACAAGTGGGCGAGAAGACAGAATGATTGACTTTTCTCATTCTCTACACAGCAGAGCCGGTGCATCTTACATCAGGACAAAAATAGATGCCTCGTGAAAAAAGTGGGTCACTGAGTCCAAAAGAATTCTCTCTTCGCTGTAAAAAACAACTTAAAAACTTAGTTAAACAGCTGTTATTTCAGCTGCCTTAAATGTTTACGTTAAATAAAATTAGCTTTATGAGTCAATTAAGCTTAAATTATATTGAACTGACTTAAAAAAATCTAGTTGTTTTTTACAACTCAATTTTTAAAGTTGGTCCAATATACAGTAATTAAGTTTAATTGACTCGTAAAGCTAATTTTATGTAACTTAAACATTTAAGGCAGCTGAAATTGGTAATTTTTTACAGTGTTCTTCAATTCAATTCATATTTATATAGCTCTTTTCACAATGTTCATTGTTGCAAATCAGCTTTACACATCATAATTAAAAAAATATTAATAATAATAATAGTAGTACAAGTAGTACTTGAGAGAGAAAAATTATGTAAAAATTGAATTACACTAAATATGTTTAGAAAGTGTAAACAATATGTGGACATATTAGATTTTTGAGTCATCACTCATAGTTTATACTTCTGGATATCCAGAGAACATCTCCACCCACTGAATATCCTCATGGAGGTATGTTGACACTGACAGCCTGCCAGTTCACGAAATGAAAATCGAGCCATTTAACACAAATCGTTCATGTGTCATTGAACACCGTATCACTTAAGGAAATGTCATTTCCTGAAGCTTAAGGTTAATAATTCAGTCTAATCCAACAGGAACCAGACTATGTAGAGAACATTTCTGACTGACACTTATTAATTCCCTTAAATACATAATAGCCATAATGAGCTTTGATTCTTGCAATGCGTAATATGTGAAAGTCCATTTGACCTGTTTCTCTCTTTGTAGGAAACACCATCCATGCCGAAGCAGACAATTCATCATTCAGTATGCCATGTATCACATTTACCAATAATAAAGACTATCATATTATTTCTGCTTGATATCAAAGTAATAGGTTTGACAAATCTCAGGATCCAGTTATTTCAATAAAAAAAGTGTATATCACACAAATCATCACATCTTTTATGTAAAAACTTGGCATAACAGTAAAGACAAAAATACAGATGGATGCAGTAGATAGATAACAAATCAACTGACAACAAGAGGATCATTCATCACATATAGATCAGAGATTAATTGAATCATCTGAATAATTGATGGCTCCAGAGCTCAATGTTTCCTGTTCTAGGTCACAGCATCTCTCATTGTGATTTGCTAGCACACAATACAGCAATATGGATCATTCATTTGTACAAAGTGGGAACTAGAGATATGCAGTCCCTTTGTGGTCGTCTGCTAGTTTTTGCTCTTAAAAAGATGTGACCGCCACCATCGTCAAACATCTTGATAAAGATGATTTGATCTTCTCAAAGATGCACTCTGGTTAAATGGTTTACGTGTTTCAATTCTCTTTAAATGTAAAACTTGGTGCTGCCTTCACTTGTTTCTTCTAAAGAAGCAGCTATGAAATGTTCTTCAAGAGTTTTATAGATTTTGAATTTTACCCTAGCCTAATCTGAAGAGGTAAATATTACGCTGTGTCTCATAGTTACAGGTCAGGTTTCTGGTTCTGCTAAAGAGACACCTTATAAAAGCACACCAGTGACCATGTTGAGCTCATAGTACATGATGATCATTATTATATCATCAGCTAAAATGAGGGACTTTATGGCACAGGATGATTATATTGGATAATAAAAGCACTGTGATTTGCTTTGTGCTCATTTACTAAAGGCCTCTTCCTTGCAATTTTACACTGCGTTGAAGCCGGAAATCCTCAATCAGGTCATTTGTCATTTTACCGTTTTACAGCTGTATTTTGCTGTCCTTAGATCAGTTTGAAGGATTAAGTGAAGTATTCATTTAGCAGGAAATTGACCACGAGGACATAAAAAACCTTCCTGGAGAATGAGCTTGTGAGATATTCTGTCAGCATCTTTTCTTGAGTTTCTGCAACAGAGACCCAAAGCCAAGCCCATTGGCCAATCATGGGCAAACCTTTGACCAATCACAAAGGCTGCACTCTAAAAAATGCTGGGTTACTTTCAACCCATCCTTGGGTCAAAAAGGGACAAACCCAACCTTTGCATTAAATGACCCCCCTCCCCAAAAATAGGCTATATTTGACCCAACAATGGGTTAAAACAAACCCAGCATATTTACAGCCCTCCAGTGAGCCCATTTTGACCAAGATATTAGAAATTAATGTAATAAATAAAAAACTTCAGTTTGGAGGAAATGTCCGGTCAATTGAAGTCTAAAATAAACAAAAGCTGTCACGTTTCTATTCAGTGTAATTCCGTTTTAATCGTATAAAACAGTCACAAATACATTTTACACAAACATGCCGGCATTTCTCACAAGAGCAACAATTCATGGAGAGATGAAGGATTACTTTTCAGGGATTTCCCGTCCCAGCCACCGTAGGGCTACTTTAAAACAAGTGACACAGAATAATATGTTCAAACAGACTTTGGTTATTCTTATGAATAATATATAGTTTGGTCAAGAAAGGTTATAATTAATACATTTAAATTAGGCTATACGTCAGCTTAATTTGTACTGTGTATTTCTAAATGTATTTACTTATTGTTTGTTACAGTAATTAATTCGTCGTACGCACACCATGTGTTTGACAGCGGCATATAAACACGAGTCTGTGCTGCCATCTACCGACAGTTTTGAAGTATAGCCGATATCTCCTGTCGGTGTCATAGCACTTGTTTTGTTCTGGTTGTTGCTAGTCTAAACCCCCCTTGCTAAGGTCAGACTCCGTTGCTGTTGAACTGTAGCTAATTTAGATAGCGCTACAAAAAGTCTGTTCTTGCCTCTGTTTGTTTTCATTCAATAAAACAATGTTTGTGAAATGCCTATGGCTGCGTGACAAAACAGCATGCTAATAACCGATTGGGTAAAGGACTTTCTGAGGTCGACTGAATTGAAGGATTCCGTCTTTGGCTGTACGATGCACCAGAAAGACACTCTTTTTATAGATGTCAGATTGACCTTTTAGGGATACAGGACTTGTTGAAAAATGTCTTTCAGACGAACTTCTTATGTGGATTTAGGTTGAACTTGAATGTTTAGATTTGTATCGTTGTGTATCTGTTTTTCTTGCAGTCATGTTTTGATACAGATGGCGAAGACAGTAAGGTAAGCCAAACATTGAGCGTCGGCACCACAACGCCACCTAGTGCAATAATTCTGTATTGTCTCTGTTGACCACTAGAGCAAAGTGCCCAGTGCAACCCCATATCATTAATTAATCACCAAATATGCCTCCTCTGCTGGCGTTGGGTCTTGAAACTGTGTTCATCCATTGAGTTTGTTGTCTGTTTGCCTGCTTGCCTCAAAGTTTGTAGAAAGAGATTCAGCTCGGGAGTGTAAATCAAAAAGCTGAATTCTACCTGACCACTAGATGGAGTCCTGCATTCACTGAACTATCTTTTGCAATTTCAGTGGCACAGTGCCTCCTGTATAATATGCCTGATTTTACAAATATATATTTTATCAATTTATTTTTCACATTGACCTGTCTGAGCTGAGTAGCCTACTTTGATTACTGTCGTATATATGTAAGTGTAGCTGCATTGACTTCTTAGCTGTCTGTCTGTCTCTGTCTGACAGAAGGATGACGGGCATCATCGCTTTGGAAAACCTGCCTATGGTTTACATGCTGGACCTGTGATGCTGCTGGTTGGTACAAGACAGGTCAGGACAGAACTTTCTATTATAGTTCATTGGTGACGATTACAATGACAAGACACTTTGTGAATGTCTGTCCTTCTGTATTGTAGTTTGCAAGGACATGAGCATTATGTGGATCGATCCCCCATGAGTCAAACCTATGTGAAAAACAGAGGTGCATCCAATTGTAGTGTTTAAAAACTAGCACGCATGGATCAGAAATGCTTCACGGGGCTTAGACCAAGAGTTGCTTTTCATTTAATGAAATTAGAAAGAAATTCTCTTTCTAAGCGTTATAATTACAAGACTAACTAGGTTTAAATATGCACATCGTGATGTTTTAATCAAAGCTGCTGATTATTTCTTTTTCTTTCTTTCTTTCTTTCTTTCTTTCTTTCTTTCTTTCTTTCTTTCTTTCTTTCTTTCTTTCTTTCTTTCTTTCTTTCTTTCTTTCTTTCCTTCACATACATGCATATTTTTTGTTAAATACAGTAGATTTTGCGTAATTTTTGTCCAGAAGTGTCAGAAAACCTTGTTTCTTTTGTTATAAGTTAAAGATTTCAGTGAGCGTATGAATTGTTTTCTAATGTCATCATTTAAATTATATCAGTCATAATTCTGCATTATCTTTTTTGTTATTATTTTGACTCATTCAACAGTAAACAAGTATTTATAGTCTGTATGTAAATGATGTTGATTAGTAAAGTTGCGATTGTTTCCTTCATCCTGAACTTCATGCAGCTACACAACAAGTGTGCTTCACACGTCAGAGGTGAATATGACTGCGGCTCACTGAGAAATCACATACTTCCTCCAAACACAAAACATCCTGTTGCGCTGGTAAAATGACATATTTACTTTATATGATATTTCTGTAATTTGTGGTGACATTCAATTTCTTTGAAACTCTTTGAGACCTTACAATTGATCTGTAACTACAGGAGAGCCGGTCCACCAACAAGGAAGACAAAGGAAAACACAAAGTACCAACTCAGCATCAATGATGGGTACAGGTGAGTCTTGATGTCTTGATACCAAGTTGACCTCCTAAAAGTTAAATGTCCAAACTTCAGTTTTGGGTGTAACTATAGTTACTATGTAATTAGTTACTGTAATTTAATTATTTTTCCCTTGAAAAAGTAAAGTAATGGATTACTCAATTTTTCTGTAATTTAATTAGTTACTTCTGATGTAATTAAAATACTTTGTGTGTGTGCAATACTGGAAATGACATCAAAATTCAAAGTCTAACTTTAAAATCTGTGCTTTATTGTATAATTCTCACATTTGTAATACTTTGGTCAGTTAATAAGAGTACTTTATGAACTACTTTATTATATTATTTATTTGAATGAATTAAAAGAGCCGTTTCATGTCTATCCTTAAATCACTTAACTAATCAAGGTAATTTGTACAGTAATCTTATTACACTACTGAATATGTAATTAGTAACTAGTAATTAATTACTTTTTCAGAGTAACTTGCCCAACACTGCCAAACTTGTATGTGCGTTTTCTGCCCTTAATAGAACTTAATAGATTAAGTTAAAGAAAAGAATGTAGTTTGACTGTTTTATAAGCAAAACAATCCAATTTAATACTGAATTTATTATTGTAATATGAATTACATGTGTAAGTGAAAATCTCACTTTTTATGAAGCTAGTTGGCGTTCATAAATCATAACTCGGTTGAGGCAACAGTCCGCAGTGACCTGCCTCGACTGCACGTTGTCTCGGCATAGTAATGACAGAACGCTAAAGACAGATCATGTCCTGGGCCATCCATCACGACTGGCAGCGGCTAACCAGTGTAATAATCAGGATTATTATTTATAATTAGAGGAAGTAATGGATCACTCCTCGCCGGACGGGTGGCTCATTAATTCACCTGGGCCTGCTGGGATTGTTTCGATGGGTCCTGTTTTAAGCGCTTTATCTGTGTCACCGTCCACCGGAAGACCATTCTGGATTAGACCATGTGTGCTCCGTCCGCTCCAAAACCCCACAATAATCATGCAGCATCCGTGTAGAAAGTGACTCATGGTCAAAGCCTGTCATTAGGGAGTAACTATGGAGCAGATTACTGTGTTTCAAATCCAATGACGTTGCTTTCACGGGTACTGCATCATCAAGCCGTTTTTTCTGGCATTGTAATGACTCAAATAAATATTGAGGTTCTATGCAAATTGTTAAATGCAAATATTAAACTGCCACTAGCCTATATGTGATATAATGATGAGTAGTAATCGTCTGGCCTGTGGATTGAATGGTAAAGCATAGGTATATCTGCGCCATCCCTGTTGAAAAAACCAGTATATGCCGGGTTAGTTATGTTTCGATGCCGGTTTGACCAGCTTAAACCAGCACAAACCAGCAAACCAGCATCAAAACATACCAAACCAGCATATGCTGTTTTTTTTCAACAGGGATGGGTTTGATTCCAAGGGATTACACGCGTAGTGATCAAACGTAAAGCCTGGATGCACTGTAAAGCACTTTGCATAAAAACATGTGAACGAATTTATATTTAAAACGCAAAGCTATTCTGAATAGTTCCTACTTTTTATTTCCCTCATTCTTCATATGCAATAGTGCCAAATAATAATAGCCAAAAGTGTTGTACAATTTAGGACACCATGGCGTCTTTGCCCTTTATTCAAACATATGATTGATATCATATCATTGATGTAAATATCATATGGGTTATGATTTATTCCTATCATTTTAACAGTTGCACATCCTGCACATGTCTTCGTACTGTTGTGCCGCACTCGCGGTTTCTGATGATAACAGTTAAACAAAGTTTTCTAACAGTGTATTGTATATTCAGACCCTGCTTCGTATTACTGTGCACTAATTCATGCGAGAGAGAGTTCTGTGTGTGTGCGAGCTGCGAGTGCAAACATTATTAAAGGGTTAGTTTCACAATCACAAACACGGCAGAGAAGTCTGTTAATGTATCCAGTGCTCACAGTCAGCTGGTAATAATAGATACATGTTACTGTTAGAGCGTTGCCGCTCTCAGGGCCTCGTGTGATCACGCATACCGACGGTGGTGTCAATCAAACGCCCTGAGAACAGCCACTGAATATGTTATTAGTATGCTACATACACGGTCACATTCTAGATAAATGTGCGCCCGTCAGGGTTGTGACAATATTCAACGTTTGTGTATTTCCAAAATGGACGATAGAGAAAGCAAAAACAACACTGTGAGAAGTTTTGAAGAACTCTGTATGTGACGTTATCTTATAACGGACGCCGGGGCTAGTTGTCACACATATTCCTCCAGGCCAGTAATTGTTTTTTGTTGGAAGATCATTTTTGTAAGATTCAACGTTTTAGCTACAAAAAATATACATTTTTTTTACCTCACAAGTTGGATAGCTTCATAACCTTATATTAACTGAGATACAGCCTTTCCCCATGTGACAACTAGCCCCGGTACCCATGTTACATACGGCAAGATTTATATTTACACCAAAGGCACACGAGGTGCATCTTAAAGATAGACAAATGGATAGTTATTGATTCCAGTTGGAAATGTTATAAATGCAATAAGGGAAGCTTTTGTTCCATCCCAATTTATGTTTTTTGTGGTGGGGTATACAATTATTTTATCAATACCCCACTGTTCACTATTTACACATCATTTAGTGACCTTGTCATAATCAAACTATTGATTGTGACAGGTCAGGTGTCCAACCTAACCTAAAATTGATGTTTCTGCGCTGCTGGAAAAGATAGATTTTGAATTTATGCATTCATCTATTCAAATATCACATCATTTTGTCATAGTCGTGCTATCATAATCTGTGCTATGTACTGTCCTGTAGCTCTGTGCTATCATTACGTCCGCCTAACACGATTTTACAGCAAATTAGGTGTTTGTTTATTCATGCTCAAACATCCCGTAGTTGCTTTTCTTGTGATTGGTCTGTTTTTGCGACTAATATGATTTGTTAAGTAAAGTTAAGTAATTAAGAGTCTTATTTTGTGTCATGGTCAAGTTACAGCTGTATTATTGTGAAGGAATGGAAAACGTTGCAGCGAACTTCTTCTTGGTATATCTGTGAAGTTTCTGAAAGGCACTGGCTGTTGAAAAAGAGAGATTTGTGTTTACTAAATGAAAGCTTTGTTTTTAAGGGGCAAGAACTGTGGAAAATATTAAATGAATAAATACAATCAAGGTTGTATGAGTAATATTTTAGTTATGGTAGGTATGCCACATGGATATTTTAATGTTTAGTCGAATGAAAAAGTTGTTTACTGTATAGAAATGTAAAAACCGGTGTGTATTAATTCGCTTTATAAAAAATGATTCTATTGTCTCTAGTAAATTATTTTAAATAAAGCTTTAAAATATATTTTTTATTATTTTAATAATTCTAATCACTCTTCATCTTCGGTGATTTTTTGCGTATTCAAGTCTTCCTGGGTCTTGGTCTGTTGTGGAGATGGTCAGGACTGTTGGATGGATTCTGGACATCAGGTATGTTCAGATGTCCAAATAGAAAATAATTTGTCACTGATCATTTGGTAGAGCAAACATAGCCCCATGAACTGAGTAAATTCAATTTTTTGGACCACTCCTTTATTTAATTTGGCCTTTTTTGTGACCGATTCATGTCTTAAAGGGGTCATATGACACGGCTGAAACGAATATTATGGTTTGTTTTAGATGTAATGCAATGTGTATACACGATTTAAGGTTCAAAAACGCTTGCTATTTTCCACATACCGTGCATGTTTGTATCTCCTCTTTGCCCCGCCTCTCTGAAACGCGCAGATTTTTTACAAAGCTCATGGCTCTGAAAAGCGAGGTGTGCTATGATTGGCCAGTTCACCAGTGCGTGGTGATTGGTGGAATACTGCAAGCGTGTGAGGGAAATGTAACGCCTCTTACCATATTTGGAACATCAGGTTCCTCTTCAATTGTACTGACAGGTACGCCCACCTTACTTGCGTATACATTTGGGCGGTCTTAGTCAAATCAGACCACCAACTGACGTAGATTTGTGGGGGTGTGGTTACAGGAGGCGTTTCCGGCAGGTCTGGGTGAGCGTTCGCTTTTACATAGAATGACTCTTTTGTCCCGACACTTAAATTTTTGCAATTTTACGTGTCTAATACATGCGTGGGCAACTTATAACTAAAAACACGTATTTGCGCCATCTGACCCCTTTAAGGCAATTAACAGCAGGAGTCATGCTGTTTACGTTGTTGTGAATTAAATCCAGGAAGTCTTTATTATAGATTTAATAAAAACAAACCAGACAAACTAACGGAAAGTTTATGAACATAAAGACATGGTGAGTGCAAAAAGAAAATTATTTTTGCGTCATATTTTGTTTTTCAAATGAAGTAATTTTTGTTGCATTTGACAAAATAGTGAAATATTTATTTCTCGCAGAAGTAAAGCTATTACATGCGTACCTGTATTTTAGGGGCAGCAAATAGGATGATTATCTTTCCTCAAGAAATGGCATATTACTTATATCATCTGAAGAACAGTCTCTACAGGTGATGTTTTTGGGCGACTGCGTCTTCATTCAGTCCTTTATTTATGTCAAAAATTGCTTCCATTTTTGACAATCAAAACAAAGACGGAGTAATAGGCCGGAAAATGCTGTGAATGATAAGGCCAGTGATAAGGCACAGAACAGATTGTTGATTTTTCTTCGGATACTTTCAGAAGAGTGGATTAAAAACGGTGTGACCTTTGAGTTTCATTCAACACATAATGTACACGTGCCATACAGCAAGAAACAAGAAATATCATTTTTTGTGCCCTTATAAGTGCCTGGAATCATGGGATACGCTCTCTTGTTTTGTTGGATCCTTGCCTTTCTTTCTCTGAAGTGTTATTTTCCTTCCTAGATGAAGCCAGCTTTGAACAGAATCCTCTGGTGTGTACTTCCTCTCGGCACAGGAAATGACCTCGCCGCGTGTCTGTGCTAGCCGCTAGGGTACAGGTAATTTAGTGATCTTGAGTCTTTTTCATTGACAGCTGTGTACATGTGTAATCTTTATTGTTTTTTGCCTTTCATACAGTTTGGCCCGTTGGAGCCAAACCTTGAAACATGCCATGTATGATCCTGGGGTTGTAGGCTATGAAGGAAAAACGATTTTGAAGATTCTAAGGGCAATGAAAACAGCATTAATGTGATGTTAGACAAACAAAGGATGTTAGTCGTCTTCGCACCAGACAAACTCTTTATTGGCAAGGTGAGCACGAAAATGTACATACATATATGTGTATAAGAGGTCAACGATGAAAAATAGGCACATTTGATCATTTGCGTTCATGCAGATGTTTTCTGATGTTATTTTTTAAAGGATCATTTAAAAACACGGGTTATTATTAAAGAAATAAGCGTAACATGTACATGTTTCACAAAAACATTTTTCGATGTTCTGAAAAAAATCGAATTATTTGATGTGCTTGAAAAGTACTTTTTAAAAAAAATTGGTGTGTTTAGTTTTAAAACACAGCAAAGTTGATCGTTTGCATCCTATGTGAATTTGTGTTGCCACTGTACATGCAAAACAGACAATGTACATACAGTATATGATAAAGTTTAAATCTGTATTATAAACAATGACAAGCCAGTCTGGCCAGTGTGCTAGTCTAGTCCATTAACCGTGATGACTGTGAGTGGCGTTTATGAATGAAGAAGCGTATAAGGCCCCTAAGTAATAAGACTAAACGAGCTAATCAAGAGTGCTGAGTGCTTTTTGAAATGCCACCAGCATTTATTACATTAACAAAGACGTCCTTCATCTCTGCGAAGCTAGCCAATTGACAATGAAATATGCCACAGACGATACGGAGCTCTCGTCTTACCGAACGACGATCACGCACGCCGTGTGTTGATGCATCCTGGGCCGTCTGAAAGCTAATGATGCTTATTACAGCGACCGCATGTCAGCCATTATCCAGAAATGTCAAGGGAAATATGGTAATTGACATTTACAGGTTTGACGGCTCTGTTTTATTTTAGATTTGTACACATCTTCGATTATTATAAAAAAACGAAAATGTAATGAGGGAGACATGATTGGACAAATGTTAGTCAATGTCATGTTGTTAATAAGGGAATTGATGTGTATTGAGTTATTAAATATAGCAGTGTGTTTAAGTCTCTGAATGATGCACGGTATGTCTCCTCGAGTTCAGGTAAATTATGGTCTGTATCTCACCGAACTAAGAATGAGGATAGTTCAGCGCCGTGTTAATGAAATATGATTCTCAGTGTGTTGACAAATGTAGTTGTTTGTTTGGATTAAGAAGTGCAAATCTCGCTGGAATCAAGTGTTATGTGTTTTTTTTATCGCATTTTACATCAAAACAAGAATTCCTTTTGAAAACAATTGAAAACCAATAGAGATTACAAAGCAAGTCATGCTCATAATTACTTTGCGGATTATGCAAATGAAAAACAACGTCTTTTGTAATTATGTGAATGAACTCTTGTTCTAAAGGAACAACGTCCACCAAATGCAGATGTTGCCAAACAAGATGCTGTAGGAAACGAACAGAAGACAATAGAGAAGTTATTTCATGTTCATTAGTTAATTATTTTAAGTGCAACAAACCAAAACATGACCAACCAATTTGAATCATTTCACATGAAAAAAAACTTTCACAATGTATTTCTCATTATAAGTGTTTATGAATGCCAAAAAAACCCACGGTCAGCTCTGATACGAGATTTTCTTGAATTTACCGCAGAATGTGCCAAGTTGGGACGTCTGCATCATCAAAACCTCTCTCAAGTCAAAGCTGTTCTTCATATTAAGACATGTCTTGATGACTGATCGCCCTGTCAAGTGATATTTTGGGTAATTAGGTACCATTTAAATACCAAAGTTGAAATATCCCCCTCTGTTAGACAGAGGGTGCTATCATTTCGGACAGAGCCAGAAGCTAGAGACGGTCCCTAATCACACAGGATCGCCTAAGATAATGTAGTCTGTTTCTTAATGACCCTGCGCTCATGTCAAAGTCATTACTCACCCGGTAAAGGGACGTCATCTGCCTGGACAGGCCGTAATTGGACTAAATGGTGAACTATGAGAGAACATTACATATGTCCCCTTATTAATTTGGGCACGAGAGTTTTGCGGTTGTAATTACAGGGGAGGGGTGGACAGCGGCACATGACGGATCGCCCGTGATGGACTGCTTCAACTTTGACTTCTGTGAAAGGGAATCTGGGGTCCGCACGCTGACGTCTGATGGAAGCCGCGCTGGCATCAAACCAGAGCCCGACCGAGGGGGGACCGTGCTTTTGTTCTCATGTTTTTATTTATTGCGCGGTTTGTAAGAAAAGAGAAATACAATCTTTTAGATACACCTGTCGTTTTACCTTTCTTCTTGTTTGGGGTTGAGGAAAACATAGCCTTGTGGGACCCCCTGTGGTCGTCGTCTAACAGACTTTAAAAGACGTCAACTGTACAGGAATTGATTTTGTTGGCTTGCATCAAAATATGTCAGCAGTGAGCTAGCAGGGGGTCTTCTGTGTGGAGGTGGTTTCATTGGAGGGGCTGGAGATGAAATGGGCATAACGGTGTGATCGGAGCCATGGGGAAATGAGAGGGAGGCCCTCTTAGAGGAAGAAAAAGTTTCCAGAAGTTTTTAGCCTCGTCTCTTTTTATACCCAAGTTCGCCTACACCTTGTTCTTTTTAAAAATTCTGACAGTGAGGGGATACAATGACTTTGACATGAGTCAGGTGGACATTGTGTGTCTAAAAATTTTTGCTTCAATTTTTATATTTTAAAAGATTTCCAAAAGCATTCATTTTGACCTGCATCTTCCACCCTAAATTTGCAATCAGATGTGGCTCATTATTGTTTATTTCTCATATGGGCAATTCCAGCATTATGGATGTGACACTTTCAGTCAAAACTTGAAGTAAAAACTCTCAGACAATGTATGTATTACCAATATATTTACATTTATTTTTTAATAATATTTTTTTGAACATGTGTTTTGAACCATCTGTTAGTAGATAATTAATAGAATCCAGGCATCAGAAAAAGCAATCTATACAAAAAACACTAATTACAGGACATGTTTTTGAGAGACAACATACTTTGTAGGATTGTTCATTAAATTGTACAAAGCAAAAGCAATAATACCAAACAAATAGAGAAGTCGTGGCTTTTTGTGGACATAAAATAGTTATGTTTTAATTTTCATGTGCCCATAAGGAATTCGGATTGTTATGAATGTAACAATTCTGAAAGCAGCTCTTGATGGAAAATTATCATTCAAAAATAAAAAAGATTTAAAAACTTTGGGACCAAACCACTAAATATTGATATATATATATATATTTATATATACAGTATATATCTGAGCTCTCAGTTTGGTTAAAATTATTTCATGATAATGTTGACCCATATTTTTGATTTATGTCTACAGGGTTCAATGCAGCTCTCAGACAAATATAGGTGTATTTCTGTCTTTTCATTTTTTCGTTCTCTTTTTCCCTATATACTCTGTTTCAAAAGTGCAAAATACAAGTAAAACAGCTGTAAAAATATCAATACTTAAAATTCCTTCAAATTATTTAGACTTTGTCCTGTTTTTACGATTTTATTTAAACAGCAGATCTTGCCATGTTTTTTTGTGCGGGTTATGGTGAAAATCTGCGTACACCTTTGTATAGCCTTCATCAGAGTTCTCGAAGGCCAAATATCCTCTATACATCACCATAGCAACAACAATGACATTACACAAAGTATATGCATGTGAAGCGCGCCCATGTTCGTATATGAACCTCCAGGTGTCACAGAGGAAGAATATCTTGCGACGGCTCCAGCATCCTGAGTACATTTGGCGCTGAGATTCTGCGAGATGCAAGCGCATTGGTTTAATTAGTCGGGGTAGAGAAGCCGCAATCCTCTTGTCAATACCAATCGTCGGTCGGCTTGTACCTGGGCAAAGAATCGCAAGCACCTTATCTGTTAACACGCATACATATGCATGGAGCCGAAGTTGTTTCGAGTCATGTGGAAGGCCGATCAGGCCTGTAATTGGGGGGGGTGGGGGGAGAGGAAGTTCGTGTTGTGTCTGACTTTCGTCTGGTTTTAAAACACACACGTCTCTGCCTGACGCGTCTCTGACGTGGTGCTTTTGTTCCTAGCTAATGATCCATGATGGAACCATCATGAAACTATTCAGTACGATTCTCAATCTGCTGTTTTTTCATCGTCGCACAGCTGTTTTGACAAATTCAAGACTTTTTAGGCCCAGATGCACAGAGTGCGATGAGAGATCTGACTCACATTTGTATTACGTCAAAGGCTCCTAATGAGCCATTGTCAAAAGCTTGTGTAGATTGAGACAATGATGGAGTTTTTGTACATGGAGAAAACATCTATTTTCGATGTTTTTTTATTTTCTTGTTTTCCAGGCCTCCGTTGCTCGTGCATGGGATCCACATTATATAGAGAGAAACATCCAGAAAAGGTTTAACAGCAAGTTTAACAGTCTCTCTCTCTCTCTCTCTCTCTCTCTCTCTCGCTGTTAACACCAATCACTTTACCAACACCGCATCTTAACTCCCACTGTTTCGGCTGTCAACTCAATCTGTGAGTCTGCTGGGTTTACAGCGAGTTAATGCCCCGCTCCCTCTCTTTCCCCCTCAGGTGTGTCTCTGAGACTTCTGCCATTAAGTCATACCGAAAATTAGAGAAAGGTGGGTCTAAAATATGATACTGAACTGAAAAATATATCTTCTGCAGAACACATTTAGAAGATAACCCATTGACTTCCATTATATGGAGACATTTATCAAAATATCTTCTTCTGTGTTCCACAAAAGAAAGAGTCAGATTTTGAACAGACACGAGGGTGAATAAATGATGACAGAATTGTATTTTATATTTGGGAAACTGCATCACATCTTGTGAAAGGAGGGTTGCGCAACATTTGTAAGCGCTCCTTTGTGTTGCTGTGACTTTTATTCTTGCTGAAAGGATCTGACGGATGTGAAACATCTGTGATTAGCCCACAATATGCGCACCTTCTAATGATGAGCAAATTTGATATCCATGCTCCCGTTAATATTTAATGTACCAATAAGTCAGTACGAACACAGGCGAGTAATTGGTCGGGTAATTGAATTTGCTTGGGTAGTTTGACATCATTTTTCCATCACCGTGATGACACAAGACCTTCAGGAGAGTCTTTTAATAATCAAATAATAATTATACTTTCTACATGTGATATTTTATTTCAGACCTGGCGAGCAGATAACACGTTCATTTCCAGAATCAAGAACTGGTCAGAAACCAGGGAAAAATGTTGCTGCTGTACGGTTGCTCTTTCATAACTCAAGAGACTCTCAGTTTCATTTCAATAACAACTTTGTCTCAGATGGTTCTCCTAAAGACCTCTAGAGGAAATAAAAACAGACACAAATGAGACGATTGTTATACAGTATTAGTTAATGGTATACAATAATGTGAACGTCATAGCTCAGATTATTTGGTCCTGGAAAAAATATGACGCATGTTTGAATTCATGAAAGAATTGAATATAGATTATAGTCAAATTGAAATATCTTTCATTGCATGTCTGAGCAATCGTGAGCAAAGTTTGAGACATCATTGAGATCTTTAGAGACTCATGAGAGGAGATTATTTTTTAGGAGAGAAATCTAAGAAGCAGGAGATTTAACTATCTCTCAATGCTGTTTTGAGAAGAAAGCTGTGATAAAGAAATCTTATTTGTGATTTTTCTTTTCTAAAGAAACACAAAGAACAGGCATAAACATTTTTTTGGTTATGTAAAATATGTTGCTATTGATTCCGATCTGTGTGAAACATACAGCATAAAGTGTTATGATCGCGCAAAGCATGTGTACAGGAAGCGCAGAGAAACTGTTTTACACCACTGTGTCTTTTGAATAATTATTAAGATATTTTAAGAAAATTATACCATCTGTTATTTGAATTTGATAAATAATTCACATGAGCGAATGGGTTTAGGATCTTTCTATTATATAGTATCTTTTCTCTCTTAATAATGCATGACCGTAGTTAGGAAGGTATTGCAGATTTTTTTATATTTTTTGATTTATCGAAGAACTTTTATCTTTTACAAATATATTGCTGTTTAATATATCATCATATTACAGAGGACGCGTATCTCAGTTAAAAGCACTGGAAGAATTTTCATTGATGTTGAATCCACTTGATCTTTACCCAACAGAACAGCCGACCTATTTTTTTCTGCCACCTGATGTAAGTACTGTGTATTTTTTTACTTTACAGTTTCCTACGTTTACAGGACATTAACCTTATTTTTGTTAAGAAACAAGCATGTGAGTTTTGCCAAGCTTCTTTTTCATCAAATAGTGTAGCACTGAAATGGTCTTTTTTAACTTTATTATGTCATCCAGTTTATATCATTACTTTCTGTGATCGTGATCTTAGACACAATAATTTGTTGTTGTTTTTCTAGACATAAAATAGATTATTAAAAGCATTATTATATGAAGAGTTTGGTTGCAAAATGAGATAACTGTTTTTTTTTTTAGATAATTGTTCAAAAAGCACGTTTTTTCATTGTGCATTCCAATTAATATCAATCAAACTGCAGTTGGTTTGTTTTGATTTCAACCATAATAACTCAAAAAAATACAGCTAACTAACACAATAAAAACACGATAACATAATAAAAAACGTGATTTTTTGAGTTATCTCATTTTGGAACCAAACTCTTCATATTTTCACAACCCTTTTTTTTTTAGATTCACAAGTTACTCTAGAACTTGAAATATTGACCCTAACCAGTCATTTAACTCTTGGGCTTTTTTAAAACGATCTAGAAATAAGGACTAAAATAAGAACTGAACATCATACGCAGACATGACCACATAAAACGTGCAAATGTGCAAACGGCGCAAGACACGAAACGAGGCACAGTAATGGGAGGTATCCGTTTCGACTCGAGACTTTTTGGCGGTTTTCTCTGAACTTTTCCAATCTCGACCATTTTTCTCACTTGCCTGTTATTGTACTTGTCATTGCGATGACCTTAACCGAGACACAAATATTTGATCGGCTTAATGAGCAACCCAACAATGGCCAGTTGGTTTTTAATTATAACACGATATCGACTTGTTGATAACGGACGAGGTTCTTGAGTGAACCCAGCTCCCTGGTTTTATTTGCACCTCGGGTGATTACCAGGAGGAGGGTGAGACGATTTGACACATTTTGCGGATAGATTAATATACTGCTGGAGTAAGACCAGAGGGTGATAATGAGGTCGAGGATTAAAAGCAGGCAATCAGTGCGGCAGCATCGGGCGGACTTGTTAAAGTACACTTTCTCCCGTCACTGATCGCTCGTGCAGTTTCGAGCTAATCTTTGTTTTCAGCACAAAGTGTAAACTTCTCTCAGTTGTGTTTTTGTCGTCTCTTTCAATTTCTTTTTCCAAAAACTGTTGTTTTGGTTTTCTGCGTTTGGTGCGCTTGGCCTAAATTTGGACCACACGTGCCAGTTCATTTAATGACTTCTCTCTAAAACGTTTGAATGATTGATGTATCGTTTGTATTAGCTGTATGATACTGACCAAAGAGAAGCACTGAAGCTCTTCACCGCTGTCTTTGAAACGGCCTACCGCTGACCAGTCTCGCCTTGAGGTTGACACTCTCAGCCCGAGGCGATTTTCTTTAATTATTCTCTGTTTAACCTTTCCTCCAGTCGTGGGGGGGGGCTGAGCCATAGAGGTGCGTTTAGCGTAATGAGGGTCCCCATCAAAAAGCTATTGCACACGCCACACACACGTAAGCCATCCCACCAGAGCTCTAGGCGGCACGCTATGCACACTGCTCCTCATTTCAAATGAAATCGCTGGTCTGACTGGGATGTCATTTATAATTAATGGCCACTTCAGAGTGTAATTTATTGAGATCTCACCTGTGGCCCTGTCCTCGTGCCTGCCGGACTTACAAACCTCTCCCTGCTCCGCCTACCCACCTCCACATGTTCACACCCTACACTCTATAAGCTCAGATACATCCACCTGATGTTCACACTTCACACGCTGACTGTTAGAAGACGTAACACCTTGCACATCCATATCAAGATCAACACTTAAAGAGGGAGTTCAGTTCAAAAAAGACATTTCTGCTTATGTTGTTTCATGACTTTTTATGCTTTGTTGTTTTCCTCAGTCGCTTTGGATAGAAGCATCCGTTACATGCATAAATGTAAATGTTTCTCATGACACACTCAAGATTCTATACAGCAATGCCATTGAAGAACCATTTTAGGTTCCCTAAAGATTCGTTTATTCAAAGGTTCTTTATGTTTCTTCCATTTTTATGGTCTAAAGAATCCTGTTTTGTGAATGGATATTAAAAGTTCTATATGGAACCAATCATTCGTCTCAAAATGGTTTTTCTATGGCATCATGAAACCGAACAGTATCACCCTTTTCTGTGCAATTGCAACGAACGGGGCATTGCTTTAAAGGACATAAACGACATAAATCTCTCCTTTTACCTTGTGTTTTTTGGAATGAGATGAAAGGTGAGTAAATAATAACATTTTCGGGCGACAAACTATGACGTATTTGGGTTTACAAGAATGTCATCTATTCAGGATTGTGTGGGACCCATTGACCCAAATATTAGGGCTGTCAAACGATCAATCGCGATTAATCGCATCCAGAATTCAAGTTTATGTTTACAAAATGTCTGTTGTGCTGTGCATATTAATTTTGTATTTATAAACACATACATACAGTTTTTTAGGAAAATTTAGGAAATATGTAGTTGTATTTATTTATATTTACCAATAATTGAAATGATAAATGTTTATGCATTTTTATATTTTTCTTAAGTATACGCATGCATGTGTATCATTTTATAAACACCAAATAAATGTGCAAGGTACGCAGACATGTAAACAGAACATTTATTCTGGATGCGATTAATCGCGATATGCATCATACAATCGAAAAAACCTGATTTCACAAACCTGGCCATTCATTGGTGAGTTTATTATACAGCCTCATTGTGTTTGATTTCACATTCATGGCCAGCCGCCAGTTCCTCTATGGTTTAGTCTCAGTTTATTCACGGTGTAGACATGCCAGGACTTGCTGTTCTCTGATTACCGGTGTCGCATCTCTTAGACTCGGCTGGCAGATGCTGGTCTCCATCTGCAGAGACTGAGGACATTTCCCAACCTGACTGGAGCAGAATTCCACAGGGAAACCCTTACTGTACCAGACACAGTGTGTGCACCGATATTTAACATGAGCGCAGTTCAGCAACAGCGCTGTCTTCAGGATTTGTCCCTTGTCGATTTGCAGTTAGTTGTCGCTTTTCCTTCACTGCTTTTCAGTTTCTAAAAGCCCAGCGATCGCAGAGAGGCCTCCTTCCCCTGCCGAGCTCTCCCCCGCCTTCAAGGCAACCTCTTCAGTACCCACGACCCCATGTGGAGCCCATGACTCCTGCAGGGCCGCCAGCTGCCAGGGAACCTCTCCTTCTTCACACTCGACAGCCTATAACGGTAACCGTGAGCCTACCGTACGCTCGAAGATATTCACACGAAGTCCTCGTCTTAGCATTTTTAAGTGTTTGTTGCCATATTTTGGGATTGACCAATCACAACTCAGCATGCCAGTCTATTAAGCATAAATTATGAACAGTCTATTAATGGAGATAATAACCTTTTAAACGTCTTAGAATGATCTACAAAGTTTCTACAAAAAGTTATTTACAAATGTTTGTTTTTGGGGTCAAGCAAGCACCCTCTCTCTCTTTTAGTTGTAGGGTCATGTTGTACAAACCAGTGTCTCGGAGCCGTCCTGACAGACTGTAGTTATATCAATGTGATATTTATCACCTCAGATAAAGAAGAAATTAGTGTGAGAATGAGGTCGTACATCACTGCAGGTTAGATTATGTGTCAAAGGAAAATCAATGGCCACGTTTGCCTTCCACAGACGCAGCGGAAAGCGGCGAAGGGCAAAGTCGCCCGAGGTCGACAACGGCACCGTGACACTTTGCCCAAAGTCCTTATTGGGTACACCGTCAAATCTGAAAGCAGATTAAAAGAACTTTTCAGCCCTTGTGTTTTATGTCTTTTCTTGACAATGAAACACATTGTGTTTATATATTTATATTTCAGCATGTAACATCAGCGATCTGCGTCACACATGTTTCAATTAAGAAGAACCCTGATTTTCACTCGACCCTCATAGTGTTTGAATGGATCTTTGCACTGCAGCTGTGGTCCTGTCTATCAGCCCCGCTTGTGTGCGTCACTGAAAGGGAACAGAACAGATGGGAATCCGATTGAAGAGATGAGATGCTCCTAATTACCTAATGAGCAAAGGGATCGGCTTGATTTGTCGCTTTAGCACTCTTGTTAGGTTAAGTGGAGGGAATCGACCTCGGAACCATTTCGACTCAATCTTTCTTGATCTTGTGTTTCAATGTCTGCAGTTCTGAAAGTCAGCGGTGAATGAAAAAATGGTGAGAAAAGACATGGGGCATTGCCGATGTGTAGAATAACTTGCATTTTGTTTTTCATATTATTCATTTTATTTCGTTTTGTTATTTATTTTCGTTATTTTTAGACTTTGCGGTCTATCCCATCCTCTGAATTTGAAGAGACAGTTCTATGGAGTTTAAATAGACCCAAAACTCACGCGCACGCGCGATGCAAACGCGCATAATGGTAACCACGCGTGGAAAGCTGCTTCGCAAGGGCGCATTTAAACTCCGCGAGCGAGCAGAACAGTATCCGCAAGAATCCGAAAAGAATCCTCGCGCGGGCGCATTTCTGCTCCGCGAGCAAAAACTCAGTCCTCAAGCAGAGGCTTGGTTCTCTCTATGCTCTCGCAACTGCTCAACACTTGCTCGCTCGTTGAGTTGACTTCTGAGACGTTGGAGGCAGGACAATACATGTTAAAAGTTACCAATCAAATGAGCGGAGACATCTGCATGTCTCCGCTCATTTGATTGGTAACTTTTAACATGCACTCACCTACATGCAGTCACCTACAGATTACATGTCTTACTACCGAATGATTAGTGTATTACCTTGCCTTAGCTATGTGTTAGTGTTTTAACAAGTGACATTTTGATTTCTTACATCTGTCAACAAAAATTATGCTATATAATATAGCAGTTAAACTTACACGTCATGTATGACCTATTTAAAACATACTATAATAATATAATTATATGTCTCCTGTAGTCATTAAATTTGAGTTATCTAATATCTGTTTACTGGCATAGCCCGTTTTAATATTTTCAAAACAAATAAAGCAAAACAAATAAATTATTTAGATTAAATTTTTTCATATTGTAATTTATAATAACTTGTGCTTTGAGTTATACTGTTTAGCCATTTATTAATTCTCATTTTATAACAATTTCATCAAAATTATTAACAATACAAAAGCAATTATGAATACACATACCAAACTATTTATTTCAAACTTCCTGTCAAGATGCCAAATATGTAGATCCAAAGCCAATGGCATACATAACACTGTAACCCAAGTTTAAAAACGGAAAAAAGTATCGTGTTATGCCAGATTAAGACATGTCGGAGACTGTAGGTGAGTGCATGTTAAAAGTGACCAATCAAAGGATTGGAGAAGTCTGCCATTGTCCCGCCCCCAAAGTCTCAGAAGTCAACTCAACAAGCGAGCAAGTGTTGAGCAGTTGCGAGAGCATAGAGAGAATCGCGCGCGCGCGCTCGTCAAAGCCTCTGCTCGCGGACTGAGTTTTTGCTAGAGGAGCAGAAATGCGCCCGCGCGAGGATTCTTTTCCTCTTGCGGATACTGTTCTGCTCGCTCGCGGAGTTTAAATGCGCCCTCGCAGAGCAGCTTTCCACACGTGGTTATCATTATGCGCGTTTGCGCGCGGATTCCATGCGCGTGAGTTTTGGGTCTATTTAAACTCCATACAGTTCACCCAGAAAATGAAAATTCTCCAGCATGATCTCACAGAAAAACATTTCATATCATTTGGCGTTTTTGTATGAATTTGCACAATGTGAATTAAGGGGTGTCACAATATCGCGAAACTAATAAGAATCATGATTATTGGTATCACGTTAATATAATAATATTGTAACTAATCCAACATGGTATGTGGTGGTTTTACATCCGTTTAAAATTTTGCCTTGAGAGTCTACAGCCGCTCTCTCCTCTCACTTAAGGTCGTGTTTTCAGTGCGTTTCATTGACCACAAAAGAGAACTCAAAGTTAAGAAAACAAAAGATGAATTTGACTAAAAATGTACGTTACTTTTTCAATTTCATAGATATCACGATGATATCGTTATTGTGAATACTTTTGCCAACGATAATCGTGTAGTCAAAAGCAGATTGTAAAATGAGTTTGTATGAATTCATAAACCACGTCACGAGAATCCAACCTGATCTCACAGGAATTCGTCGGAGACAAGCAGAGATGATGGCGTTTCCAACCGATGCAACTCGAGGCCTTACCTGCGGTTCTCATTCAGAAAAGTTTGACTTATGTTATAAAACCATCAATCGTCATTTTGCTCTGCATTTAAATCATACACAGCTTTTAATTAGCATTTTTAAATTTAATTAGCAGCGCTGTCCAGACCCATAACATACGTTAAGGTCCATGTGTTAATCCAGGCATCCAGTATGTCTTAAATGTGTGCTGTAACAGAAGGTATACCACTGCTGTGTTAAGGTACAAGAAACTCATGCTTTGAGGTGTGCGTTGTTACAAAGGAAGGCTGCTGCGTGCCGTTTTCCTCATCTGATCTCCTCCGCGTCTCCCGTGACTATTGACCATGTTGCACATTATAAATCAAAAGCGGCCAAGGTTCTCCTGCAAGTGGCTAATGAAAGCTCATTTTTAACATCACTAAATGGTCCTGACAAAAAGTCTAATGAGGAAATCAATAATTCAGCGATTGTTGTCCTGCTTATACTAATAGATCCAGGTTGTTGGGGCCGGGATCCAGCAAAGAGGGAATCATTTTTTAAGGCGCAGGTTTTGCACATCAGCTAGTTTTAAAAGGCTTTTCCCCCGTCGTGAAATCCTGATTGATATCCTGTTGTGGATTTGCGACCGGTGCAAAGAATTCGGTCAGATTCATAAATGCTTTGGCTGGGCACTTAAGGCTGTGCTACCATTAATAAAATTGAATCCATTGTGTGTGAACTAAGGTCAAAAATACCTGTCATCTCAATTTTAATTACAGAGGCTGAGATTGATGTTGGAAAGATAACGCTTGAAAAAGCTTTTCTGTTTTTAAAATGTATGTTTGTTTAACTTTGTTACTTTAAATCACATCCACTGTTAAGGCACATAGTTTAATTCTCTGAACCTCTAAAGGTTTTTGGTGGTCCGTCCCTGCTGCGGACGGTTCAGGTGTGCGTGCGCTGGTAATGAAACAGATGGCGAGTTGTTTCAGTGAGGTCACCGATTATGATCCCGGTCCCAGAGAGACCTTGTGTGGGGTGGGGGACAAGGGTCCGGCTCTACAGCCCATTCGTAATTGAAGGGGCAGTTAGTTTACCCTGTCCAGACCCTCGCTGGGCACCGTGATGCTAGACGCTGGTGTCATGTCATGTGCTTCAGTTTCTCTTTGAGTTGTACAGGATATCTGCCGTTTTTGTGCAATGAGCCAATGTTTACATCAGACAGCCGTCACACATAGTCACACTTTCTTTTGCACAACTATTTCATTTTGAAGAACACTGTCCCCCATTGACTTCCATTTGAGACATTTCTCAACATATCTTCTCACAGAAGAAAGAGTCACATACAGGGTTTGAATGACACGAGGATGAATAAATTATGACAGAATTTGTCTTTTTTGGTAAACTATTCCTTTAAGTGTCTTGACTAAGGCCTGAAGTGACAGCTTATGAATAATCACTTGCTGAATTTAAACCTACAATCTTGCATTTATGGTCATAGTTTTTTAGAGGCACTACTATGCCTTGTCATTTAAGAAACATCATGAAAGTCCAAAAATAAAAATTACATTATCAATTCCTTCTTCGATATGTCGATCCAAACTCTTTATCTTATATGTGAATGAGGGCCGGTCTGTCAAGCCCCAAACGTCAACGGAAGAACCATAAAAGTGATCCAAACAGCTTGTGAGCTATATTCAAAGCCTTTTAAATACATACAATGAAGCCATAAAAGACTGATATCTATGCCCGATGTTGTATTGTTGCTTGCAGGATGAATTTAGGATCTTTGGAGTTTCAGAGACCCTCTCTGCCAGCTGCAAGCAGCTGCATGATTATACCGAGTTGGAGGTAATGAGAATAAGTGAGAAACCACACGTCTTATCACCTTTCTAACACTTAAACACCCCCTGCAGAACCACTGCAAAAAATATGTTGCATGTTGTTTTTGATACAAAACATTAGATTGTTGTAGTTGCAAAATACTGACACTTTTTCACATCAAATGCTAATTAGTTTAAATCTACTAATGGCAACAGATGTAGTTTTACATTTGCAATCATTCAGTTTTAATGTAGTGATTTGATACACGGTCTTGTAAACCTTTGGCGTTTGTAAGGTAATTTCCACTGAAACAGGAAGTTGGGGTGGAACGTTTTAAGTGACCCCTCCCCCTTTTCAAATAGCCAGTTGTGTTTAGTGCAGTTCACCTCACCAGTGGCGTCCCCAGGATTTTTTTATGGGGTGGCACAAAGGGGCCAGTACAAATCTTAGGGTGGCACATTTTAAAAAATGTATTATGCCTGAATCTAATGGTTAAGAGTTTTGACATTGCCATTAATACTACTGGGAACATGTAAAGTTCTACTATTATTCTAATATAAAAATAAAATTATTTAAAAATCTCATTCTGGTTGGGGGGCCAATGGGGGGTGACTTTTTGGAGGGGCCACGGCCCCCCTGTCCCCCCGCCCCCCCCCCTTGGGGGCGCCACTGCACCTCACAGCCTGGAATTTGAATTTGGAAAAGCAGAAGTGCAGAATAATGAGATTAAAATCTCATCCATATTGGAGGTAGTGAGAGACTGTATGAGCACACTCCAAAGACTTTGTTTCAAAGGCAGCTTTGAGAAACTTTTTTTTGTTATGAATATTTCACCAGTGACACATTGAATCATGGTGCAAGGGTTTTATTTGGGACGAAGGGCCGCAGTTTAGCGTCAGTGTTTGGGATTGTCAGTGGCTCTGTAATGCTTTATGCGAGTGTTGGTGGACGGAGCTGTCTAATTCGAGCACACTCATCAGGGTGAAACATGTTGATCAGGATTTCAGTAACTACGAGACTGTACTTTCTAAAACAGCAGGTGTGATGGCTCAAGTCTTATTGCTGCTAGCTGTGTTACAGAGCTATCAGATACAAGGCTGAAACGACATAATCGAACATGAAAGTTTTCGGTTGCACTTTATTTTACAGTACGTGTACTTATAGTGTAATTACAGTGTACTTACCTAAGAAAGGGTTAGGGTTAAATACTGCAAAGAAAACAAGTTCATATTCACTTTTAAGCAATCCAACAGTTTTGTAGATGTATTTAGGAAAAGTTAAAAAAATATAGTTTTAAATTTAATAACCTCGATTTTATCACAGTTTTCTCTTTGGCGTTGCTGTTGGATGACTTTTTGTCACTCATGAGGCTTGTTTTTGTTGAAATTCAAGACACGGGACTGGAATGGCCACAGTAGAAATGCTGATTTGAAATGACAAATTTGGAAATGTCTCTTAATTTTTTCCTTGGCTGTACTGTATATTAGCATCATTGCCATGATCTATAATTTACAGTTTGTTTGTATTAGCATATAGGCACATAGAGTTTGTTTAACATGTTCCATAGAGCAAAATTTATTTAGATTTTGTTCATTTAGATTTTTATAGTAGTATAGTAGAGACGTATACAGTATATATTTGCGGAAGCAAAAGACAGTATGCACAGGTACGTATTTGCAATGAGCCTGTGTTGTTTAAATGCATATATAAAACGCCAACTTACTTGCATACAGTAGATGGCCTAGGATATAAAGCAAAGATTATTTAAAGGGGTCATATGACACGGCTAAAACGAATATTATCGTTTGTTTTACTTGTAATGTGTATACACGATTTAAGGTTCAAAAACGCTTGCTATTTTCCACATACCGTGCCTGTTTGTATCTCCTCTTTGCTCCGCCTCTCTGAAACGCGCTGATTTTTTACAAAGTTCATGGCTCTGAAAAGCGAGGTGTGCTATGATTGGCCAGTAAACAGTGCGTAGTGATTGGTGGAATACTGAAAGCATGTGACAGAAATGTAACGCCTCTTACCATATTTGGAACATCAGGTTCCAAAGCAATTGTACTGACAGGTACGCCCATTTGGGCGGTCTTAGTCAAATCATACCATGAACTGACGTCGATTTGTGGGGGTGTGGATACACGAGGCGTTTCAGGCAGGTCTGGGTAAGCATTCGCTTTTAGATAGAACGCATCTTTTGTTCCGCTTTTTGCAATTTTACGTCTCTAATAAATGCATGGGCAACTTCACCAAAGACACAGAAAAACATGCATTCGCGCCATATGACCCCTTTAAATCAAAAAAAGCCCTGTGAAAGTTTCCTGTGACATGACATTAACCTAAATTCTGCCAAATTTGCGCAAAGAACACTAAAGATCCTTCATGTGGAGATAAACACTTTGATGTTTCCTTTCCAGAGGGTTAACAAGACCTGTTCACTAATCGAAGAATGTGTACGCCGGTCGTCACCACGTTGGGGAAAATCTGTGTGTTGTTCTTGCTTTGAGAGCATTGATCGTACGGAGTCTCTTTGGGGCGTTATCATGGGAATGTTTTGGATTACAAAGAGCAGAATGAAGGGTGAAACGTCTGAGCCTGTTACGATCTTAAAATCACACCGCTCCGGGTTCCCTGATGAGAAATCACCCATTTGAAAGATTGTCAGTTAGACGTCAGCTCTCTTTCTCGTGCAGGTAAAAGAGTTTACTTTTACCTCTTAAGGTTTTCCAGTGTTGCTCATTTTTTTCCGGCCAGTATGGGTTGAAATGAAATATGAGTAGACTTATTCACATTGTCGTTTGAACGGTATATCAATATCTGTACATCACAGCCTATAACTCCATAGGATCTCATTCATTAAATTCTTTAATCTGTCCTCCTCAGTTAAACCGTAAGTACCAATCCATTATTTCATGGCCCGTGTCGTACGGTTCAGCCGGCCCCTTGCGCTCTTTAATTTCAGTCAATACGAGTCGACCGCTGATAAATGCACCCCTTTGTGTCATGCATGTTCGCTGTAATATCCCGCTGCATCTTTGGCCGCCTTGCCGTGTCTCTCAAATGGGACGAAATGGAATCAGGGCGCTTCGGCTTCAAAATCAAAGCCTTCAACCCTCTAAAAAATAAAACGATCAATTGATTGGCACAGAGAGCCCCCTGCAAGACAAGGTTCGGACCAGAGAAGGCACTTAGCTGCTCCGCTTTGCTCGGGGTTTGAAAGCTTACGTTCACCTGAAGGTGTTTTGAAGGTGAAAGGCATGGGCATGTCAGATTAGTCAAGCTGGATGGTAAACAGGGAGTGCATTAGCCCCCACGGCCGAGTCTGACCTTTCGGGAGCACTTGAGTGGCCCCGTAGGTGACGCTAGGAGACAGACCTCCTCAGGTGGAAGGGAATGGAGGTGGGCTGAATTATTCAGCATGGACGTGGGCTGTAACGGGGTTCTGATGTCCCCTGACACGCTGTGTGAAAGCATAACCCCCCCTCCTCCCCGCACACCCTATGACGGTCACTCTTTGTGCTACAGGAGCAAATCCGAGCTGTTCGATCACACCGAAAAAAACAGGTGACAAGAAAACACCATTATCAGGTGCGCACGACTTGTGTGTGTGCAAAGAAAGATTTGAGAGGCGATGTGGGTAATTTCGTTCATGCTAAAGTACTTTTGTATCTCGGATTATGTGGAGACAACTATTGTAAATGCATATCTCATATCTGTGGAGAATAATTTCTTATTTTCAACTCCCAGCTAAAGTATTGAAGTATTGTCCAGCGCTACTGATGGCTGTACCCATGTGAGCTCTCTGGAGTCATGCACATCTGACCCCTTTAAAGAGCAAGGGGACCTCAAGGGGTCAAAGGACTGTGTACACAAACACACACACTCTGCTTCTCTCAGGTTTTTGAAACCCAGCAAGGCCTCATTCACACCCTCCTTGTCTCCTTGACAACAAGAACGCAGGGTTTCTACTGTACCACATTTAAGGCATTTGTTTTGAGTTTACACCTTTACAGTATTTTACAATACTGTATATTCTGTTACGTTTAGATAAGTAATAACTTGATTATTTAACACACGTGATATTAACTTAAAGATATTAATATGTAAATGACTTCAAAGTCCTGGATGCTGATTGGCCAATGCAGAGTTCTAGTCACGCTAGACGCTCTCAGCAGCAACAACATAACAAACGGTTTGTGACCCAAACTTAACTTACAGTAGACCTCCACAAAGAATCTATAAGTGTTGAGTAGATTTAATTTAATACAATTAATATGCAATAAAATATTTATGTAAATATAAGTTAAATATAAAATCAATTGTTTTATTACTAGCCATTAGCCAGACCGATAACCAAACACAGACCGAAAGTGTGCGTCCGATGAAACTGTCCATAGTTATAATAAAAGCAATGACCTGTTTTGAAATGCAAAAAAAATCAATTTCTTTGTATTTTTTGTCTTGTTTCCAGTACAAATACATACAGATTCTTTTAAAAGAAAATGGAAATTCTTAAATCAAGATACAAGCATGGACTAGGATATGACTTCTCTTTTTCTGAAAGAAAATCTTAATTCAAGTCTATTTTTCTTACCTCAATGGCAGATATTTTGCTTGTTTGAGCACTTAATTTAGATTATCTTTATTTTCTGACTACTTTTTTATATCTTCTATATCTGTATGGGTCATTTGCTTCTAAATGTATCAAAAATATATCTTTAAAAATGCATTTTCTAAAATGTTTTTTATTGAAGATCTTTTAGATATTTGTACTGCAAAACAATACCAAAATAGTAAGTAAATTCATTGTTGCTTTCCAGTACTGGTTTGAATCTGGCTTGCAACATTCTTGCCATCTCGTCCCCGTCTCGTCTCGTCTCTTCATACATCATTTTATGTCATCGCTCTGTTATCCCTAAAGTGAAAGTGACGAAAAGCAAATGCAAAGTTTGAAAATAATTAAAAAATGGAAATGTAATGTTTATTTTTTTCTCTACTGTTGCTTGTTTGTGGACTGAATGACACCGAGTTTGTGTGTTTTAGGAGGAGGAGAGAAAGGCTCATAGGAGCTGTTGCTGAACAGATGGTCTCAGCGCCGCTCTGGACCTCCGACCGAGGAAAAATCAATGCTCATAACTTCAAAACAAAAAAGAAATTAATAAATATGGAGGAACACAAGATTGCTTTGCATCAGTGTCGCATTCTAATTAATAGGTGTTTTGTTTGCGGGTTGTTGGTGTTTTTCTCCCCTCCTTTTCTCCAACGGTGACAATTTATGCTTTTTTAGAGCGGAAGGCAGACTGTGAAGATTCCAAATCAAGCTTTTTTTCTCACACGCTCCTCCCCCCCAACCCCCTCCACACCTCCACTGTCTCCTTATCTTCTCTTGTGGTGTTTCTCTTAATCTCTATCATCAGACGTCCCCTCACGGGTCAGACTTCAGTTTGGGAGAAAGCGGCTGGTTTAACAGCCTAACACATTTTGACAGTGATATTGATGTTGGTTTGTGTGTTGGGGTGAGGGGGTCTGTATGTTATCTCATTGACGATAAAAGGTTTTAGCATCTACAGAATATTTAGGGATTGATTTTGTTGATGTAACCTAATGTACTTAATTTGACAATTTTTGACTTAAAACTGGTTCCTGTCCTTAGTTGAACACAAGTGAATTATTTTTAGAATATAATCCCATCTAAGATGGGGTGAATCTCCACATGCATCCAGCATTAAAGTTATCCAAATGACTTTTGAATGTTTTCCGAAATGAAATGTTACATTCGGGAGGCAAAACGATTCAAATTTTGGACTTAAGCCGTGGTCGTTGATTTTTCATTCCATTGACTTCCATTCATACGCATGCGAATGCATCAGACCGGAAACGCAAGCCCGTCCGAAGATATTCCACATTTCGCTGCGCAGCAAAGTTCACGTTTGGTGAACTCTGACCTGCGAATTCGCATCACGTGAGTGCGTGAGACCAACAGAAGATCAAAACGTCACAGCGTGACCTCTCCGTACAGAAATGTAAAAAATGGAGGAATCGCTCCTGGCCATTTTCGTACCACCGTACGAACGAATTTCGCATGCTCAAAGTCAAATCTGACTGCAGCATTAGTGATCGATACATTGCGTATCCATGGCAACACACAAATCAGCATGATAAGTTTAAATATGGTGGCACATCGCTAACGTCGAATCTCATTGGTTCTTGTGCGTCTCATGATGATACACATATATCACAACTATTACATGACGCGCAAGAAGCAGCGAGATTGAACATCATTGACTATTGATTGTCTATTGATCACTACATAAGATAAGATATAAGATAATGTGATTGCATTTTAATAGAAAATTGTTAGTTCGTGTTCAACTGAAGAAAGGAAGTCATATCTGGGTTGGCATGAAATAAATGAATAAATTATGAGAAGTTTCATCTTTTGGTCAACATTTCCTTTAAGACTATACTTGTGGATTTGTACACTAGCAGTATATTTTGCCAGTAAAAGCAGTTTGCCATCATTCCCCGTGCTACTTTCCGTAGGTCATTCCCAGTGATAGCTCGTGTAAAAACCATGCAGCGTCTTTCATGAAAGCTGAAAATGTGCTCCAGCCCAAAACAACCACCTCATTAGCAAGATTGGAAGCTTTGTTTGCTTTTAATTAAAGTTTCTCTTTTCTGAAAGCATCTTTGCTGAAGTGCAGTGTTCATTTACATATGCTTCATTTCGTCGATGCCTGGAATCCAAAAAGCATGACAACACAATTAATTGGAAGACGCACTTGTACCTGTAGATTAAAACCTGGATACAGGTAGACACCAACAAAACCGTGATTGTCGCAGGTGATCTCCATGGCAACCTACGGCTTAATTAGTGTCAGTAAATGCAATGACTGCTTATGAAACACTACAGTCAATGTTCAGGTGTTCCAAGTTAGCTTCGCCTAAAGTGATTATGCTAATACAGTTTAGGTGGCGCTGCATTGTGTTCACGTTCACTTGCGAGGATGTTTGTATATGTAAACCAACGGCGGGGCTTATTTGGTTTGTGGGTGCAAATAACTAAGAACGGCTATAGAAGAGAGAAGCTTCAGAAATTGAATAAATCAATTGTATATGAACTTAAATTGTTCATGCTATATTAATTTTTTTAGGTAAAGCTGCTTGCTAAAGAAGGTTACTTGTTCTGTTGTGTTGTTTATATCGCTGCTGACCTTCTGAAACCTCGTATCTCCATATATTGTGATTACATTTTTTTCCAAAAATCATTATTATTAGTCATTCTTTATATTTGTCACTGGGTTTGGCAAATATCTAACAGATAAAGAGTATTAAAAAGTGCTTGTCAACTTTGACAACATAGTATTTAATCATTTAAAAAGTGGAGTGTTTTTTTCCATTTCCTGAAAAACAGCGAATTTGGAATTCAATGAAGCATTCTTGCTTTGCCTTTTTTATTTAACAAATCTAACCAAACTTTACAGCTGATATGACTGCAGAATTTAACAATAGAGCATCATTTTATTCTTACGTCAAATCAAGGAAAACATCTAATGGCTCCTAATCTCTCTAAATGGTTCCAGAGAGATACTAAAAAAGGGCATGGGTCCATTCAATTTACATGATATATGAACACTCCTGATTTCAGCTCACATGTAAAAAAACAAATGTCAAATGTCATGTTGACTCTTAACTGAACCTAAATGCTCAAAAGGTTTTAAGGTTTCCACTACCATTTACCTTCTTACTGCCATTGCTGTGTTTCAATACTTTCATGAACGAAGCCCACGGGTGAATTCAAAGAGAAGAGCTGATATTTACCATTACCTTTGATGTGCAATTTTAATTGACCCTTAAATTGTGAATTCAACATCCAATTAAATGTGACAGACTTGATAAACATCACTTTTGTTGACACTAAAATGACACGTTTTCACATTCTGATTTTAGTCACATTTGACCACCAGCCACTCTGACAACCCACAGCACCAGAGCCCTACAACCTCCAAAGAGTTTACACGAGTGCTGGAAACAGATCTTATAAGAAGGTACAGACTAAAAAATCCCAGATTTTTGGCTTCAATTTCTAAGTTGGCTATTATAGTATACACAACTGCCATTATAGAGGCCACCGACTTGAAAGAAAAGAACAACCTCAACCCTCGGGTGCTTTTCTTTTTGTCTGCGAATGTCTATTGAAAGAGCAGATGAAAGGTGTTCGGTGAAAACACTGGGCCAGTGGTGGTATAAATAGGAATCATGGAGATTTTGAGGATAACAGACACCACAAAAGCACTTTAGGTCTGTTGTAAAGGCGGGAGGGGTTGTACACGGTTTGTAAAACACAACTTGAGAAAGAGCCAAGTAAGCAAAAATTGGGCCAGGGTTCAGGCAAACTATATTTCTTTTCTGCGAATTGAAGTTATAGTATAATTTAAAATCTATAAAAAAAGAGCAGCATATGCCAATTTTTTTTTTTTTAATTATTTGAATCAAAAGTTTTGTTTTGAACCTAGATTGCTACTCTATTTTTCGTGCTCTTTCTAGGCATGGTTGTCATGGTCACAAGGGTTTTACTCATGAATATTCACGTGTTGGGAAGCATTGCTGCTAAAGCGAATGTGTGACTGCACCTTTCTCTTTCTCGTGATAGCAGCAAGGACGTGCGACTCCAACAAACATCATAGTAACTGAAGTTTCTGATCGGACCTGTTTTAATTTTACTTGACCCCGTTTACGGTTCATAATAGAAGCTTTGTGCGAAGAACATAGACAATGAACTAGTTTGCCTGGTGCATTTGCATCTTGCATAGAAATATGACATTTGACTTCTTCAGTGGTTAAAACGTACGTTCAGGTTCGTTGGAGCTTTAGATTGAGATTTTACTTTGATTGACCACAGCATTATTCCTGTATCAACTGAAACGGCATGCCTATTGTCACCCAGATGTCGTGCAACTCATTATTTGAGCAGCATTGTTTGTTCCAACAAAGACTTTATGTGTTGCTAAGATAAATAGCGTTTGGCAAAACAAACAAGTGCTGATGTTGTGAGAATTTGACTCCTATAGATAAAAAGTTTAACAATGGGAAACGAAAAAACATTTAAATATTTAAATGAAATCGTACTTTATATCATGTCACCTTTTGAACCTTTCACGTCGCCGCAGCTGCTCTTCTTTTGACCTCGCGTTAAATGGATACCTATGTGACTTTTTAATGTTAACCTGTGAAATGAACATCTCTACCCGCATGTTTTAAAGCTCACGGGATTATACGTCGTGCCATAAATGACTCAAAATGTTAGTTTATGTTTCCGTCAGCTCTCCATTACGTATGGTCCTCTGCTTATGCGATGGTTTATCGTACCTGAACCAGCAAAGGTGATGTTAACTGTGACACAAAGAACCAGCGGACTGACACTTCCAGCATGTGTTAAATATCGTGGATGTAAATGGATATAATGAACTGTTTCTCAAAGGTCAAAGTGTGAAAAAGTGTATATATAACAGTAGGTGTCATGGAAAAAAGGTTTCTCCTTGTGTCAAGAATAGCCTATAGCTGTCAGAAAGTTCAGAGGTGTGTGTTTGATTTTTAAAGAAATAATCATTGCATGAAGAGCCATTAATAATTTAGTCACATTTTAAGTTTAGCTGGTTGCAAAAATGATATGGCATACGCATTTACCTCTACCTTTGATATTTATGAAATGTAAACTGATTTTTATGTGAATTTGCAAGCACTGCAGCGTTGTAGAATCAGTAAGAAAGGTTTTCTTTGATACTGGGGCGGCTCTGCTCTATAGTGTAAACTCCTAAATAAAAAGGTATTATTATTTGTCTGGCTGTACGGTTCTATAACATCCACTAAACCTTTCTGTTGGACAAAAGGTTCTTTGTATTGGAAAAACGGTTCTACAGGGTTCAAAAGGTGAGAAAGAAATGTTTTAAGAACCTTTGATTGAATGGTTCTTTAGGGAACTAAAAATGGTTCTTTTTTCAAGTGGGAAGAAGCCAGGGCCCACTAGAGAGCCTCAACAAACTTTCAAGGTAAAATGTTTAAAATTGGCCGAAACAGCTAGAAATAGATTTCTTACTCTCTTAAAAAAGGTTTTTCAGAACAATGCCATATAAGAACTGTTGAGTGAATGGTTCTTTGCGACCAAAAAAAAAGGTTCTTCTAAGAGCCCTTTCTTTCTTTCAAAAGAATATTTTGTGAAACAGAACCATTCACCAAATATAGTTTTCTATGCCATCGTGAAGCACCTTTAAAAATGAATTATTGTTTTTGATTTATATTTGTTTTACTTTATTTGTTATTCAAATACTGTTATGCTCAATGGGGGGGACCTTGAAGTCAAAAAGACTGCGATCCACTGTTCTATGGCAGCACTCCAAATATTACCCCTTTGTTTTTAAGCGAGTGTTCTGAACTTTTTAAAAGTGGCCTTTACAGATAATACATCTGTTGCTACCCGAGCATGTCTATGCATTTTCTTCTCCATTTTTCTTATTTTTTCCTTTGCTTGTCAAAAACCACTAGGACATTTGTAAACTGGTTACAGCAAGGATTGTGTGTGCGTTACGCATGTAATATCCAAAGCACGTTTGCCACAAGATGTAATGATGTTATATGTTTCTCATAAGTAAACACTTTAATTGCGATATAAGTTTTGGATGTTGTCGCTATTGATGAAGGAACCGTGAAACAGACGCATGATTGACGGCTGGAAATCTGATCTGGTGGAGGACAGTGACAGCCAATGGGAAGCGGGGCTCCGGCGGGTTGTGAAGGGAGGCCCCTGGACCAGCAGCAGCGAGCGCAAGAGCTTCAGGCGCGGGAGAGACGAGAACGCGCTTATCATTCAGTCCGGCGACACATCCATGAATGAATGCCGTGCATTTGACTGGGGTGAGTGTTTACGCTTTAAGTTCTCCATCATCTTCGGTGATTCGCGAAAAACAGTTTCCAAAGTCAGGTCTTTTTGCATGATCGGTGCACGGCGTTACGCGTGCGATGCGCGGCAGAATATTTGAGATTAGGAAAGTTTGTGTGCAACTTTATTTACGGATCTGCTAAATCTGATGTCTGTTTCGTAATAAAGCACGGAATGTTGACGGTCAAATGAAAAATGTGTTTCTGAATGAATCCGCCGAATGCGCAGACAGTTCATTCATGTGTCTCTCCATCTCCAATAAAGCGCTTAAAGTCAGTCTGCTCTCCAAAAGGCGATCGGACGCAACGAGCGCGCATCAGCTAAAGACAGCATCCAAACCCTGCAGAATGGACGGACTTAACGACCAACAAGTGCCTTTCATAAATTCTCATGTAAGTCTGTTGGATGTACTTTGCTGCACACCATAATTTCAATTGTTCTGCAGTTATTCTTTTTTTCTAAGTTTTAGAGTTGTGTTGGATGTACAGATAGGTCCTTCATGTGTAGAACAAAAGTTGTCTTCTGTCACAATCCCTTCCTCGCAAAAGAGAGCCCAACACCCTCCATGTTCATTTAAGCAATTGATCTGTTGCTTTCTGTTTAGAATCCTCAGGGAAAGACGCCCGAGGCGAGACAGGCGAAAGACAGGAAAAGAAAATTAATTAACTCTGACCTGGCGTTGGACACCGAGGGTAAGCGCTCAGGTGTGGGTGAAAAAGACAATGTTCATTTCACGCCTTCTTAACATTTCACAAAATGCAATATCGCATGTTGCCACCTGCACTCCAGGCTTTAAAATCTCAATCACCAGCGCTCTCTCTGGTTTTCAGAGGCTTTGACGCTCAAATCGAGAGTCAAAACTCGAGGCTGGCATGATTGTCTTTTCGGATCTGTCGTAATTAAAGCTTTGTAGCTGTTGTTTCACCATCTCGACTCTGTTGTGTCTTTGTTGTAGAGCTTTTTCAAGATCTCAGTCAACTTCAGGAGACCTGGCTTGCAGAAGGTAAGCTTCTGTGTATTTACAGAGCCGTCTGTTTGTCTTTGCTGAGGAAGTGTTAGTGAATGATCGGGGTTTTGTTTCAAGGCTGAAAAAGAGATGTAGGGGGGGAGCAAATGTGCCTCAAGTTACAGACCTAATCTGCAGTCCAATTAATGCATCTGTTGCAAAGGCACTTGGTGTGTCATGCATACATTAGAGCTTAAGAAGAGCAGGAGTCTAGGGGGAGACCAAGGAGGTTCTACACTGAGTGTCATCACAAATTACCAGAAGAACTTGCAGTCTCGCTCACTCTCCTCTCGGCCGCTTTTGGCAGGAGCTAAGGCAGACGAGCTACCAACACGCCACCTCTCTCTCTCTCGCACACACACGCTCTCTCACACACACACACGCACGCACCGGTTCGATTCCTCGCTCGTTTTCTTTTACGCAGTCTTTCCATTCTCTTTTAGTGTTTTGAGTTCTAGAGCGGTCTGATATTTTTCGTTTGATCTTTCTTGTTGGTTAAGAAATGGACATTTTTTCAGAGCCTTCCAGAGCCTCAACTTTTGGCGCTTGAATTTGTTTCAAAATTTTTTGTTTGTTTTGGAAATGTTTTGTTTCTCATGGAAAGACATCCTGACTGTGGTCTAAAACAGACGTGATGCTACAGGAGTTAAACGCGAGTGTTTTCTTCCCACCTTGCTTACACCGACCTTTAGGTTAGTAAATGGCACGCTTTTGTTGGTTATTGTTGTGCGTTGTACTGTAGATGTCGGTTTGGAAGTGGTGTTTTAAATAACAAATGTTTTTTTTTATATTCAACATGTTGCGTTAAAAAATAATCTAAATGGCAAACGAGCAGTTGTCAGCTTTGAGGTTAGGTTTTTCTTATTCTCTTAAAGTTTTAGACATGTTTTAGTTTAGTGGATTGGTGTGTGTAGTTTATTGTGATTTTTTGCTGTAAATGTAACTTTGTTGGTAGTTTTTCGTTTTCCAAGTTTTAATATGGCTTAAAAAGTGAACGATTTAGTTATTGAAGTTATTCATAACCTCAGATGTACAGAAAAATGTTCATTGTGTTTAAATCCAAAAGTTTTTGATTGAACAATTATTCATTATATCTTTGTTCCAATGATGTAAGGTAGTTTATTATTTAGTTTATATTATATACATTTACAGTAGTTTTCTAAAAACATTTTGTAGGGTAATAAATCAGTTTAAGCAGCGCAAACATTCACATGTGTGACGCCAGCCTATCAGAGCAGATTTAGCAGCTTTTTCTTTATTTATTGTAAAAGCAGTTTGGTTGCAAATAGAAAAACAAAGTAGTTGGACAGCTGAAAATTATACAAAGCAGTTTGTAAAACCAAGGCCAGTGTTTTTCATTTGTGAAATAATTGGATGCCTTTCAATCCATGCGATGCATTTGCCTTCATTTTGACGAAAAGAGGAAACGAAGATGATCGTGTGTCTGTTTTCTGTTACTCATCAATCCATCTGGTTTCTGTGTAACTGAATTTATGAAACAGGACATGCCATGAGAGCCTGGATAATTCAACTTAATCAAGCATCTTTTTATTTAGTATCGTCTCCAATAACTCACGGTGAAATATGATTTCGCACAGCTGCGCTACGTGGGACCTTGTTCTGTACTGTTCTATATATTGTTCACCTTTTAAAAAGTCAAACATGTATAAAGAAAAGATAACTGCATATGTCCAGTATTGCACAAGACTTAGAACCTGCATAGAAAAAAAGAGAACATACATTTTTAAAACACTATTTTAATGTATTCTTTAATATGCTCGCAGTATGATTGTGAATTTTAAAATTAAAAGTATGCTTTAGTACAGATTTCGGACTTTACCTTGCCGTCCTTGTTGCAAGTTTGATTATGCTAAATCCACCCCAGGGCTTCTAAAAGAATAAGACATGACTTAAATATTTTAGTGTATCCGGCAGGGAAAAAAGTGTGCGGGGGAAAAAAGATGTCGCTGCAGCAGATATTACAGTGAGGAATACAATTCAACCTGTCTTACATCCATCAGCAGCAGCGCCCAAAGATTAGAGATGAATCGCGGATAGATTTAATATATGACTTACTGTCCATTAGAACCCAAACCAAGACCTAGTGGTTTCATTCAGAGATTTATTAGCTCAGGTAATTGGAAAGGAAAAGACATATGAGCGACGGACAGAATTTCCGGCAATGTGGACTAAAGACCTGATGGCTCGTCATTTGACATACATGTGTCACTTTGGCCAGAGTCTCGCTTATGTCTGAAACGATCACGGAGTATTTCAGAATTAACTGATTCGGTTTGATTTAATACAACTGTATTCGTTTTTGATCCAGATCGGTTCAGTTCAAAAATAGGATTACAGTTCTGTGTTGTTGTCATTTGTCTCACCATATCATTTCTTACATTTTTCTTCTATGTTAGGCAGAGGTTATTTTGGGTCGGGTTCTGTTCTGTTTCCGGCCTGCTCTGCATTTAACACACTTTAGTTTGTCTCTTCTGTTTTTCTTGACTCGTGGACATGCTCCAACACCTCAGTCGGCCTCAGGAGTGGTGCGGCGATCAGCTGTCCCATTCACAGGTTGCCTCATTCACCCTGTTGTGAAAACTGGCTGCCGCCTCATTCTCTCTTATTCTCAACTTTCCTTTTTATAGCTATTGTTTTCATCACGTGTCATGCTTCTCGTACACCTGTTTCTTTTGTTATACTTGTTCTGAGTTCTGTTTGCCTTAGTAACTGTGAAATGTGCAGCTGTGCTGTTTCTTGCAGAGTTTAGGATGTAAAAAAGGATTCTGATGTTATACGGGCAGGTTGTCACATTTTTGTCAGGCAAATCTTTTATTTATACTTTTCTGTATATATCGAGAAACTACTAGTGGAACGCAACATTACGTCTAACACAGTCGATGTAGTCTATTACAGACCTTTCAGCAAATTGCAAAAAAAAATGAAACATTAAACAGTTACAGAATTAGCAGAAATGTAAGAAGTAATGTGCAAATACATCAAATCGTTGTTTTGGCAAACACGTAGTTGAATTAAATTGTATGAATTAAAACATTCAACCCAAATCATGGCAACGCCTCCAGCTTTAGCTGAAAATTATGAATAAAGAATTTGAAGGACTAAATTCACCTTTTTTTCCTCATTTTGTTTTTGTAGTACTTGTTGGAGACTGTATTTATCAAATAAAAATAATTGATCTGTGTTCAAGGTTGCAACATCTAACCGCATGCCCAGATAAAGCATGTACCCACGAAGGATTTAAGACACACAAATTAATCTGTCAAAATATTTAAGGGCCACCTCCTTCCACAAAAACCCAACTAGCCGAGCAAAACTTGTTGCCTCACAAAAAGCAAACGTTGATACGTGTTGCGACTTGCTACTGTTGTTGTGAAAATGAAAATCCAATTTTAGCGCAGAGGAATAAACGTGCTAATAGCCCGTGCGGCGAGGTCTCGTGCGCTTCTTCGTCTTAGCGTAGAGCCCGACGCGTAGCAAACAACAGAAGTCGTGCAAGAGTGTAAATGTACGTGATATAAACACGAACACGCTTAATTGAGCCCCGTATGAAGGCTTCATTATTTTAGCATTAGCTATGAGAGGGAGAGGTAGGGGGACGTGTTCTGTTTGGACGGCAGCCGGCGCGGCAGGTACAGGTGCATTCACCAGTGGGGATGTGTCCCAATTAGACAGTGTGAACAATAGGTGTTTTCTCGCCGCATGGCTATCCTTCTAAAGACACTGTGGAGTGTGGAAAACACATTTGATCACCAGGGCCGCCTCGGGATGGGAGGAGTTGCTCTTAATCTTTTTTATTGCCTGGTATTTATCTCGCAGTCTAGATTTGTGTTTGTTTGTGTATTGTAAAAGTGTTTTTTGTGCACGTACGTCTTTGAAGTCTGTCGTTGGATGTCAGAGAAAGCGGTTGAGACAGTTTCACACGCATGAGCAAATGAAGTTCAAATTCAATTATGAACATAATTAGAGGATATGTTTCCAATAAATGTCCTTTGTGCGTAATTTTGAGAATTTCAAATCATTAGTTTTTCGATTATAGTAGATTAGAAGAGGAAATGACCAGTTGAAGCGATTATTGAGATACATATTGTGTTAGCTCTACTTGTTAGGCGTGTAATATAGTAACGTGAAAATTAAACATACTAATAAAAGAGAAATCTGTCCTTATTGACCCTCTGCTCTCGTGTGTTCCCGCAGCTCAAGTTCCTGATAATGACGAGCAGTTTGTTCCAGACTTTCAGACTGAAAACTGTAAGTGTGACTTTATAATTCTTTGTTAGTTTAACGTTTTTAATTCTCACATTAGCGACATGACTGTTGTTTCAGATTTATTGCAAGGAAAGATGTGTGTGCGAGTGATGTACTGTAATATAATTATATATTTAGAGAATTTATAGTCACAAAAGTGAAAATAAGAATCTCGTGTTTGTTTACTTGAGTGTGATTTATTTATATTTATATTTGATATCAATATTCTTTAATATATTTTTTATTTCTATTTATTTGTTTTCTTACATTCACAATGAACATTTACGTGTTCAACGCTATTGTTTTAGTAGATGAACACAGAGAGATAGAGAGAGAGAGAGAGAGGGGTGTGTTTGCTAGGTTGTGTACCTCCTCGCTGAGTGCAGCCAGAAGCAATAGGCCTTTAAATGGGCACAGGAAGTAAAGTTGGCGCGGATCGGTCGTGGTAGAGCTGGTGCCAGTGTCGGAAGTGGCATGGACTGAATGAAGCTCAGTGGGAAGTGAATCCAGCTTATGTCTTAAAGAGGAGCCAAAACAGACACTGAACGGGGGGCTTTGTCTTTCCGCAGAAGTCAAGCTCATTAAGGAAATTGAATATACTACTGTTCGCTGATAATGGAGCATTGTACTGGTTCGATTCCTGAACGTAGGCTAGACCTCATTGTGAGCGTAGACCATCGGAAAGCGAACACACAAAAAGAGGCTATAATGTTGTTTTGTTGACCTGGGTATTAATATATCGACGTGTAGACTTGTATTAAACCTTTTAGATTATGCATTTAATTTTAATTTTTTTTTAGAAATTCTGAGATCATTAGTCATCTTAGTATCAATGCAAAATTTCAATAATTCCTCAAGTTCAAAGTTTCACGTTTAAATGAAACTGTTTAAAGCATGTTGCAGTTTGCTGGCGTAGTGCTCAGGAGAGACAGGCAGATGGAGGGAGAGCGAGGGCAGGGCGGCGGGGCTCCTGAACGGGCATCCTGGCCCTCCCATATGGGTCCGAGTCCACACTGCCAATGGATCGCTTCCGTTTCATGTGGTCCATTCCCACAAAACAGGGATAACACACCCAGTAAAAACACACCTCTCGTCCCGCTGTGTAGATAAATGTAGAACAGAAGCTGTTTCACATATTCTTACAGCGTATGCTTGAAAGATTGTGTTAAATACAACATTTGTACATTTTATTGTGGCTGTAAAAAGATCAATCATTTATTACACTCCGTGATTTGCCGGCACAGGAAGTGTGATCAAACAGTGGTAATTTCTTTTTTAGTTATTTGCCCTTTTGTAAAGGCCAAAGTAATTCAAGCCCAGAGTGTTTAAGAGAGAAGGTGTGAGTGAATCTATTATCAGCGCGTAACAGTCAGCAAAGAGGTGAGAGTGAGAAACAGAGGAAGGTGAGAAAACACAGAAAAGAAGACACGCAATACTTAGAAAACTGCCTTCTTTAGCATTATGACTGGAGTTTTGTGATTTTCTGTCAGCTGTATAGTATTAAATCTGGTCAGAGTCATCAAGTATTTATAAAATTATGAAAATGAAAAGCATAACATTATATGGATTTTGGTTTTAACGTAGTAAATGTCACGAGCGAGTACTTCAAAGCGTTGCCCATTAACATCAATCAATGCATGTGTAATTGTTGTAATCCTGGAATGACATCTGACGTTCCCGCAATGAAAATAAGACGCTTTTAACATCTTTTGCATTGATTTATGTATTCTTATTTCTTTGTGTAAAATCAATTACGGCATTTTTCTGTCTTCTGTCAGCATGATTCTTAATCTGGTCCGTCAAGATCTCTTCTCAAATATGAATTATTCATCTGTAGCGCTACTTTTAGAATCCACAACCAGGATCAATGATATCCCAAGACCATTTTTTGTCTGATCATTTAGACTTTCCTTTTACTTTACATATTTATATATTTTTATAAAGATATATACATTAACTGGATGTAATTTTAACTTTATGCATTGCTACATTACACACAAAGATCTAATACATATATTTTAATTTGTGCATGTACTGTATATATACTTCGCCTTAGATGTTTCTCAGACCCATTCACGGCCACGTTTACTTTGTAAATAGCCTGGTTGGCCCCATATGACTTGCTGTTTGACATCATTAAAACCTTTACCTGCATTTACTTTTACTCTTAACCGGTGACCCTGAAAGGTCAGCTCTCTAGGGGCTTCATCACAGAGCACTGACTGTGTTACCATGGTAACTTCGTCTGTCATTTCAATTTCAGAATAACGATAAGTCTTTTCTGACCGTTTTAAAAGTATGCTCGAATATTGATACAAAATGTAAGCACTCGAAAAAATATAAATAAATTCAGCAACTGTATTGAAGATATGAATTTGACTGCTTTAATCTGGCCCAAAGCCAGCAGTAGCAGTGTGTTTTGGATCAATGTTTTTACTTTTTTATTTATTTTACTTTTATAATAGTGGTATGGTAAAGTTCAACACAAAACTATGTTATATACAGTATATATATATATATATATAATATAATTATATATTATAGCATGAAACTTTTAATGGACATATTTTTCAGCACTGCTGGTTTGTAGATTTAAAACACCTGAATGGATAGAAGGATATCCCTAACTCGAATAATGACAGCAACATTTTCTCAGTAGATATTTCTAAACTAAACTAGCTTTGATCCTCTCTTAATGCAACCAAACACCATCAGCAGTTGTTCCATTAAAGTTCTGTGAGGTATAAGAAATGTTAGAAGGTGAAGATAGTCCCAATCGATCAATGATCGTGTCTGTCTGTGAGGTATCCGTGCACAGCTAAAAAAACACAGAAGCTTTAAAGGGTGCATGAATTACATCAATATATTATTGAACTAGTTACATTTACATCTTTTATATTTCTGTCAGTATGTGTGTTTGCTGCAAATTGAACCAGTGACCTGATTGCTGCTCTTAGAAATGACATGTACAGGTAGTGCTGCATCAGTCAAATTGTTTTGGGGTCCGAAATCTGTGTCATGTTGTTCACTTGTGATTTGGGACAGTTCACCTGAAAATATAAATTCTGTGATCATTTACTCACCCTCCTGCTGTTCCAAACCCATATGACTATAGCTTCTGTGGAACACACAAGGAGATGTAAGGCAGAAAATGATTGACTGACAGATGCAGTCCCTATTTACTGTCATTGTATGGAAATAAGAGCAGAAACAACTTTCTTTAAAAGTCTCCTCTTGTGTTCCACAGAAGAAAGAAAGTCATATGGGTTTGGGACGGCACGAGGGTGAGTCAATTCTGACACAATATTCATTCTTTATGTGTTATGTACTGTTAAAGCAACCATACCTTTGATTGCTGTTATGAGTATTGACCTCTCTCTCTCTCTCTCTCTCTCTCTCTCTCTCTCTCTCTCTCTCTCTCTCTCTTAGTGGCATTTCACGGGCTGCAGTTGAGGATAAAAAGAGAGCCCCACAGTCCATGTACTGATCTGGGGTCAGCCTGTAGTCAGGAGAGGCCCTTCAGACTCCACTATGGAGAGAAGTGCCTGTATAACATCAGGTAACACACATACAACCACACGCACAGAATATGAAACATTTCGTGTAATGAATATGTATATATAAGGTGTTAGGTTATATATATATGAAAATACATTAAAATACAGGTTGTAACTGTGTTAGACTGAATCAAGAAAGGAAACTAGCAAAACAATTCACCAAGCTGTGAAAAGCTCGTCTGAACTTTATATGTTCAGCTGTCAAAAAGACACTAATGTCACATATTTTGGTTTGCAAATTGAGGCGCAGCAGCTGGTGTGAGATTTAAGTGATAAATGGACCGAATATGTCTACATACATTTGCAAATCATATGATACAGTTTAACAAACTATTTTCATGCAGTCAGTTCAGGGCGTGCGTTTTTCTTCATTCTAGATGTTTTGTGAGGGAAAGAAAATTTCTGAACTTAAATCGTGCTTTTATTTAACACCGGGTTCATAACGCTGAACGTTCAGGGCTTTATATGCACCACACATTCACCTCCAACAGTAAAGCGTCACAACGAGGTGTTTTACCTTTTATACGGCAGAGTAATTTACCAGAAGATGGGTTCTCCACGTAGGCATGATTTTGTTTCAGTCGGAGCCCAGAATAGTTTTAAAATCAGCTGTATTTACGGAAGTAACTGTATAGTAATAATAGTTTTCCTTGAGTTATTTACTCGGAGGCAACTGTACAGCAGGTGCTGTTCGAAATGACTTGAATGAGATACACCTGAAATTGGAGGGGAAAAAAGAAGAAATTACGGTACGGTGCATTAAGTGCTATAAATGGCTTTTCCACTTGGACAAGCGTATGTAGCAAGCGCGGTTGCTTGGTTACAGTCATCTTTCTATTGATTTGATTTTAAATTTATGACATTTCACTGGGATGTTTTATGGCACCGGAGGAGACGACCTGCCCTCTTACGGCACATGACACTCGAGTTCAACAGACAACCTCTGTGATAATGATGTTCCCTTTAAAAAGGGGCTTTTGGAGATTTTCAGGATCCATAGAAGTCTGTTGCTTGTCTTCTAGTGTTTTTGAATGGAGTTTAATTGCGTTAAGGGTTAGACCTCACAAAGATATGAGGCGGTTGCTCTTCTGTACCTCTTCGATTGTGAAATGAGGTGTTGGTCGAGACTCGAGAGGGGAAAAAAATATTTTTTTGGATTGCTGGTTTCCTACTGTTAGACTATGTGTTTATGCTGATTTTGTTAAAATTAGAAAGTGATATGGTTAATAAATTATCAAATGAATATATATATATATATATAAAGAGTTTGGTTCCAAAATGACATAATTCTGTTTTTTTAACATTTTTCAAAAATCTTGTTTTTTATTAGATTATGTTTTTATTGTGTTTTATTGTGTTAGTTATATATTTTTTGAGTTATTATGGCTTAAATCAAAACAAACCAACTACAGCTTGATTGATATTATTTGGAATGCACAATAAAAAAACATGATTTTTGAAAAATAATAACAGAGTTATCTCATTTTGGAACCAAACTCTTCATGTAAACTGACTGTTTTGACTGTATTTTTTAAATATATTTTTTTCTTACAAAATACCATTCACACAGCATATAGGCACGCACACACACACAAACATGAGAGTACTTGTTTCTTTCCTGTAATAAAGTCTGTCTTATAGAAATGAATGTAGCATTGAAGCCCCTCAGGACAGACTAACATCAGCTGCTCTTGTTCCCTGGTGTCTCCAGTGCCTACGAGCAGAAGCATCCCGCTGGAATGAAGGCCTCCAGCCCAGTGTCTACCCCCTGCAGTACACCCGTGTCCCCTGGCCAGCATGTGTCTCCCACCGCTGCCCCCACCCCTAAACCAGACAGAACGTATCCTCACCTCGCTCCACCGCAACCCCTCCCTGACAGCGCTTACCCCATGGACCACAGGTACTGCCATTTAATGCAAACGTAAAGTACCAAAACACACCTGACATGCAAATGACCGACGATACCAAATATCTAGAACTAGAAAGTGTCTAATTCTATATATAAATCAAACAGTGAAATTAACAATTTAGCATAGTTACCTTTTCAAAAATGTGTTTTTCACTATTTTTGAATCAATGTATATTTTAAATTGTATTCATTTATTTCAATCATTTTATTGTTTCATTTAATTTTTAGAATGTATTGCATTAACATGCTTATTTAATTTTTCCAAATTTTCAATCTCATTTGATATAATTACATTAAATTATTTCATATTTAAGATATATTATTTCATATTTAACAGGTATTATTTCATATTTAACAAAATAGCAAATCTCCACTCTACATATTTCCATTAAAATATCAATTTATTAAAAAAAAAAGTAAATACAATGCTTGAGAGTATTATTCTTTTTTGGGGCTTACAGATTTCGGCGGCAGCTGTCGGAGCCGTGCCATTCGTTCCCATCACCTCCTTCAATGTCACGGGACGGACGGCCCATGTATCACAGACAGATGTCGGAACCCAGCATCCCTTTCCCTCCTCAGGGGTTCAAGCAGGAGTACGCCGACCCCCTCTTTGAGCATCCGGCCATGGTGGGGGGCCCTCTCCCCCAGACGTACCCGCACTCCATGATGATCAAACAAGAGCCCCGCGACTTCACTTACGACTCGGGTGAGTTTTGTGTCTATACATTACATAGCAGTTAATACAGCTTGTATTGTTTGGTGTGTACATTTAATGTAAATTCTAGACTAAACTTTCATATTCAGATATGGAAAAAATATTAAAAGATCAAATTGAATTCACATTTTAATAACCAACAGGAAACAGAATCTTCTGGAAAGCACGTTTTTCTTTTTGTATACACACAGGAAGATAGCAACTTTATTAGGATGAGATGATTGATAGAATTAGCTTGTCATTAGAAAATTTGGGTCTGATCTCATTTCCTAACGCTCTGGTTGGAAAGGAGAGGGGCCCCTAATCTCTCCCTCAGGGACCCCCGGGCTGTCGGCCCAGCTCTGGCATGAATGAAGAGGCTTTTGGTTTTCATTCATAAGAAATGGTGGTGGACAGGAGAGAAAGCAGCGCTGCTTTTCAGCTGTTTCCTGTTGATTATGTGAATGTGGAAAACAGAACCCGATGATAATACAGTAGCACCAACACTATTATATTATGTTATATTATATTATATTATTTATTTCATATAAAATAAATATAAGTATTACAATAATACATCTAGTTACAATTTACATTGTTGTACTTAAAAAAAGCATTAATATTTATTTACAACACATACCATGTTGTGATAAATTAAACATTAGTACTAAATAACAAAATTGTATTATAATAGTATAAACAAAATATAAGGTATTAAAATTTAACAAATGCAAAGTGATTTGTTAGCAACCTTAATTTGTTGTCATTTATAATCGACTTAGGATACGTTTTTATTACCTATCTATCACATACTGTATTATAAGCTATAACATTTACGTTATCTGTAAACTAGATACTCTAAAAGCTAACGGATTAAGGGGTAAACATGCCATGAGTTTGAGTGATTTGTCTGCATTGCTTCTTTGCATCAAAGGAGGAGATCACGGGACCTGTTTGCATCCCCTCCCAGCCATTAACAAGCATTTATTCTGCCTGGTACAGGAGCTTGTTTTGTTGTGGGCTGTGTAAGGACGGGGCAGTCAGTGGCTAATTTAATCACAGGTCATTTCCTTGACAGGCCCATTACTTGAATGAAAGCCTGAAAGATCTTTATAGGTCTAAATGAACAGGGTTAGATGGTTTATAGAGCTTTCACTTAGGCTGTCTTGCTTTGCTTTGATTGAATCACAGCGTCAGCAAACAACATGACTGACAGGAGAGCAAGGCATCCAGTTCGGTCAACCGTCGCCAATTTTTTTTTCATTTAAATTAGAGATTAAATCTTTACTAACAAATAGATATAATAATAATGATATAATATAACATATGTTATTAATAATAAAACCGTTTTATAATAAAATAATCATATAAATAAATAAAATATCACTGTAAAAAATCCTGTTGAAATGGACATTTTTCCAAAGAATTCGTAAAATTAAGTTTTATGCTCTTCTTGTAAATTTGCCGTTTTTTCCATATTTCAGAAATATTTTTACAGTGTTAAGCAATGTAAATAAAAATAATAATAAATAAAATGTTCATATGTTCTTTTTAAACAAACTAAAGTGAAGTCAAAATCCTAACATACTTTTATCTTTTGTTATTTCAGAAGTGCCTAGCTGTCGCTCTGTATATCTGAGACAAGAGGGCTATCTGACCCACACTAACAGAGCAGAAGGTAACTACACAGAATGATACATTGTATCTGATATTCATTGTCTCTGTCTTGTTTAATATGAGCATTAGGTTTACATACAGTATGTGTCAATGTCTTTTTCTATAGGCTGTATGTTCGACAAAGTTGCGAGGCACTTTTATGACGACACGTGCGTGGTCCCAGAAAAGGTGGAAGGTATGTCTCAATACCATTTTCTAATGCTAATATACAGTACTTGCGTTACGAGTTATATTGTTCTTAGATCACTTTTAATTTCAAGGATTTTCCGTGTATAGGAGCTTCCAGACATCATGTATTTGAATACAGTGTGTGATATTACTGAAAAAGCCATTTAAATTAGATTTCATTACATTTTGCAAAAAGAAATATCGTCCAGCTTTACTTTTGGCTATGAGAGTTAACAAGCCTTTTAACTCTAAACCCACAGGCGACATAAAGCAGGAGGCTGGGATGTATCGTGAAGGCCCGACCTATCAGAGACGGGGCTCATTGCAGCTCTGGCAGTTTTTGGTAGCCCTACTGGATGACCCCTCAAACTCACATTTCATCGCATGGACTGGACGAGGAATGGAGTTTAAACTCATTGAGCCAGAGGAGGTACTAACAGCTTTTAGACACAGAATCCTTGAAACTTTTCTCAAAATATCTGACAGAGAAAGAAAGAGTGACCGTTATTTAATTGCATCATGACCTCAAACAAACGTTGACTTTATTTGCAAGGTTTTGATTCCTAGAAAGGCCTTAGGATATTGTTTGTATAAAGCAGCTTTTATGTCCTCCCAAAAAAAGAAAATATCTCAACATGTCGACTGTCCAAACATCTGAGCTATGATCAGTGCCCAGTGTGTTTGGAAGGGACGGACAGAGGTGTGTTTGTGACAGCGGGACTTACTGGTCCTGTGCGTGCGTGTATGTGTGTGTGTGTGTGTGGCTGGAGGTCTACTGTATGTGTGTGCGCATTGGCGTCGTTCCACCGGGCAGCTGTAGGGAACAGGCGAGTCATTCATGCCATCAGGTGACCGGGGGCTGTTGGGACCGGCCGGGCAGGCGCAAGGCGTGAATGAGCCGCAGTAGAGTGAAAAAACCCACGGCGCTGGGCTCTGAGAGTGCGGGGGGAGAGAGATATGAAAAGGAGGGTGGGCACAGGTGGGTGGTCGTACGGACAGGTGCAAGAACATCTGTCACACTTTGCTCTTCCTAATGAACACATTTCTGTCTAGAGGTGTGAGCAGACGGCTGTGCCCAACCTGCAGGCACAAAGCTGTTTCTCAGCCCTTAGAGATTTAACCGCAGACGGTCGGGTGCTTTTTGACTCTTGTGTGGTCCAGTATATTAGTCTGCCACATAATCGTGTGACAATTCGTCATTTTGATCAATTCAGTACAGATTACTACAATATGCTTTCGTGCCAGTGATGTTAGGCTTAGGGGTGGAGCTTCGTTATTGTTTTTTTCTAGTAATCGTGTTTTTGTGCGTTTACTTCGTATGAATTCATGCACATTAGCCACCATTCCTGTGAGATCAGACAGCCGGGTGTTATGTCTTTTTTCCTCCTATTTGTGTGTTTAGATTACTGCCTTTTTTAAAACATTTTCTTTATTTTAAAAGGTGGCACGGCGCTGGGGAATTCAGAAGAATCGACCTGCCATGAACTACGACAAACTCAGCAGATCGTTGCGCTATTACTATGAAAAAGGCATCATGCAAAAGGTAGATGCAACGTTTTTTCTATTTCTTGGTAAAATCACTTTTTCACCTTTTTAACATTTGATTTGAAATACTGTATTTAAATACATTAACCACATGGGCAATACCAGCATTATGAATGTGGTATTTTCAGTCAAAACTTGAATATAAATTCTCAGAGAATGTATACCGGTACATCTCAAAAAATTAGAAATTTGTGAAAAAGGTCAATATTTTTTGTCACTCATTTCAGAAAGTGAAACCCATATATTATATAGATTCATTCCACATAGAGTGAAATATTTCGAGCCTTTATTTCTTGAAATTTTGATGATTATGGCTTACAGATAAGGAAAACCCCAAATTCAGTGTCTCTGAAAATTAGAATATTACATAAGATCAATTAAAAAAGGATATTTTAAACAGAGATGTCAGGCTTCTGAAAAGTATGTTCATTTCTATGCTCTCAATATTTGGTTGGGGCTCCTTTTGCATGAATTACTGCATCAATGCGGCGTGGCATGGAGGCAATCAGTCTGTGGCACTGCTCAGGTGTAATGGAAGCCCAGGTTGCTTTGATAGCGGCCTTCAGGTCACCTGCATCGTTGGGTCTGGTGTCTCTCATCTTAGATTCTCTATGGGGTTCAGGTCAGGCGGGCCAATCACGGTGCACAATCCACGAAATAGATATTTTAACGTGCCCATTAAGAGGAATATGGAACGTTATCGTCCTCATTATCTTATGGAAAACTATGCTTTAAAAACAAAACAAAAAATGCATCTAAGATACATGTAACTGCCCAAATGCGCAAACTGGTACTTCAATATATAAGCTAACAAGCTCATTTAATACAAATATGTGTTTCTTTATTTATTGGGAAAACATTCGTACTGTAAGTTACGCTTTTTCCCATCACATTTGAAATATATACTAACGATCTGTTTCTTCCCAAGGTGGCAGGTGAAAGATATGTGTATAAGTTCGTCTGCGACCCCGAGGCCTTGTTCTCCATGGCCTTCCCTGACAATCAGCGGCCTGTGCTGAAGACCGACCTGGAGCGTCAGATCAACGAGGAAGACACCGTACCGCTGTCGCACTTCGACGAGAACATGGCGTACGTTCAAGACGCCGGCTACTGCAACCCCCACCCTTACAGCGAGGGTTACGTCTACTGAACACGGAGAGACGGGACAGCGTGCTGCGCCCTCAAAAAACTTTCAGACTCCCTGATTTTCTTCTCAGTCATTCCCCAGGACAAAGAGGAAGTGCACTTTATAGACAAAGAGTAGCAGTGTGTCAACCTACAGACTTACCGTAGTTACTTTAGATGCTCCTTTGGTGTTTTTGTTGATGTGGAAGAGGATGTTTCAGCATGCCGTAATCTCAAGGGGACGTGGCCTCTCTCTGGACAGACGTTTTGATCTGTTTAGACAGGTTAGAGTCTGGAGCACGCGGATGGATGAACCCCGACCTCTTTTACCGCCGAAATTCCTCTCGGACTGTTTGTGGAGCGCTTTGTTATTTTCACACGGTTTTCACCACGTTTGTTTTCTCTCCCTTGGTGTCATACTGAGTAAATAATACAGTGTATTACTATGGAAATAAAATCCTTCAAACTTTCCATGTTGAAGAGAGCACATGTCTAAAGAGATTCACATGGCAAACATTCCATAAACATCCCTTTTCGATCTGTCCTGGACTTAAAAAACATCTTCGACTACTTTTGGTGGTTATGTACTAGCACAGCGTAATGACAAATTTATGTTATTTATGACGGGTTATTATACACTAATATTTGTCATACCGTATATATATTCTCAAATGAATATACAGTCGTAGATAAAGGGAGGTGCAAGAAAATCTTAATGAAAGTTAAAAAAATCCCATTCAAGCATGATTTTAAATTCTTACACTCAAATGCTGCTCGGAATTTTCTTTGACTTTGACATTTAATAAACATATCCATAGGTCAGTATCAGTTAAACATATTTGGGACCAGAATATGACTAATAAATCATAAAACAAATCAAATGGTTTTCTCGAAAACAAGGTTCACGTGTTTACGTTTTCATTTACGGTTAGAATGACAAATTTCTTTTTCTATTATATTATCATTAAAGTGAATGTTGTTCCATTACTCGCTCCCCCGTTTCATGTTTGAACATATAAACGTGTATATTCAGGTTAATGCACCTCAATGCTGCTTTTCGTGTCATTTTAGTCACGTATGATCAGACGGCAGCTACGCTCTGCAGTACCTTCATTATTTCGTTCGTTCTTTTTTACATTGAAAAAAATCAGTGTTTATGGAATGTAAAAATATATATACATAACTGAGAAAAGAATGGCGATAGCTACAGTTCTGTAATAAAATAGTGTTGAAATACAGTTGGATTGTTTTTTTATGAGTATGAAAATTATTCATGTTTTCCAATTCATGGTCATTCCTAATCCGGATTCCTAATAAACTGAGACCTGACAGAAGTACAGGATAGTTTAAAAGGAATAGTCCAAAAATAAAAATGATGTCATTGTTTATTCACTCTCATATCATTCAAAATATGTATATCCTCTTCTGTGGAACACAAAAGATATTTTGAAAAATAGTGGTTTCGTATTCATACAATGGAAGTCAATGTTTGGTTACCAACGTTCTTCAGTACAGGTTTGGAATGAGGGTGAGTAAATATTGAAAGAGTTTTCATTTTTGGTTGAACTAAACTTTTATTAAAACTATGGAGATGCTACAAACACCACACCATTGATATTGCTGGAAACTGCATATTTATTTTAGGACTCAATGGAATTTTCAAATTAGTCAATGTACTATCATGTCCTCTTTGTGATCACGCCTTCCATAATGCATGGCTTTCTCACGCTTCAATTGTCACATTGCGAGAGGCACTATCATGAAACATTTAGCCAAAAGAGCCCAGGGAAAAAAAGACAATACGTATTTTAGGAAAGCTTTCTCATGACTGGCAATTGCTTTCATTCGTAGTTCTCATTCTGAAGGAATGTATCTGATAGTGATTGTATGAACGTTTCAGCCTAAAAACCAATTGCTAATAAAAGCCAACAAGAACAGGAAAACAACAGGAAATAAATGTAGTTTACATTTTTTGGTTTGCTTTTATTTTTAAGTTGCAATACTAAAATTATGCTTGTGTGGTTCATATAAATCTCAACACAGTGCACATAAACCATCACAGTTTTTACACATACGTAAACACATCTGAAACAGTGTGAACTTATCTGACGACTGTCCCATAATGTAAAGCACACACATCGGCCCAAAGCTGCGGTCAAATTTGGCTGTTAAAACGATCGTCACGGTTACCAAAAAAGCACAAATGACAGTGGTTTATTCAAACATCGATCATTGAAATCTCATGCAAACAGCCTCTGTGTTCTAAATATGTGGTGGAATGGTAAGTGTACTGGAAAGTGAGGACAGAGGTCAGAGGATAAAACAGGACTGTGTAAATTTGGATAATCTCCATGATAATAGTCTTTCAATGGGCCAACAGATGTTTTCTTTCTAGTACCTTTCACGCTAAATCGTTCATGTGTCTATTGGCCCACATTGTTCTGTTTTTCGTTAATACAATGACGACATGCATAGAAAAACATAAAAATAAAAATACTACACTGACACCGAAACCCACTAAACATCTCCCGGATTGCCTTTACTCACACTGAAGTGATCAATTGACCATCCCATACCATTGACCAGTCAGCAAATAAATACTTTGAAGCTGCTGGATCCATTAGTAAAGCAGATGTAGCAGTTTTGCTTCATTTTGGCCGTGTCTGTGTTTGCCAAGTGTTCTGCTACCATGCTCGGCTTTATGGCGGGCCGTGTTTACCTGTGGGAAATGGTTTGTGTTGTCTGAGTGGTTGTGACACTCTGATGTTTGTCCAGTGAAATGAGACCAAATGTTGTCTGTGTAGCCGAAACGGCTTTGAACTGTCCCAGCAAGTCGGCTTTTAATGTGATGCGTTTACCTATGAAAACACATTTACTGGCCCTCGGCCCTCGTTCGTGAAGGGCCGTACTGACATAAATCATTCACGAAGGCAATTCAAAGGAACAAGTGCACTGATGCGGCGCTATAATAAAACACCTTTTACACTGTTTAGTCACATTAAAAAAAAACGGCAATCTGAAAAGTATTTACGCTTGAACAAATATTCAAGATCTGATATCTCATATCTTAAAGGGGCAGTACATCAAAAAAATGATTTTCAATTTTGTCATCATTTATTCACCCTCGTGTTATTCCAAACCTGTATGACAAAAGAACATATTTTGAAGAAAGTTGGCAACCAAACAACACTGACCCACATTGACTCCCATTGTACAGTACAGACAAAACCACTGATACATTTCCCAAAATATCTTTTGTGCACAGAACGTCGATTTTGAATCATTTCCTATTTTAACTTATTGCATTATGGTCCCACATAAGCATTTTGATGCAACCATATCTTGTTTAAACAAAACCACATTGCGAGTCTACACCTGTTTGACACACCTTTGATAATTCTATGTGGCGAGATGATAAAAGATTGGGCCGGTTGATGCTGCCGACTCTGGAGATGATCACAGTGTTGGAACAATAATTGATGCTGAGCACAGACTGAGCTCGGGCATCGCCATCGGTTAACACCCATTACATCGTTTGTGATGCTCATTTTGCACGTTCGCGGCAGATAAAAACACAAAAGGGCTCGGGCATTTGGGAAGATGTCTGCAAGTACGACAGTGATGAATCGCTCTTGATCTGTGCTCAGAAAGCAGTGAAATTGGGTTGTGGCGCAGTGCTATATAGCTTTGGGTCACATGCATCAATGCTGGTTGAAATGAGGAGGAAATTTGGAAAGGGTTTCCCGCGTGATATATACAATAGAACAAAAGAGTATAAAAATCTGTCTTAACACTTTATTCTCACCTTTCATTTTTTATCATTTTTGTGATATGACAATATTGGGATCGTAAGTAAACATGAAAAGATAATTTAATAAGCATGCGTTTTAAACGTCCAGTGTGTATTTTTTGGGGGGTTCTATTGACAGAAATGCAATATAATATACAGTACATATGTCTTCACAGGTGTATAAAGACCTTTCATAATGAAGCGTTATGTTTTTACGACCTTAGAATGAGCTATTTGTATCTACATACACCGCGGTTCCCCTTGGAATTCACCATGTTGTTTCTACAGTAGCCCCAAACGGACAAACTGCTCTACAGAGTGCGTTTCGTAAATATGTTATCTCCTTCGGCAAAGAATATAATAAACAGATGCTAATATGCAAATAGAACTCACAACAATTAAGCAGTTTAAAGCTTTCCGTGGTCAGCTAGGCTTTGAATGCTCTCTTGTGCCACACGTCACACAGGGAAGTTGGCGAAAGGAAAGGCACTTCACCTTCCAGAATGTCGTTTGATCTCTGCCGTCCTGTCAAGCACAGACAGGTCCACATTACACTGTCCTCAGAGAGGTTGGCCAACCCATCTGTCACTAGAGAGAAAAAGCGAACGAGAGGGAGAGAGAGAGAGAAAGAAAGAGAGGAGACAGGGGCAAAAGAAAGGGGTTAAGGAGAGAGAAACCTAAGAGATACAAAAACCATTTCTTAAGGATTTAACATCTCATTTGGTACTAATAACTGAGTACTAAATGCGTATTGGATCTTCCCTCAAAAACTTTTCAGCTAATTCGCAACGTGCCTATACGCACGTAACTTTGTTCTTAAGCTTTTCGCACATACAGTCCGAAAATACGTTTATTTTATATTTGGCGCTCGTTTGTAGGGTATGTCTGTATTGTCAAAACGCCTCTCAAAATGCTTTCTACGGATGCGAAAAATGCAGAAAATCTAACCCATTCCGAATTTTTTTGTGACGGACGAAAATATCAGAGGCAGTGTGTAAATGTGATTGACACAACGCGAGGTCGTATTGGAAATTTCGGACGCAATTTTCGGACTCAATGTGCAATGGCCTTTACACTGGGTTCACACCAAACGTGAATTAAGCGTTTTTAGTAAATTACATACACAGTCAATGCAAAGACGCATACAGACGCGAACTCGTGGCAGGCGGTGCAAATGATGTGAATCGGGCGGCGCGATTGCCGCGAACGCTCGTCTTCCGCGAACGTTGAAAATATGTCATTTTGCGTCACTCACGCGAAAATAAAGAATTTTTCCCGCGAGTAATAAAAAGCATGGAACACGTTTGGTGTGAACCCAGCATTAACCTGGCTTTTAAATTGATGAATTTGTAGTGTTCTTAATGAGCGACCGCATGCCCGTGGTTAGTTATTTGCATAATACACGCCCAAACCAGTTCCATAATAGGTTTTCCACAACACAGCACTTGTCCAAAGAAAAGTGGTTTGATATGAAGTTTGATGCAAAAAAATATAATCTGAATCTATAATAAAACAAATCATCTAAATGTGTAGAATTACTATGTGATTATTATGCAAGTAGATTTTTACATGTTTGAAATTTAAGTAGGAACATTTTTGGTGAACCCTGATTTGTTTTTCAAAAAGATTTCAGACACAAATTCATACACATGCTGTGTGAATGAGACCCATTGTTCTTTCATGTGTCTGTAAGACCCAATCACAATAAGGGGAAAACGTCCCATAATGCATTGCCAAAAAGAAGAGCCACATAGCAGTCCTGTCATCTCACCGCCTGGAAAATACACCAGCAGAGGTGGAGTCAAGACTAATGTTACTGAGGTAAATTTAGTCAGACACATTCATTACACCCCTGGTTCCTGAAATAGACTTTAAAAAAGAAACCTAGAAATAGGTCGCCTGAATAATGACGTCCCTACTTTGCTTAGTTTTTATACAGAAATTGGATCATTTTGTTAACGTATGGCCCCTGTGTCAAAACTACTAAATAATGCATTTTTTTAAATGTACCTCAGCTCTTTAAGAAATGAAAATGGATCTGCTTCCACCTTAAAGGACAGTGGGACTATAACGGTTGCCTTTAAGAACACCACATGACTGTGGGTACCAATGTTTCAAAAAGCTTTTATCATTTAAAACACCTTAAAATAGAGGCGCAAAGAACGAAGCGCTATACATTCAATCCTTGCATGTCGTAGTTTGTGGTTTCATCGAAAGTTTGAGACATCATGCTAAAGTCAGATGCTGACGTGGTCAATGATGAAAGAACAACAAAAACCGTGCATGTCGTGCAGCTACGTCTGATCGAAGCGAGGCTACTCATGCAAGCGTGTGCTGGTTTGCATGCATTTATTTATTTCTTTTCCTTTTTTCTCCCTTAAAAACAGATGGTTCCTTGTGCTGAGCGGAAGTTGTGTTAACTCGGTTGGCTCGTGATCGGTGGCTCCCGTCCAACGGCAACATGGGTATCAGGGAGGGGTGTTGGTAGAAGTGCAGTTTGCCTTCTTCAGATGTGCTGTGAAGGGAACAGAAGGACGTGAGGTGGTACGTACTGTTGCGCCGAGTTTCTCACGTTAGCGGCGCGGATCGCTCAACCCGCGACGGGCCACAACCCTCCAGCGCTCTTGTGAGTCCAGACATATGTAACTGTGTAAACAGTGTGTAGGGAGAAAAGCTTCCAGTGAAAGTCAGCCAAAGAGCTCATCATTAGGTCCTGCTGGGAAGAACATAGGGTGTTTATTTAGTGTGTGCTCAAGACCACTTGTGCCTCCTTTGTGGTTTATTAAGCTAATATTTCAAGGGGAAACTGATTCCAAATCGGCATGTTGCGTGCTGTGCTAAAATACATAGCTGCGTTTTTATAAAGCAAAGAGGAATAATATAGGAGAGGGATTCAGATGCTTATTCGCTTTGGATGTAGAGAAATCGACGGAGAAGGTGGTAAAATCAACACAAGCTCATGGCAATTATCTTTTACCAGACTGCTAAATTAATTTGTACAATCTCATTGGTGCATTTTAGTGCAATCTCGTTTCACACAAGTGACACTCAGGTTTAGGGGCGGGGCTTCTTGCTTGCTTTATTTTTTATTTAGTTTTTGTTTGTTTATTTTTATTTTATGTTAAAAAGTTTTGTTTATGTTACAAATTAATTTCCATACAGCATGCTATCAGCACACTACTCATAATATTGCTTAAGTTTACTATTTAAAATGTCCTTGTCTTTTCGGAAAACTACATAAAAACAGCTTTCTAGAATCAGAATGTTGCCACCCAACATCAACAACATCCGACAAATAAATCGCAAGTAGCAAACCATCTGTAACAGCTGTGACACAAATATTAAAAGAACACTTTTATATAGACGGTTTCAACATAAGCAAAAGTTATGTGGCCCAAATTTAAAGGGGTCATGCTCGGTGTTTCATGCATTCTGACTTATTTACAATGTTAAACGTGCTGTCTTCTCATGCTTGACATGGTCAACTTGTCAAAAAACGAGTTGGACGTATGACGTAGTATTTCTGTGCTTGATACATTCGTATAGGTTTCCGAAAGTTTTTTTCGAACATGAAAATCCGTTTCGTAACAACTTTTCTTCAACCAATTCTCGGCAAGGTGAAAGAAATAGCCTGCCCACGCGTCAACCGACGAGCGAGACCCGCTTACCATCAAGACTGGCTGCGCTGTGGGCCTGCAGCTGCAGCTCGTTACTTTTGCGATAGTGAGAGGTGTTTGTTTGTTCGTCACGGCTAGGGCTGCAACGATTAGTCGACATTATCGATAACGTAGACAATAAAAAATTGTCGAGTAGTCTTTTGATTTCACATGATGTATTTTAAGGGCCCGCAATAATGTGGTTTGACCTGTGGGGCGCTGTAGCGCGACTTCCCTTCAAGAGGCAACGCAATAGAAGAACATGCCGCTTGCCAATGCAAGCTGAACTAGCAGAGCAGAGAGAGATTTTTGCATCTTACGCCTATTTCGCCTAGCATATAAACACATTAACCCACCTTCAGTCGGTTTATTGAAAGGCATGTGTGTAATGTATTGTGACAGGAGTGCATCCTTACTGTGAATTTAGAGTCACAGAGCGAGCATTTTGCAGTGAGGGAGGAGGAAATATACTGCAAACTCTTTCTTGACCCCCCAAAAACATGTTCTCTTAGAAGCTGAAGTATATCATTTAAAATGCTCCATCTGCCATAAAAGGATTAAACGTCCCGGCTGAATAAACAATATAACCCTGCCCAAAATACCATAGAAAATTGATTATGGATTATGGTAATTTAATTGGTTTTAATGGAAACTATAATGGTCTAATGTCTATTGGTACGTGATCAATTCTATTGGTGGAAATAATGCCAAAAACACACTACAAAAAGGAGTTTTGTAACGGTTTTAATGAGAAACGTTTATGGTTTATAGTAATTCAATGGAAACCATTCAAATTTCTTTGATGGGTTCTATTGGGTTTCTATTGTTTTTTTCCAGCTGTGTGCAGGTGCGCATTCCGTGGATTTTAGGCAAGCATACATGCACACCATGAGCGCTGTTTGCTGTGACGGATTTTTTAGTCTCCGGACGAATGATTTGAGACGTTTAAAACGAAAATAACCAATGAGTTCAGGAAATATAATTTAGCTAAACCATTGCCATGGCAGTACTAGACGTGTGTTGTGTTGACAGAAGCAGTTTGACTATTGATGACTATTGATGGAAGACAGAAACCTGAAGGAAATATTTCCATTCAGCTGGCTCGAAGCTCACTAAAAAGCTATTTTCAAAAGCTGAAATAATGTCCTTGTTTTATTTATTAGTTAAAATAGGTCAAACTCAATATTTTAATGAATTGCAAAAAACTGAATAATCGATCAGAACCTACTGATTAATCTGCGGGAAAAATGGATGATTAGTCGAATAATCGTTCTAATAATCGTTAGATTAATCGATTATCAAAATAATAGTTTGTTGCAGCCCTATTCACGGCATTTTAGTGATGGATGTTATATAAACGGTGGATATAACGCTGGATTTGGAGATCGTTTTAAACTGATAGATGGCGCGGTTCCAGCGCTAAAAGATGCCAGACATGAACCGCACGCGGTAAGTCAAACTGAGTCATATGTCTGTGTTTTGTTGGCAATGGGTGCGCACGTGCCTAAGTTGCACCCCCAACCCCCCCGCACGTATCGTATGCTTTCTGGAAATAATCGTAGAGCTTATTATCCGTATCCGTCTTTTATTAATGTGATCAAACTAAAGACTCTATTACTATTCTGTAAGGACTCAAGATTAACATGAGATATGCAGAAACTGTCTGAGTTATGGCCACTTTAACTTCCGGAAGACCTCTGCAAAGAATCAATAACTATTGAGTAGTTTTAATTTAATTTAATACAATTAATATACAATAGAATATGAATATAAATTAATCATGAATATAATTTTTTTATATTATAACCAAACACAGACCGGAAGTTAACTTCGTGCCAGCGCAGGCAGCTGATGTAACCATAGATTCTAATTTATTTTATTGGCTACTTCTTTAAAAAATTCACCTTTCAAATAGAAATATGTCGCAAAAAGCCAATTGTGAAATGTTAATATGGGTTATTAGGGTGTGTAACAATAAAATGCCCTGTTGCTTTAAAGGATTAACACTTGCTCTGGAAGGTAAACTTTGTTAATGTCAGAACACCAAACAACTTTGTCAACATATCTCTACAAAATAACTTCACTTACGTTCAAAGATAAAAGCAAAACCCCAACAATCAGGAAAATTATTTTGTCACAATGCAAAATAGCCATAACCTCATAATGGCTTTTCTTCGGCATACAGTCAATGATAGCACATTATGTTTTCAATTTTCCGCTGCTCCGCGTTCGAGATTTAAAATCATTATCCAGGATCCAAAACAATGGGACCCCTCCATATGGTTTTATTTGTGTGTGCATCTGTCTCAGCAAGCAGCATACAGTTACAATTCCTATATTTCCAGCTTTATTCGCACCTAACAACGAGAGGCAAACGTGAAAATTGAAGGCAGAAGGATCGTGTGACGGGATTAATTAGACAAGGCCAAGTGAAGTCACACTCTTCATGGCAACACACTTGAACCTTCAATTACGCACTGCACAAAGCAATTAAAAGCCACTCTCTCTTGTTCTGTCCTACGGAGTCTACCTGTTACTGGTGTTTGCTTTCTCTGTTGGGTCCCCCTGGGGCACCAGGCAGACTTCAGGTCCAATCCGCAGGTCGGTAATTACAATTGATCAATTGTTGTCGGGAGGTGAAAAGACTTGGTTGTTTTAGCCAGAGCTCAATTTGAGGTGTCCATTTTTAACAGGTTATTTATATGGCAGGTGGTTAGGAAAAGAAAAGAGGTAAAGAGATGAAGGGGAGCGAGGGAGGAAGAGAACGGGAGAGAGAAAACAATTTGGCAATTTCTAATCTTGATAGACGCTGGGTTTTTCCTTTTCATTGTTTCTGGATGCGCTGGGTGGCTGGACAAACCCGGGCAGGAATTGGCCAATTTTACACATCTTTCAGCTGAAACTGTTCAGATTTCTAATGACTCATAAACATTTTCCATGCTTTTCACACTTGCACAAATAAGCACGCTACACATTTAAAGAAACAGTGCACCCAAAAATGAAAATCCAGTCAGCGCTTACCTCATTTCAGCCAGACCCGGTATTTCTTTTGCCTGTGAAATACAAAAGAAATAATGTTAAAGGTCCAATGTGTCATTTTTTGGAGGATCTATTGAAAAAATGCAATAGCATATAATATACAGTACATAACTATGTCTTCAGACGTGTATAAAGACCTTACATAATAAAGCGTTATGTTTTTATTACCTTAGAATGAGCCATTTCTATCTACATACACCGTGGGTCCCCTTGCATGGAATTCACCATGTTGTTTCTACGGTAGCCCTAAACGGACAAACTGCTCTACAAAGCGTGTTTCGTAAATACGTTATCTCCTTTGACAAAGAAGCAAAAACGTGTTGACATCTTAGTTCTGTGTCAGCCACTGTAGTGCTTCGAAAGGGAGGGGCGCGCGGTGGGCGAGTGAGCCGTTGGTTGCAATTCGCGACCTCATCACTAGATGCCGCTAAACAAACACTTCATTAAAGCTGCATCCATAACTTTTTTGTTAAAATAAATAAATCTGTTTTTGAGCAAACACAAAAATGTAAAACCATCTTCTTAACTAACCACAATTCACAACTAAGTTTATAATGTCGATTATAGTTTTTGAAGTTTTGCTCTCAGGTATGATTTTGCAAGAAATTGACAGCCAAAGGTTTGATGTTATAAAGTAAATTACATAAAGTAACCTACAACTTTAGGTGTCAAACCGAGATGGCATTATAGATGCAAATGTTACAAACTAGCTTTAAAGAATGTATTGGTCACTTCTTTCAGTATAATTGAAGTGAATGCTCTGAAATGACAAAACAAACAAAAATGTTATCTGTACGATAGCTGAGTGAGATCAGACTCAAATGCTTGTGTATTCCCATCTTACAGAAGTCAACTAGAATTAAACATCTAAATAACATCAAAACCCATCATCATTTTAAACTCACGAGCTCACTTTAAGATCACGGGTAAACAGCCAAATCCAGGAAAAGCTCTTGACATTATCTCTTGTATGGCCATGACCATACTGCATTTCCCAGAAAATGGTCATTTTCAGTATAATGTCGTATCTGCTGTAACAGTGTATCATTAATGTCATAATGATTTGACTGTTGTGGATCTTCAGCACACAGACAGTCCTTTCACACAGACCACCCTGCTCAAGGCTGCTCTGTTCCAGCCTCTGAGATGTCACATCTTGGCACTGCTTGTGTTTGTACATGACATTTGATTGATTTAGATTTATCTGACAATTCGTCCCGTGTCACACTGTCTCCATCCTTAGTGAACGCGGCCATGATATCGTTGGGTTGGAGATATTGTTTCCCTCATGACAGGTGCAAGGTCTCAGTTTCTCTTTTTCTGTCTGTTTAGATGGGATATTTAGCCTGAAGCTGCTTGTGAAAATTCAACACAACAAACTGAACGCTGTACTCACTTCCTTAAAGCTCTCATGTCTCCAGTGGTCTCATCAGTTCTGGAGCTCCAGCCGAATCGTGTGTATTTCTCTTCTACATTTGAAAAGTGAATAATCCTGTTTAATTTGCTAAGCAAATTTCAGGGTCTATGATCCAAAGTGCGTTTAAAGGGACAGTTCACCCAAAAATGAAAATTCAGATATCATTTACTCTCCCTCTTGACATTTTAAACCTGTATGACTTTCTTCTGCAGAACACAACAGAAGATATTTTGAACAACGCTGGTATAAGAAAACCATTGGTCCCCGTTGACTTGCATTGGATTTGTGTCCGTACAATAGAAGTGAATGGGAACCAACAGTTTTTGGTTACCAACATTCTTTAAAATATCTTCTTTTGTGTTCTGCAGAGTCATGCAGGTTTGAAATGACATGAGGGTGAGTAAATGATGACAGATTTTTTTTTATTTTTGGGTGAACTATCACTTTAAATATTCCAAGGACAAGTAGAGTATTCTACCATTCAGGAAGGTGCTATAAAGAAATGCTCGAGTATGTTGTTGACACGTTGGCTCAACATTGTTCATCCTGGAACAACATTTCTATCAACCAGAACAGATTGTACAGGATTATGTTTAAGGTTAATGGTTTTAGGGTAATGGGCTTTCTACAACACCATTATTAACCAATTTTTTCCCTCTGATTTTAAGGGGTTATATGGTCAGAGTTTGGGTTTTGGGTAGGGTTTAGGACTTCTGACAAGAATGTTGTCCCAGGACCTTGCTAATTTGGCAAAATCCCAGCGACCAGTAGATGAAGACGACAAATTCTGAAAATAGACCCTTATTTTTCTCCTGTGGCCAGGTACATATCATCTCTAGGCTGAAGAATGCTGATGTCTCAGCCTCGTCTCTGTGATGTGGCCCGGGGTAATGATGTTAAGTCTCGCTTGAAAAACAGACTGTAGCTTCAGCAATACTTGCTTCAATTCTCATTGAGGCTGCAAATTGACAGAGCTCCCTTATGATGTTGACAAGTAATGAAGATTTAATGTCACAATTATCGTCATTAAAAACAAAATGACTGATTCGGAGGGCAGATGATAAGCTATTCATTTAACCTTCTCTTCCTGTAATAATGCTGGACAGTCTGCCAGTTATTAGATCACAATTAGCTTGCGCGATCCGCATGGAAACAGGCATGTAGCTGGGCTTCTGTCTGTCAATGCATCTCTAGCGCTCTGTAACGTGCTCATATATCACCACCGGTTAAAAAGTGGCCTTAAAAAGTGTTTTTAATAATAAAGGTTGTTGATCCAGAAATCTAAAATGCTGATTAAGCGTGTTTGGATGTCTATGTGTGTGTCTCTGGGTGAGTGGGTGTAACTCTCCAAGTGGCAGGCAGCCATATGGACGCATGCTGATGTAAACTGGCCAGCACTTTGTTATTGTGACAGTATGGCCACACAAACATTGAAGTTTGCAAATGCTTTGATTCAACTGGTTCTCGGCCAATGTGGGTCCAGTGCTTGTTAATGCAGATAATTGTTCTGGCTTTATGGTTTTGTGGCAAAATTTGTTCCTGTGGCAATTTGGGATCAAACCCAGAAACACATACACTCAAAAAATTGATTTGTTGAATTTACTTAAAAAAGCTGCGTCAAGTGGTTCACGCAACAGTATTAAGTAATTTGAACAAATAACACTTTAGTTGTATGAACTAAGTAAATTTAAGTAATGTTGACAAAACTTTTTTGAGTAAATCCAAACCATTCCAATTGTACCAGTATTTCAGAATCAGAATCAGAATCAGAATCAGAATCAGAAGAGCTTTATTGCCAAGTGTGCTTGCACACACAAGGAATTTTCTTTGGTGTTGGAAGCTTCTAGTACAGACATTCAACACAATGACAATACAATATAATACGATTTACAGTCTAAAAGATTCTAAATTGTGCATATATAAAATAAAGACTATTTTACAGAAAATGGGGGATAATAACATATAAGAGACATTGTACCGGGTAGTATTTGCAAGTTAACTGAACTCAATATTTATCCTTCTAAATGGTACTCTCTGTTGTCATATATAAACAATATACAGACTTACCGCATGTACCGTAAGTTATAACACAATATGCAAACCAGATGAGAGGCATCTCAGCACTGGCATTAGTACAGTTAAAGCTCATTGAATTATGCAATAGACTTTAAGGGCATGCTTTAACCTCTCACAGCCTAAGCATATGTACCACTCTTCTAAACAATGGTAACCCTAAAACTAAAAAATACAACAAAATCTTTTAAACCTCACAGATAAATGAACATTAAGCACAAACAAGTCTTTTTTCTTTACTGAAAAGCACTTAAAATAACACTAAATTTCGAAATTTACTGCCTAAATGCAGTCTTACGCAAAGCATGCTGGGAACTGAAAATCCCCCTCAACCAGTCATGTTGAATTAACTTGTTTATATTAAGTAAACTCAACAATTTTGCGTTCTACTCAACAGTGTTAAGTTGACCAGTCAAACACTTGTTAAGTAAAGCTGACAGATCTAAATGTTAGTATAAATAACATAGTTAGCTTACGTTAATTCAGTTACTTGCATTCTTTATCTACTGTGAACAAGGATGGGTTAAGCAAAACTAACAGCAGCGACAGTTCATTTTTTCGAGTGTAAATCAGGGCAGGGGTAGGCCTACACATATTGATCAAATGTATAACTTGAATGCAGTGTACTTTGGATAAAATGTCTTGTTCATCTTAGCGCTGTGCATTTGTTCACCAAAGGTGCCAAAGCCACGTATATTTGAATTCATAATGTACAGTGGATTAGTGCGTATAATCAGAGCTAACGTGTGACGTCTCCACGAGTTTGAGCGCTAACAAGTGCACGCACGCATATGTGTGTGCGTGTACTGTGCCAGCGCTGCGCCGCGAATCTGCTCCCTCAGCGGTTTCATCTCACACACGCGAGCGCGCACGCACTCACACACTCCTGGCACTCTCCCCCCAGCGCCTCGCGGTTCTGCTGGAGGTTCTACCCGTCCACCAGCCTATTAATAGGCAACATATTTACTTTTTGCGGCGTGCGCCCGCTGCGGTGTTTTCCAGCATCGCCTCACTTGCCCTACCGGAGGAGCGAAAGAAGCGCGGCGCGCTCGTGCGAGAGGAAGTCACCGCAGCGGCAGAGGTGTCATGGCACCCAGGGGTGCCCGGCCCCCATCTCATATGGGTGAGAAATAAGAAGCTGAGAAGCTGAGCGGCGTGTCGTAGCCCCAAGTCTCCCCCTGTTTTGAATATGCCAGTTTTTGTAATTAAACGCACGCGCTTTCCTTATCTGTCACAGCAGGAATTATACTATTGCAACAAGGACGCTGCTCGCACCAAAATACAGCTAATTATAAAGATGATGTTGTGGCACTTTATGAGGCATAACAAGGTGATAACCCATCTCGGGGTCTGGAAGTGAACTGTATCACCAAGACTGTCTGTATGTGTCAGCTGTATCGAATCTGTAAACGGAAAAACAAGGAGGTGATTGGTTTCAATACTAAATTGGGAGCGGGTGCTAATGTAACTTCAGTTTTTAAGTAATTACATTAATGCTAAAAAGTTGTTCTACTGTAATGTTATTAAAAAATTGTGGGAGTCAAAAAGATCCAGTCACACCTTTCAAAATTACTGACTGGTAAATATTCAAAGTCACTGTTCACTGTTCAAGAACCCTTTACAAAAAAGTTGTAAGCTCTTTGCGGCCCTCTTTTTCCACCCAATGACCATTTACAGTAGCTATGGCTCTTAGAGGGACAGTTAAAAAAAGATTTCATTTACTCCATTATTTCATTCACTCACCCTCATTCCATTCATTCCAAACCTGAAAGACTTCCTTTCTTCTGCAGAACACAAAAGAAGATATTTTGAAGAACGTTGGTGACCCACTGGTCCCCATTGACTTCCATTGTGTGGACACAAAACCATATCTTTGTTCTGCAGAAAAAAGTCATAAGCGACATGAGGATGAATAAATAATTGGACCAAAAAAGTTACAGTATGTATTCCTGTATGAGTTACAGTATATTTCTGCATTAGCATCTCAAACCATTCTTTTAACTATACAGGGAAATCCTATAGATCAATTAGTATAGCACTGGTCATGAGTTTGATCCCCAAGGAACCCAAAAAAACGAATTCATTTTTTTTAAGTTGAATGCACTGTAAGTCGCTTTGGATAAAAGCGTCTGCCAAATGCATAAATAAATGTAACACACCACATCTTGTTGCCCATCGCTGTAGTATGTCCCAACTATGCCGGATTCCTGTAGACATTATCGAAAAGATGCCACTGCAAAACACTGACGTAAACGCCTGTACGAAACTTCCCTACTCCTGTGAACATAATACCTGTAAGTGTTTTCTCGGCAGTGTGCAGAGAGTCATTGTTTAAAATAGAAATGGTGACAGCACCGAGCTCCATGTCCTGTTGATTGGAGCACTGATGGGCCACCGTTTGTCAGCGCTCTCTAAAGCCTCATCGGCAAACAGCAGGGCTCCCTGATTATTTAATTGCTTGTAAGAAGCTCATTAAGGCCTCCTATCCATCATAAGTTGTGCGGGGAGGAAGATCCGTGAGAAAAGAGAGAGAGGAAGATTAACACAGCCCATTCCGTCCCTGTCTAGACTGGAGTTATCAGTGAAGCAACTAACAGATCACACGCGAAGCACATATAGGAACATACACAATTGTGTGATATGAAAGAGACGTGAAATATTGCAGAAGTACATATTTTATGTCTTATCCTTCCATTTTATTTTGTCGATTTAATTGGACAGTTCATACAAAAAAATTCTCTCATCATTGTTCACCCTCATGTCATTCAAAACTTGTATTTGACTCTGTCTTTTTGTCCACATAAGTATACACAAAAGGCTTGTAACAGTTTTTGGCCACCATTGACGACCAAAGTAGAAAAAATTGCTTTATAAATGTATTTTCTGTTAAACACAAGGAATATATTTTGAAGAATGTAGGACAGCAAACAGTTCTGAGGCACTTTTTCCTACTATGGTAGTCAATGGTGGCCAAGTTTGGTTACAAGCATTCTTCCAAATATCTTTCTCTGTGTTCATCAGAATAAAGAAATTTATACAGATCTGGAACAACTCGAGGGTGAGTAAATCACGACGTAATTTATATTTTTGGGTGAACTGTTCCTTTAAAGACGGAGAAATATTGTCATTGTCGAGTTATGAGTCACCAGCTGTGAATGCTCATTGCACTTGCCTGATTTCCAGTTGCGTCAAATGCAAGCACTACATTTGAATATCTTCTTTTTCCACCAAATTTTAATTTGCATTGACCACATTTTAACTTCCTAAAATGGATGACTGGAAAATTGTAATAATTTTACAAGCTTACTCGCAGGTGCTCATGCTTTGATCAATAGAGGTCCAAATGACAAACAATCCCAAGAATCCACTACACATACAAGAGGATCTCCGCGTTTATTGCATGACAACCTGAAAGTACACAAAAAAGCTCTCACAGTTCAGATTCCAGAACAGTAATCATCAACCCAAACTATACACTGCTTCTTTCCCCCATGAAATCTTTGAAACTTCGTGAATAGATGACTGGAGATTTTTCTGAAATAAAACAGAAAACCTGCACAAATGATGAATAAGAGGCTACAGAACAAATCCTAAGCATTTGAACCTACAGTCGATGCATTTCCCAAAGTTTAAACGTGCATGTAAACAGGTGCAGAATAAGCTCTGGATGCTTGGCATATTAATTGCCGATCATTTGCAAAACGGGGTGGAAAAAAGTCTTTTGCCAAAAGCACGTCTTGCAAGCTTCCAGCTGGGATCGTCAGGGGCAGGCTTGTTGGCATCGCGGCAGCATATGTTTGGTGCCAAGAACACCAACGATTTGCATTTTCTTTATATCAATTTTACAAAGCCGAAATGCTCTCTCTTGTGTAAAAATGATCGGGATTTGAGTGTTGCAATTAATCACAAGTGAAATATATTTGCCGATGAAAAGCTCTAATTCTAGTCGAGATTTTTTTCTTGCCTATGAGAAAGCGAGAGCAATCAGTTACTTGCATTACATCTGCATGGAGCTCGCAGGCACACTGTGATGAATGTGCCTTTAAGGCTGTAGAGCTTGGCTTCATTTAGACCGGCTTGAAAGATAGAAAGAAAAATAGCACTGTGGTGTATGTGGGGTACTGCAAACACAATCAGTCATTTGTGGGGTGAGAAAAAAAGTTCTTTGTCTCGTAGACTAAAATGCATGTTTTCTCCTAAACCCAGCGCTGAATGGAAGATGGCAAAAGGCCACATTTGAACTGCATAAAGGGTGCATATGTGAAACTCGAGTGCTGCCTGCAAACTTTTGAGGTTTTGAAGGGGAGAGCTCTTGGGGAGCATCTCTGAATAAATTCAAAGGCCACAGACATTTTCTCGATTGCAGATTTTGTGTTTCATGTAGCATTTAAGTGGCATTCAGCAAAAAGTAATACATCACAGTTGTACATGCAAATTAACTAATAGGCCCACTTCAATGGTTTCTTATGTGCATTTTAGAAATGATTATCCAGAGTTGAAGCATCTTCAAGCTAACTACAGTATATATAACACTAAGAACGCACAACTCACACTATGGTAAATGGCACTCGTATGGACTTTTATATAAGATTCCCATGGTAGGAAAGCATTTCCCAATAAATACAATAAGTGACAGCATGACTAGTTTTGACACTTTACTCAATACAGACATGGAAAAAAATTAAGAGACCATTTTCAGGTTTTCTGAATTTACTATTTATAGGTGTGTTTAGGTAAAATGTTCATTTTTGTTTTATTCTGTGAACTACTAACAATATTTCTCCCAAATTGCATAATAAAACTATAGTTTTTATTTGCAGAAAACTGGAGGAAGAGATGAAAATAACAGAAAAGATGCTCTGTGTTTTTTCAGATTTCAAATAAGTTCATATTAATTTGTAATATTTGTAATGTATTTAGGAAAAGTTCAAAAATATTATGTATGCGATAACCTCGATTTTTATCACAGCTTTCATGCATCTTGTCACGCTGTCAGTCTTTCACATTGCTGTTGGAGGACTTTATGTCACTCCTGAGGTTTGGTTTTGTTGAAATTCGTTGGCTTATTTAAAAGTCATTGATGGATGCCATTTATAAATTGTACAAATGATATTTCAAATGTGACAAAATCTTGTTAAAACAAATTTAAAATCCACTTTAGTACATGGCCCAATGAATGCAAATGTCGTCATATGATACATATGATAAAAATGTAACTTTTTTAAGATACTTCTGACAAATCTGGTCAAAATCTAAAAAAAATCTGTGTAATTTTTGGACTTATTATATTAAACTGAAAAAGTGGAAAACTTACAGTTCTGCAGAGAGTAATGCAATAATAGTTTGTCCTGAGGACACAAACTTTAAATCATTTAGCAGATGCTTTTATTCACACTTTACAAAAGTGGAACATCACAACACAAGCAATTCATCATAATAGACATGAGAACAAAGTTCTAAAAAAACAGCTAAAGAAGTAGAAGCCTGTACAGAGATGCAGGTTTGACAAGCAAAAGTGAAACAGTAGCGTGCGTTTGTAAAGGTCTTTTTGTGACGCTCAAGCAAGGATGTGTATTAATGGTTAAGAATCAAGTCAATGTTCTATCAACATCACAAAAAGTGCTGGACCAATCCTCATTTTAAACCAAAAGAAACGTAATTCACATTTAAGTGACCACAATTACTAACAACACTTACAGTAACTAACTACACGTGAGAAAACTTTAACAATGACCTCAAGCTCAACTTTTTTCCCTTACACCTTGCGTTTTCAAGTTTCGTGGGCAAACCCGGTAACGTTTTTTCTCCGTCTTCTTGGGATAATGATTTACAAAATGCCTCTCATCAAAGAATGCATTAACAAAGAACATTAATTAAAAAATAAATGAGTAAACATCAATATCAAAACCTCAGCAGTGTGGAAGTGAATACATTACGCGTGGTAATGATGTTTGAAAGCGCTCCTAACACCTCTGTGGGACTTCTTTCAAGCCCTTACCTCTCAGGCAGTTGCTTATTTTGCAATCCTTTGTTGTTAAACAACAAAGAGAATGGGCTCTCATAATGTTATATTAATCAGCGGATTAATATTTCAATTTGATTTTCTTTATAGTTGAGGTGCTGTTGGCATTTCCATTTTCTCTCCATATGTGGAGCGGTGTTAAGTAGTATCATTACCATTTCTACCTGGGGGTCCTGGAGATAACAGGCAGGCGTGATAGCTCTATTCGACGCAGCGAGAGCAGTGCTGGGTAGCGCCTCATGCATTTTTAACGCCGCTGTTTGCTGCCATTCTTTTATAATGCGCCGCGCAAACAGCTGAGTCATAGATTCTGTGCTTTCTGAAACATCTAATTGGAACCGAGAGCCGCGATAAAGATGGTAGTCTGCCACGGTTAAACTATCAAGACTGGAACGCAAGGGAATTTAATTATTGAAAATTTTATAGTTTAGTATTTCATTTTGGTTTGACTCTAAGTTTAAGGATACAATTGTATTCTAGTGCTATGTTAACGTAACAAAACAATTTATGTAAAGTTTTGGCTTTAGTTTAATTTAAGTACGATAGGCCTTTTTCGACGATAGTTGTGTCATAGGAACTATTTTTTATGTCCCATGGATGAATAAATTTGTCTTTATCTTTATTTTTTTAAGTTTTCTAGTTAAAGGGGTCAAATGACAGGGCTAAAACGAATATTATCATTTGTTTTAGATGTAATGCAATGTGTATACGGTTAGATAGATTTAAGGTTCAAAAACGCTGTATTTTCCACATACCGTGCATGTTTGTATCTCCTCTTTGCCCCGCCTCTCTGAAACATGCAGATTTTTAACAAAGCTCATCGCTCTGAAAAACGAGGTGCGCTATGATTGGCCAGTTAACCAGTGTGACCAGTTAACCAGTAGTGATTGGTCGAATACGGCAAGCGTGTGACGGAATAATGCCTCTTACCATATTCGGAACATCAGGTTCCCAAGCAATTGTACTGACAGGTGATAAAATGTCATCGGTACTTTCCTTATCAATAAAGATGATCAAGCCGATACATCAACTTTGCCAGCGCGACTTGAGCAGGATGTAAAGGATTGGTAAGGTTTTTAAAAATATATATTATGTTAAATAGTTAAAAACTATAGCTAACTGTTTTACCTTTTATATACGACGTTATAAAGATTTGCCGTTATCAACCAGTGTTACGCCGTGTCTCGTTGCAACTCAACAAAGACAATAAACCCCATTATAAACATGACCTTTGTTGCCTCTAGTTGGAACATAATGACTGATTATTAGGACTTATGTCGTCTTTTTTCACGTTGCACACGCGTGTGTCTGCATTTGCAGATCACAAACACACAACAAACTCAACTCGCGTTAGTCCATAACAAAGTCTTTAACAATGAAAATATACTTACAGGCTGCGAATCTGAAGCGCCAGACTGTCCTTGCGAAGTTGTAATGGTTGGAATTGCCCCACTTTTTAACCAAAGCTTTCATGCACAGCCGGTCTTAATCTCTCTCCCAGGTTCATGAAGCAATCATCTGTGAAATGCGCTGCACACACTTGAATATTCGGATTGTACTGTTCTGGAACAGTATTGTAAATAAAATGTAACCATTCGTTTTTAGTTGTCTCATCTTTTGGAAGAGCAAACAAAGAGGCTTTCTTTTCGCAACGAAACACACAGCGACTCCACGACATGGCTGGCGGCGACGATACAATGAGCTTTACAAGTACGCCCACCTTACTTGCGTATACATTTGGGCGGTCTTAGTCATGTCATACCACGAAATGACGTACATTCGTGGGGTTGCGGTTACACGAGGCGTTTCAGGCAGGTCTGGGTGAGCATTAGCTTTTAGATAGAATGCATCTTTTGTTCCGACACTTTCGTTTTTGCAATTTTACGTGTCTAATACATGCATGGGCAACTTATAATACACCAAAGACACAGAAATACACGTAGTTGCGCCATATGACCCCTTTAAGAATACGATGGTGGTATAGTACATGTTAACATAAAAAATGTAAAGAGTTTGAGACTTAAGCCGTAACATTATGTAAATAAACTCACGATGATTATAATATAATATAAATGAGTATAATATCATAGTAGGCCTTTTACAAAAATAGTAAAAAAATTGAGTCGCAAGAACTAGATTTTATGCAACGCTGCAATCTGTAACTTTGTTTGGTTAAAAATAAACAAAAATCAGTTATTGAGCAAGTACATTAACAAATCAGTTTTCCTGTCCACCCAGGTAAAAATAAATACTGCCATAAAATAAACTATATTTAATTACCCTTCCATAAGTGTATTATACTTAATTATATACTTTATTATACTTAAAGTGCTCTATTTTCACACATTTGTGCTTAATAATATACTAAAAATACAGTCTTTAGTACTTCTATTCATGGTGTCTCAAAATAGCAAAGTTGAGTACACTTCTTAAGTTTATCTTAAAAAAGTAATGAAGACCAATCTTTGGTAAATAAAGTACAAGATTAATGTGTGAAAATAGAGCACTACGTGCATTTTAGTGCACTTTTTTCCACCTGGGTCCTTAGGTGCGCCCCAAATCGCGCCCTTATGCACTATTCTACACCATTTTGTAGTATAAATAGTGTGAGTAGTGCGTTCACATTGAAAATTCTTAAAAAAAGAATTGCACTTTAAGTAACCGCATGATGCAGTTTTTCGACCGAAAATATGAAGTGTGGAACTGTGGACACTTCACGCACTCAACGTTTGCAGTTTCGCTTACGTAGCGGAAGGGAGGCGGGGCTATCAGACGCTACTCGTGCAAAACTCTCCTGCAGAGTGATAACGCTTCAATCTGATGATGACTAAAGTAATGCTGGGCAAAACACATGAAAACTACATTAAATGTACAATTTTTATTCACACGCATTGTGCTGTGCGATTGACGTCATTTGCGCTCGTCTGGGAAACCAATATACTTCCGGTTGGTATAAAACGGTTTAGTATTCCATTTTTGACGATAATACTCTTCTAAAATTCATACACTAGATGGTTGAGTGCATAGTGCATAGTTTAAGTGCATGGTGTTTAGTATGTCATTTGGGACACAGCTCTCATCTTACTCTGATTCACAACAGTAAACTTATAGTAATTTATAAGTTGAGAAGTTAGGTCCCATTTAATGGGAAATGTCACTCTGCCATTATTTGACTTCAACCCACGTAAAGAAACGTACGCAAAGTAACCTGCGATTTTAAGTTTCAAACAGAGGTGACGAAACACTATAAAGGCAAAAGCTATGGACCGCAGCTTCAATATAACTAAACATAATACAATAGCAATAACGATAACAGGACATATTTTTTCTCCATTCTTCTGAAAGTTGTGTAGTTTCTTCAAGCAAAGAGTCAGTCAGTTCACAATCACACTGGTGGCTAATCAGACAGAACTCGTCTCAGGTGAGTCTCACGGCAATTACATAAGAGCCGCATTTCTCATAAACATCAGCCAGCTCAGAATAAAAATAGCATAATTGCAAAACACTTTTTTGACTGACAGGCTTTGATTGACAAGCCATTAGGTAATTGTTCATGACAGCTGATTAGTCTATGACAAGTATTATTCAAATATCACAGCATCTCCCTGGAGACCAAAGCAAAGCAAGTTCTTGTCGGCATGCAAAGTGATACCTCTGTGTGACAAATATACGATTAGATTCATTACATCAAGTATGACATGAAGATGGAAATGATTTAACACTTTTCCTACAAATTACACAATGTGTAAATATTTTCCCTGTGGATTACAGGGGTTGGAGTACGAGTTCTGGGAATATCAAAAGGCCAACTAATTCGACTCCGGAGAAACCACAGCATTAAATCCTGAAATCAGATTTGGTCAAAGTAAATATTTAGACAATGTAGACGAGTATGAAAGGTTGAAATTGCATATAAATTGTATCTATATTTCTTTACGAAACTAAAATGAACATAGTTTTTAATGGATAATATGCAGCAGAAAACGAAGGAAAAGAGTCAGTGGGTGTCCAGCGAGTGTGCAGAGACGTGATCTAGTCAAAAATGCTTTAAAACTTTTTGATCACTACCTAACTTTCAATTTCCAGTGTGTTATTTTGTAAAAAAAATTATTGTGCAAACTGAGATAAAAAAACATCCACCTGCATTAAACACATTTATCGTAGGAAAATGTAGGTTTGTTATTTAATTTCAAGTATTCAGCCTTTTAAATTTGCTTTTACATGTTTCTCAGTGCTTTATATAAAAAAATGAAAACACTACATTTCGAATAAAGGACTAAATCCCAAATGGCAGTTTTCACCAAATGAATGTTGTCATCAAATCATGCCATCGCTCTCAGACCCACGGTCCACACAAATAATTCATCTCCACTAGTACAGCAAGCTCCTGTCGTTGACCCGCGCCATACTCGCACCCGGTTCACCCGTGCACACGTCGAAACCGCACCCGTGATAAAGGCCCATCAGGCTGAATTGCCCACAGCTGCGGGGCCCCTTGTTGTGCTGGCAGCATCACCCCTATCATAGAGAGTGTGCGCCTATCTGACCTGCTAATTTGGAGCATATGTAAGTGCTCTTAAAGTGCCAGGCCTTTTGACATGCCACAAACAGCAGCTGCCACAGCTGCCCTCCAGAAGCTTCATTTAATTCAATTACATCTCTGGGAGATATGCAAACGAGCCCGGGATTGGAGAGGGTGCAGCCGCCAGGCAGCCAATGAGGCTGGGGGGGATAAAGCTCGGGGGAGGGTCTGGGGGGTCTCGGAAAACAGGCACCCATGATAAACCCTCCCCAAGCCGATCCTCTGGAGTTATTTACCATGATGCTCGCAATCACCCCCACCCGCACATGTAACCACACACCCCCCTCCCAAGTGTCAAGGCCCAGGTGGCCTGATACGCAAATGATAGGGTGAGGCGGTCTCACCCCCCACCTCCACCTAGAAAGTCAGCGGCACCTTTGCAATGGTGTGCCGGGGAGGCCTGGCACCAGGGCCGAGAGGGGGTGTTTGGATGCGGGGTTTAATCAGGGTCATGCCGCCTCCCATCACACCGTTCAGCGAGAGCCGGCCCCCGGGCAGCCCTGCAATTAATGCAACTTTCAAGAGAAGAAGGGGGAGATAAATATCCACCATCTGGCAATTAGGGTTCACGTAGCTGAACAACCGATTGCAAGACAATTCGTCATGACACTAGCAAGAAACGACGCTTGATACTGGCCTGCCGCCCACAACTGAGAGCGCTGCCGCTTTGAAACGGGTGTCCTGTATTGAGCCACGTCTCTCGATTCTTCAATAGAGGTTTGATCATGGTTCTTCGGCGGGCACGGGCGTTCGAGGGCACAGACCCCCTCCATCTGTTGGCTGCGGTGGCGCGTGGCTGAATAAAGCCCAGATCGCGGTGATCAAATTAACTCCCCCTCCTCGCAGGGGCACAAAGGTTGTCAATGCGCTCTGCGTCGCATTTCAGCGCTCATTGATGTTATGATTACTCATTTAAGCGAACAATGCGTGCCAAGCAGCCCTTTTTGAATGCCCTCTCGTGTGAATAGAGAGAGCTGCTTGTTGAAAGATAGTGATTTAATAGGAGAACTGATTCTTTTCAGCTATTTCTTCTTCCCCTCCCCACGTATTGTGAAACACAAATGGAGGGAGGACAAATACAGTGATTAGCGAGACGATTAATCCCAATTATTTGAGTTGCAAATTCGAGACCTTTGGCAACACCGAAACGTGGAGAACAAGAGCGCTGGGCAGAGTCAAGGACACGGCGAAAAACACAAGGGGAGTCGTCCCCGAGCCAGAGGTCGTGAGGCCGTGAACAAAACATTCCATTACAATTCTCAAACTCAAAATAATATGTAGATTTGTTGAAGTAAACTGCCTGCGATACACATTGACATCTTTTAGAGAAGGACATTTGAGCAACAATATTGTGGATGATCCACTTCATAACTGCAAATTGTATTTGAAAACACATTCTTTCACTGTAAAAAAATTCCGTAAAAAAACAGAAATATACCGTAAAATATTTGTTTCACCTGTAAAATTTTTTTTTTTAATGGATAATAAACTGTAAAATAATGTTTTTTCTCTGTAAAATTACATTTCCACCCGCCCTGTTTTCATGTAAATTTGCGGTCTTTTGCTGTAATTTTACGGTTGTTGTCCGTATTTCGAAAACGCCATTAAATCTGTAAAAAACAGTAAATTTCTGTTTTTTTTACATTTTGCGTGTAAAATCTGTAAGAAAAAATAAGAGATTTTTTTAATTACAGGTTTTTTTTACAGTGTAGCCTTAAAACTAACAAATAATTAAAATAAAAAGAATAAAAATCCATTCTTCTTTTATGGTTAGCACACCCCTAACTCTCACTAAGGTCTGATCTGTTCTGTTGACCTCGTTCTTGCAGCCACACGCCCTCAGTGTCCCACCATTGTTGTGCTTCCCTATAAAGGGATAATTATACACTTTGAATTATTAAGCATCATTATCAAAACTCGCGCTTAACTTGTTTTGCTCCACTGTACGGATCCTCTGATCTTCGGCAATCATTACTTATTAAAGGGACTGGATGCTTTTCCCCAGCTGGAATATGTAGAATGGCGGTTTGATACCGCAAGCCCTCGGATCTCAACTTCATTTAAACAACAGAAAAATATTAGCGTTACTTACTGCCATCGCCACCACAAATAAAGAGCGAAAGTCTAGTTATTAGTTCAGTTGGACTCATTATCATAGTGGCAGATTAGTTAAACTAGTATTTTGAATTGAATGTGTATTTTTGCGGGATGTGTTTGTAGAGTTTGTTCTCCGGGGCCCTGGTGACAGTGGCGGGAAGACTGCTTGGATGCTGATACGATCTCATGCGTTTTAAATCATTTACCATGCCATCGACGTTCTGGGAGGAAAGCTGTCTTAGAAAAGTTTCGACTTACTAATGAAAGCACACATTGGATAAGTCTGACTTCTAATACATAATTTCGGAACATTTTTAAATGTCAATGACATTTGGAGACTTGTTAAAGTTTCAAAGTACTTATTAAAGTCAAAAGCTTCCCAGAACTGTTTGCGTTCCTACATTCTTCAAAATATCTTCTTTTGTGTTCAACAGAACAAAGAAATTTATAAAGCAATTTTTCCTACTATGTAGTCAATGGCGGCCAAGAACTGTTTGGTTTTAAGCATTCTTCCAAATATCTTTCTCTGTGTTCACTAGAACAAAGAAATTCATACAGATCTGGAAAAACTGGAAGGTGACTAGATGAAGACTGAATTTTCATTTTTTGGTTAACGATCTATTTTTAAATAGTTCAACAACATTTAAGCTAAAAGGAGTTCACTCCACAACAAGCAACAGTACTAACAAAAAGCGATATTTGGTCTAATTAAAGAGAAATCATTTTTCTAAATATACAATATATATATAGTTGGTCACTACTAATAACTCAGATTACATTCATTCATTCAACATTTTAGTTCTGCTTTAACCACAGAGCCGTCAAAACATTGGTTAACTAGAAGACATATTGAACATTATTCTGTTTTATTAACACATACCAAAATGTAGTCAACAAGGCCATTTGTAGACCTTTCAACAGTCGTGTATTTTTTTTAAACCACACAGGTGGTCACATGTGGGAGATTTCAGTGGATATATCTGGACCGTATGCTATAACAGACACCTGGGCCTAATTTTAGAAACACTGAAAAAGCAAATACCAAGAAATCTGTTAGCAATAAAAACCTGGAGAGTGGAGAGTCTATTTATTGTTCTTTTTGTGAGTTTTAGTACTGAGAATAACACATGGTTATGAAAGGCTACAGCCAGAGTGGTTTTCACGTGTCCAAAAACCTTACCGTACCTCCTTAATGAAGCGGAGGATGGGTCAGCTTTAACAGCATAGTTCACCCCCAAAATATGTTTCGTCATCGTTTATTCATGCTCATGTCGTTCACAACCTGTGTTTGACTGTTTTTACTGTGGAACATAAACGAAGATATTTTGAGAAATGTCTCAGTGGTTTTGTGTTCATACGGGGGACAATATTGTTTGGTTGCCAACGTTCTTCAAAATAACTATAAATGACTCAATTAACAAGTGAGAGACGGCACTATGCATGGTCTTGTGATGCTGTCAACCAATCAGCTCCGGAGTAATTAGTCACAAGGCATTCACAGCTTCAGGTGATAGGCTAAAAATATCTGGGCCCCAGTCATCAAAAATAGCAGAATTTAACAAATTGAGATGAATGGGAAGACCAATACACAGCTCTCTCCAGGTGGTGTAGAAGCTCTGGGGTGTAAGGGCCTTTATCTAAAAAAATAAAACATTAGTGAATTTGATTTAAAACTAAAAATCTGTCCTCATTTCACTCTTTCGGTGTGCCAATACATTCCGTAACGTGTGCTTTGAGAAACGCGTAAGGCAGAGTGCCACAAACGTGCACTAGCATACGGCCGCATCCAAGAGAACGGCGCGATATCCTCAGACAACACGTGTCAGTTGCCTCACCTGTAGATCAGCCCTCCCGTCAGACAAATCCAAAAAACGCCACTTTGTCCCTTCTCGTTAAGGAGCGGTGCGTGAGTCAGATTAAATAATCATTGGAACCGGGGTGCGTCTCACCTTGGGCACATATTGTCCCCTGTCAGTGGAACCTTCGGGGACAGAAGGCTGCGCGGCGGGGGAGCGTGGCGGGGAGCGCTCCGCTCTGATGAAACGAAGCTGGCTTAATGAAGGCATGGCCCGTGGCTTCCGCAGCTCTGCCATATGTTTCGCCAAATGCAAATGGACCCCCAATTCAAACAACTTTTTCATCTTGATCTATGCAAATGTGTTTATAAATACAGGCTTATAAATATGGCATTTCACGTTTTCAAGAGCGAACTAAAAACTTCAACCCCCACTGAAAATGGCCGACGGACACAGCACGGATTAATGGCGTACCGTGGGACGGTGCGGAGCGATACATGTGCAAACGCGTGAGAAACACTTTTAACGTTTAACGTTAGCGAGAACTGGTTTTAGCGAATTGCAGGAAAGTAAAGCAACTAATATCTTATCCGTTTAACTTTTATGATTCATACAGATTTTATTTTAGCATTTTTAGAGCACTGTAACTCACTTTGGGACAATACATTTTTTTACATTGTGTTATTTAGTAACATTATATGGTTTTAAATAATTGTAGCAAATTTACAAAAATGAATGGGAGATTATTGTCTGACTAAGGTCCTTGAATCTAACAGCAGAAAGTTTAGAGATTTAGTTGAAAATATTTTTTTATAAGAAATCACACAGACAATTCTTACATTCTTGCAGACTACTTAACAAAACACTTACTAAAATACTTAATATTCTTTGAAAAAACACCCTAATACTATTTCTTTTAAAATTATACTACATGTATTCTAGATTAGTCTTTTCTGAAACACTTTTCACAGATGGCTGGTAGAGGTGATCAGACCATCAGAGGTGCGGCAGTTACCGTGGCGACTGCACCTGAGGCTCTGTCCCTGTGCCAACATCTTCATCAAAATCATTGGATGCAGAACACAACAGTTCTGCATCCAATGACACGACACTAAAGCCAATCAAATGCCATCCATTAGGTTTCTCATATATCCTGTACAGAAATTTTCAAGAGGATTGGAAGCGCACAAAACGGTGCTTTTTGAATTATCAGCCTAGCAATTTTGAAAGTCTCAGCATAATTGGGTTTCACTACATAAAGCCTAAATTCTGAAGATGTCAAGCTGTGGCAAAATATATTAAGCAGCAAAATAGCAATTGTTATGGTATTACTAGGAAATGCTGAAATTGGTTTGAAATTCAAAGATGTTCAGTACACCAACTGCACTTACTGCCCTATGGAGAACACTGAGGGTACATATCAAATACTTTTATTTAAATAATTATAAAGATTATGTAAGTCCGTGTTATATGTACACTTGCTATTATTATAGTGGACATAAACTAGTGTCGAGAGTATATGCATTATAAATGTCAGGTAGGTTAACATTAAACCCGTCAGGGCCTTTGGGACCATGGTTTTATATTAGCAAACGTTTAACCAATTTTTTTGGCAGATTAATTACTATTTGTAGTCCAACAGTTTTACTACTAATACCATGGTTTAACTGTTACTGTGGTGGGATTATAGTAAAATTGTTGTTACTATGGTAACCATAGTCGCTGTAACCACTGTTTTAAGCCAGAAGCCCAATTGCTTGTTTATTGCTTTGTATGTTAGGTTTTCAACATATTTTCATAATGGATAAAAAAACTTTCTTTACAAAAGTTTATTCTGTTATTCTATAACTTTTTGGCGTTTAATGAATAGTTTTGTGCTTTATAATAGTTTTTTTTCATTGGATAATAGGCTGTTTAATGACATAATAAAGTTCACTTTATTGATGAACTATGTGCACCTTTTCATATCTTACTGTACGACTTAACCCCGTATTAGAATGCAATGTGAAGTTATTAGTGTTTTAATGTCTGGTTTGATGCTGAACTGTTAAATGGGTAGTATATGGCTGATGATGGTCTCTTTGAATCACGCACGCACGCACGCATGCACAGCAGCAGCTCGAGAGTCCGATGCGCCCGCAGTGTCTGATGTGGATCTGATGGAGTTATTGTAACCTCAGGATCACAGTGAACTCATTAGCTCGCGTGCTTCGCCGCTAATTTGGAGGGTTACGAACTGGATGTTAATTAATCACGAGCCTGGCAGAAAGCGATGGCCTAGCGAGGGGCCGTGAGCGCGCATATCAAACAGGCAGCCGCGCGCCCGCACAAGTGTTGTTGTTTGCGTAGAGCCAGAAAAAGAGAGTGAGACGCTAAAAATCAGTCTGCGATTATTTGCGAAGGTTATTTCATTTGGCATCTCACACATTTGGACTTCCAATTATTTAAAACTTTTGACCAGCGTTTGGCTTTCAACACTGACTGTTTTAAATAGATTAGACCAGGGGTGTCCAATGTCGGTCCTGGAGGGCCACTGTCCTGCAGAGTTTAGCTCCAACTTGGCTCAACACACCTGTTTGGAAGTTCCTAGTCTGCTTTGTGAGACCTTGATTAGCTGTTCAGGTGTGTTTGATTAGGGTTGAAGCTAAACTTTGCAGGACACCGGCCCTCCAGGACTGACTTTGGACACCCCTGGATTAGACCTTTCAAGCTCGTGCCTTAACGTTATAACTATTTCTGTCTATTAATAAAACTTTGCAAGAGAGGGACAACACAATAAATGCCATAAAACAAGTAATAATAAAATCCTTCCTAATACTTACTGGAGTTTATGCCGTTGCACGCTGTCCAAAATGTCATCAATACATGCAGACAGGTGAAAGGTGATGGAATTAAAACCAATAAATTAATTGCCCAGAAGAACAAAGCTGTTCATTGCGATTAAACAAAACACAATTCTTTAATACATTGTCAATATCCACGTAAACCAAAGTTTACGCCAACTTTAAGTCACAATGTTGATCTATTAGACTTTGTGATATTTTGTATTTTTAAAAATGAATGTTATATTTTTTAAATCAGATTTTACTTTCCTCAAAACAATCAACATTAAATAACGTTTTAGTTGGGTTTTTTTATTCCACGTATCGTATTGTACTCATTTTTAAATATATTTAAAGGGTGAGGACTATGAGTGACACTTGTGACAGTATAGTTTTGTCAAAGTTGGCGAGCTGTCATCAAAACTTTATACTTTTATTTTATTTTTATGTTAATCTGTATTTATGCAGAATGTTTATATTTAATTTTCCTGTGCTTTGGCGATGTAAAATTTGTTTTATCATGCCAATAAAGCTTGTTTGAATCTTGAATCTTGAGTTGCTTTCTTTACATCTGAGACACAATGGCGCCATCTAGCGAAATAAGACTAAGGTACTTTGTTATTTGGTAACGCGCATCGTACCATTAACAATTGTTTAAATTGTGTATTTATAAATAATTTATAAGATCCAAGTTTTTCATTACTAAAAAGAAATATAAAAAAAGTGCGTTCATCAAACTTGAAAAACATTGCTCAAAAACATTTGGCATTAGGGTCCATGTATTTCGTCCAAATAAAGATAAATTAATTAATAAACAAAATTACATATGAAAATAATTAGAGTTCATTATAGCTGATTTCTCTTCGTTTTGTCAGTGTAATCATTAAGTCTTGTGTACAACCGGCTAACCATGAACATGAACAACACTTTTTTTTGATATAGCCTACAGTCAGCATCTTAATACACCCCACTGATCTTTTTATTCTCCTCTGTTGAAGTCAAATTAAACCATAGTTAAATTGGATTTCTCCCACTGTTTAAATAAAAAAGGGTAGAAGTCGTAAAAATGCTAAGAAAAATAAAAGCATGTTAACTGATAAGTATTCATCTCCTGTGTTTTAACAACCTAAATTGGGAGAGGCTATCAATGATCATGGGAAGTCACACTGCAGATGTTAACAAGCTTCAATTGTTTGGTTACACAATAATAAATGACTTTTTATAGGCTAACAGTAGTTAGGAAATAAAAGAAAATGAAAAATTAGGAGGAGAAAACGTTTTGTGGTCCTTTGAATAAACTTGGTAACAGTGGTACAAACACACCATATTTTCATAAACTGTTACCTGCTACTGTTTGAGCATCTTTTGTTGTTGAACTTGACCATGATGTATACCTTTCTATTTTGTTGGTTGTTTCTTCTGCTGAATAAAGACCGTTCTTGACATGACAACTCATCACCAGTAGAGGGACATGCAGCATTCTTAGTGCAATAATTGCTACAAATTCACAGACTTTTAATATTATGTTGAGGGTAGAATAAAAATGTATACAAATTGTACAAATAGTGGTAGTATGTGGAACTGTATGATAATGCAAAGACAAAGATTAAAAGTAGTACCTGTTTCAGAAAAATTTGATGGTACATTAAACATTTTTAATTAAGTATACATTTTTAACCAAAGTGATGAGAGACCATTTAACATTTTGTCTTAGAAGCCAACAATAAGGAGAGGGTTTGAATAACAACATTAAGTTTAAAGATGAAAAGTTAAGAATTGATTCGTTGTTTCAGAAAAAAACGTGTCTTCAGTTGTTGCCTTTTTCAGTTGACTGCACAATCTATAGGGCATTTCACCAAAACAACAATAAGGTACAGTATAAATGAGTATATTTAATGATTGACAATAACATGCAGAGAGAGAGAGAGAGATCAGCATTAGCATATAACATTATTGCTATGCTGTTGGGACTCTTCAACTTTAATCCCCAGAGGATGTCACGGTGCACTGTTAGGACTTGTGATAATGTCTGCGATATGCTTATGCTTTCAAAGCACAAACTGCTAATTATGGCCTGGACAAAATCAACATTTACTACACGAAAACTGCTCAGTGTAAACAGGAGACTCAAGTCTCCAGAGGGGCTTTGAGAACTGGGGAAATGTGCTTACATCTGGTGCGCTGGTGTTCTGGGATTCAACATTCATGTTAATATTTAAATATCCAAATCCATGTATGTTAGTAAATATACCCACGTGACATGAGTAACAACATTCCACTGAATTATGTGGGAAAGTTTATGCAGTTGCAAACCTACTTTAGAAAATGTGTTTACTGTCAGTGTGCAGAAATCAATTAAAACAGTAAATACTAAATTAATGTAAATAGTAAATTACAAATAATGTAAAACTGATATTTTGATGTTATAATTAAATTTGTCTCTGCATTAAACTCTGCACATGCATTGAATACAAACAGGTCTGATGGGGTTAAATGATATTTGTGTTGTTTTGTATATAGCAGCTAAATCTTCCGCAGTAAATATGAAAGTACAGTAAAGGCACTGTGTACACTGTGGGGTTCCTGAAATAACAAAATATCATATCAGACTCTCTCTCTCTCTCTTTAATTGTATCAGAGTATGCGAGTGTGTGCATGTGCAGCTCTAATCAAGTCATGTTCACCACATGTAACATCCTCACAGGAAATGAGTCACTGGTAAATGACCTGTTAACATGACAGGATGCAGCAAGACACTTACAGCTATTATCTAAATCTATCATCTAAAACGAACTGATGTTTTGTCCTTTCAGTTTGAAGGCAGAACATGTGATCGTGTTAGAAATATTGTGTACTTGTAAATTATTTTTCCAATTGCATGTGGTGACCGTGCAGCTGTTTTATACTTATACTATACAATATAATTGACTAATGAGGAAGATGGATTGTTTTAGGTTTGTTGTACCAGATTATAGGTTAATGTTTTATTAGGCTGCAAAACATAAACTATTTAAGATTAATAGAGTTAATTATGTTACAGCAATAGTCTAAACATTGTAAAATATACAGGCCCCGATAAACAAAATGGTTCCATGAGACACTATGAAGCCGAATATTCTACTTCCTTCTGTGACATCAGATAAGAACCCAGATGATAACGAAGAGTGCAGACTAAAATGCAGATCACTTAAAAGATTGGTCATTTACAGTACATGCACTATATGACATGTGTCACAGTACATCACCAAATCACCCAGCCATTTAAATTCTTCCAAAACAATTGCTGATGATGTGAGATTCTTTTTTTGTGAAGTATTAAAATAATTTTCAGTTGTTGAATCCTGTACAGTGGACCGACCCTAGAACAGGGTCTATGAGAGGTGGCGAGCAAGATTCCTGTTATCCATGTGATGGCTGTTTATTCCTCACTGAATGAGCTGCTGATAACACAGTGTTGTCCAGGACACCTCTGATTTCCTCAGAAGGATGCACCTGTGCCCTGTGGAAGAGCGTTTTTGCCACAGCAGCACACAGAGAATCACAACAGAGCGCGTCATCGGCTCCCCTGGAGGACTCTGGGATTGTATTTGCAGGTGTATGAACTCAAGCCGCTCACAGTTCCAAAAGTGCCAACAGCGGTTTGGTCCTCAGGGCTGAAGACAGACTTCCAACAGCTGCCGATTAGAAAGTGACAGAGAAAACTGTTATTGAAGCTCTTCACATACAACAAAACCAATGACTTATAAACCATTTTATAGGCCCTGTGATTATTTCTTTCGATAAACTGCAACAAACTCCTTACTTACACTTACACTTTACCTGTTAATATTTATTTGAAACGTACATATAGGCCTAGAGAAATAGTGTATATATGTACAGTATATTAGAAAGTAGCTTGTCACTTTACGTGACGTGATGTGAACCACCCAAATAAAGAATCAAATTTTAATACATTTTTGTGATCGTTGTAGGCAAAAAAATCAATTCTTTACTTAATATTTTTGTCTTATAAACTTTTTTATACTAGGCCTACATATCAACGTGGTTCTCTGACTGAAATACTACATTTGTTTTCAATAATTAACTCTTGTGATAGGTAACAAGCTCTGTCCTATATTTTTTATTGGTCAAATAGTTGCAAATCCCTCATAAAACCATGAAGGGTGACAAATGATAAAAATCACAAAAAAATGGAGATACGAGGCTTCAGGCCAACAGCGCCGATATGTCAAAAATTCTTAAATCAAGATACATTTAAAGCAAAGTGACCTAAGATATGAACTCTTGTTTTAAAACAAGCAAAAATGTCTGATAACGAGGTATGAAAAATATTCTTGATAACTTGACACTTAAAAAAGGGGAAAAACTTAATTAAGGTTTACTTTTTGTTTTAAGCAAAAACTCATTTTTTTTCAGAAAACAAGACTTGATGTCCAAGGAAATGTATCTTGATTTAACAATTTGTTGACAATGCAAGATACTTTGTCTGATATTGTAGATACTGCAAAACAATAACCAAACAGAGAAATTCATTCTTTGCCGTGAGGAGGCTGAAAGTCAGAGTAAATGAATGTTTTGGCCGGGCTGACTGAGTTCCTGTATTTCCTGTTATAAATGAAGGTGACTCACTGGGAAACGTTATCCTACAAGAAGTACAACAATCTACTGCAGGCAGGCATGACCTTTGTAATGATTTCACAGGTTTAATGTTTAATAAAGGTGTGACACCACGACATTCCACCGGTCAGTCTTAACCAATAGATAACATTTGTAACCTGGGATTCATGGCTGGACAGACAGGTCAAGACTCAATCTCATTTATGACATTCCTTTGACTGTTGTCTGAGATGGGTTAGTACATACTACCCATGCAAATCAGTTAAATTTTACTTACGTATATTAGGTAGAAAAGTAAACTATATGCAAACTTACTGAATCTATTCGATAAAATTGAGGCAACAATTTGCGCTCAATTAGATTGAGTAGATTTTATTCTATGTTTTTAAGTAAAGCGTACCTACATTTATCAGATATGAGTCATGACACACTAAAAGAAAAGAGATAAAGTCTACCTAATATTTCTCAATATTAATTACTTTTAAAAATAGAGTAATATTAGTTTATATAACCGACAACAGTTCATCTACTTATTATGAATGATAAATATTGAATAATTAAGCAATAAATATGACTTATTCACAGAAGCTTGAATGACCTAAAAATGGTCAGAAACAGGAGATCGCATCAATTGCTTTTATTGACCAAATAACAAACATCTACAAAACCTCTTTTTGACTGAACGCAAGATTAATTTGATGTCACCATTACTGTGATCTGTGTTCACTTTAGTTGAGTAATTAATATTGAGAAATATTAGGTAGACTTTATCTCATTTCTTTTAGTGTGTCATGACTGATAGTGGATCAATTTAGGAACTCTTTACTTAAAAACATAGAATAAAATCTACTCAATCTAATTGAGCGCAAATTGTTGCCTCGATTTTATTGAGTAGATTCAGTTTGCATATAGTTTACTTTGCTACCTAATATATTTAAGTAAAATTTCAGTGTAAGAGCATCAAAGCCATACATATACTGTAACTGTAGAGATTTTTAACTTACTCACTATAGCGTAAAAATGCTTTATTGAAATACCTTGTGAACTGCTGATGGTGTGTGTCGGCATGTTTTTGCACGCATGCACGGTGACTCAACCTTTACACACAAAAATTGTACTGCAACAACTTAGCCATTTAATTCTAGCTTTGCCGATCTGCAAAGACTTGTCTGCTGTGAGTCACAAAAATTGCCACATTTCTGCATATCTTTATTCTTCTCATTTCTTGCTCTCCCCTAGATCATATTTTGAGCTACAGAAAAGATTCACCTTCCCCTGAACTGGAAGATGATAAATATTGTGTCTTCAGAGAGTGTGGCCCTTCTCAGATGTACTCATTTAAACAGAGCGTTTGAATAAAGGGCAAAGAGGAAAAAGAGGCGGCGGGGGGATTCGCACTACAGAATGTGGAATAAAACAAGTTTGACTTGACGGAGTTGTTCTTGTATTCACAGGAGGTGTTGTTAGTCTTTCATTAACATGCACTAATGCTTTCTTTATATGACAGCTTTAATTCTCCATTTAAATGCTTGACAAATGATCACACTGCAGTCATTTATTGTCTAAGACCGGATCAGAAACTACCAGACTACATCTTCAAGAATACAGTCTTTGCTCTATAGGGCAGAGGGATTCAATTGCTATCAGCATTAGTATCCATTTAGCAGACAATCCAAAGCAACTTTATGCCCCCCGGAGAAAATTAAGGTTCAGTGGCTTGCGCCCTGCTGGGGTTTAAAACAACCTTGCAGTTACCAGTCTCTATCACACTGAACACGATTACGATAAATGCGTTAATAAAACATTCTGTGCCAAAACACTGACGCAAACCAGACAATATTTACTTGGTTTCAAAACACCACAACAGAAGGAACACTTGACATGGTCGATGTTTACAGAACTTCTTTTTGCGCAACCTATGTGAACTCCACGGACTGCTGGGAACTCTTTTTCAGACAAAAGGACGGTGAAAAACAGCGACTAGACCCGCCTTGACCTCATCCTTCATGCTGGAATGAGAGGAGTGCAGAGCTGAACAAAAGCAGTCTGCCAACACGTCGTCATTAGATTCAGACGGGGGGGACGGGTTAGGGGGGCCTGCATGGAGCACCAGCTCGCTACACCTCTCATCAACCGCACCGCAGGAGTTCAGAGATAACTAAACAGAAACTTAAAAGTTTTCATAGATTACCTTGACAGTTGACACAATATCTAACATTTTAAGTAACAATGATTGTCAAAAAAGTCTCCTTTTGTCTGTTAGACTTTCTTTCACAAGTGAAGGTAAACCGAGACAGACAGAGGTTTCACTTATTCTTGGGTTTTCCTCACCAACAAAAGGCAACCGTAAACAGATGGCAGTAGTCTGCTGCAACAACGAACTAAGCTGTAAAATAAGGATTAGGGTCGGAATGGTTGAAATTGGTTTATAAACTAAAAATGTTTAAATACTATACAAACATTTGTATACTTCCTGGTTATCTAACGTTAGTTGATGTAAAGGAGAACTGACTTCAGTAAATATCACATCAAGACCAAATGATTTTAGGTTATTGCAAAACTGGCCAAGAAAAGTTTAGTCGAGAACCATCACTGATACAATAATATGATTTTCCATGCAATGACATTCATAAATTGCGTGAATTAATACACACTGGATAAAAAATGAACATGTTTTCAAAACACACAGGTGTGACATTGACCCGAATCAGTTCAGCGAAAGTGTGGGAAAGGAAACCGAGCTGCAGATTTTTTCCAGTCTGTCACCATCCCAGCTCAGGATTACTGGCATGAGCGGGAAGAGTCCCAGTCTCTCTGGATTTATGGGGCAGACTGGAATTTAGGAGCGTGTGATATACTGCAGCTGAATCCCAGAATCAGTCCCACAAATCCAGTTCAGTTGGGTTTCTTTTTATACGTTTGCAAAGGTTGACGCATTCTAGATAAGAGTTCTAATCCGATTACAGAAGACAGAGGGTCTTGTAGGATAGTATTACTGAACCAGAGAAGAATGTGGCAGTGCAAGGCACCAAGTACTCAAGCGCTCATTAGGAAAAGTAAAAGCATATGGAGACAGATGCCATTCATAAACTCATGCTTATACATCGGTTAAACCAAATACATGTGTTTGGGTTAACCAATGACATACAAGGGGGTGTTCAAGAAAACCATTGTTATTTCTGCAATTAACAACCCAGTTATGTTTATGCCATGAACATATCCAAACTATATTCCAATGGTTGTTGAAAAATAAATAAAAATGGCAGGCGCAAGTTTCACAAGTCGAAGTTTGGACAAGCACAGTAGGCCTTTTTATTTCAAATAAAACTTCCAAAAAGAATCATCCTTTAGTGCGACAATACACAAACTATTTAAGCTTTATATTAAGTTTACATAATTCAAGAAAAATGTCCAAGACAGATAATAAACAACTATAGTAGTAAACACCAAGAAACTGAACAACTAAAGTGCTTGTCAGCTCTAACCAACTTTTTTGGCACATAACAAAATGACGCTTGGTTTTCCTCCATATAACACGCTTATTTTTTCTTCTGCTGTTTAAGCATCTTCCTTCGTTTCAAGATCATGTCATGAAGTCTTTCTAGTCCTTCTCGGAGCCCTTCACCAATGATGGCACAGGTGGGCTGCAGGTGCCACGGAGTGGCGGGTCCCAGTTCTTTTAACGCCAGCATGGTCTCTATCTGTGAAAGCGACAGAGCCCGTCTCATGTCCTGCTTGTTAGCGATAATCAACACAGGCACGCCTTGATTCTCAGAGGAACGTGCGATTTTGTAAAGCTCAGTTTTAGCCTCTTCCATTCTCTCCGCGTCCAGAGAGTCCACAACAAACACGATGCCATCCGTGCACCGCGTGTAGGACTTCCACAGAGGACGCAGTTTCTCCTGGCCTCCAACGTCCCAGAAGTGAAACGTTACTGATCGCGAGTCTCCGAAAGGCACTTTGACCTTCTCTGCATTGAAACCTTTGGTGGGGACAGTGTTGACAAACTCATTGAACTGCAGACGATACAGCACGGTAGTTTTGCCTGCAGAGTCCAGGCCCAGAATAGCGATGTGTAGAGAATTACAGAACGGAAGACTGGATAGAAAGTTGGGTTGCTCGGACACTCCGTTCCCCATTTCCCTCACGAGTGTGAAAATAATCCGTGCTGACCTTCCATATGTCATGAATCACAGTGTCACATCCGGTGCATACCTAGAAAGCAAAGGTAGAGTCATAACATTTATATTCATGCATTTGATTGACAGATGCTTTACAGGCACACAGAATCACAAAAGAAATACGCTTTAGTAAGGTGTGGTTATAAAGTCACGCACACATACTGTCCATTGTTTATAAAGTAAGGTCAGCAAAACCCTAAAATAGACTTCTATTTGTCATAATTCACCATAGTTTTGTAAAGACGAAACGTCATATAGGCAGGACTTGTATCTAATAAATTCAGTAAAAATAAAAAAAGGAATCAAACCTTTTTTTTAGTCGTCGCACTATTTCCTAGGAACAGAGATACGAGGGTCTAACAATAAAAGTGAGTGATAGCAAAACGTTACTGATAAACGATTTCTGCTGACGCCGCGAGGAAGTTTCTTTCTCTCTCACGCGAGTCCACCTGTCGAATCGACATTTTTATTGGACAAAGACGCCACGCAAACGGTTCATTACACACTCCATCGGGCAAAATAGTGAGTATAGTCGTTATATATGAACACAAAAGCAAAAAGCAAACGACACGACCGCAACCTTTGTGGTCATTTTCAGATGTTGTAAGCGCGTGAACCGCAGCCCACGCCTTGGGCCAATATAATAACGCGATTGTGAAACTTTCTTTTATATTTTTTAAATAAATATCCATATTTCCCTGCATTTCTGCCGTTGTGCTACAGATAGAAAATAAAGCCTTACCGTAATTTAGCGTTCAGACTTTGTTACAAAAGTGTCATTCATTGACGTTCTCGCTCTGTTTCTCAACTGAAGCCAGCTCGCGTCTGCACGCACGCGCTGCACAGCTCATTTGTTTACGTTTAAACTGATTGGTCAGCGAAGGACACGCGCCATTAATATGTATTCAGTTCAAGTCCATTGTGTAACCCTTTCTTTTTGTTTTATATCTTACACATATTTATTAAAACAAAAAAGTATACATTCCAGTAGGTAGATTATTTTATACATATTTTTTTGATTATTCCTGATAAAGCATCTCTATAAATAATCCATTAAATTATCATTTATTTTTATTAAAACCACTTTTATTTAAAAGCATTAGTCAAAATGAAAAAGTTACTATTTTTATCTGGTTATTTTGGCGATTTGTTTAACAATTGTAGAAGAACTTTAGGCACACGTTGGTTTCTTTTATTTCTACGGTGTCATAATCTTTGTTTTACTAAAGTAGTATTGTTTCTTCAGCAGAATAGTTGTCAATTTAAACTAGCTTTATCTACAACATGCATTTGGCAAATGGATTTATCTGACACGACTACAGAAACATTATCTGTAAGATTATGCATCATCTC